>NC_139956.1:42505673-42868173 GCF_963454915.1 Gymnoscopelus microlampas | reverse complement strand
GCATCATAAAATGCTGCTTTGATGTCGATTTCTCCTCTATCTAGTGTTGTTGTGTACAGTTCCCTCATTTGGGTCACGGTTGTCTTCTCAGCTTTAATCTGGACATAGATCTCATGATGGATCCTGTATCCTAGACTGTCTACTATAGCCATGACTGTGGAGACCTTTTGGATCAACTCCGGCCTGTGCTGCATCACAAAAGTTGCTGTTTGCAAGAGAAAAAAGAGAGTGGTTGAGATAAGAGAATCATATGAATGAAAAATAATGTCCACATGAATAGTAGTATACCACCTGGTACATACAGTTTTTTAATAAGATGTACAACCCTGGTAAACAGTAGGTAAAACCAGCCAACAACCTACTCAGTGGTTTCCTCAAGCATTGAACTGTACCAAGTACGGAAAAAAAACACACCTTTTCTGTTTTTTTCTGCGTCCATTTCTTTTGAAGTCAAGTCGTTATCAGCATCCTGTTGGACACAGTCATGTTATTTTATAACATGCCTGAGCGATATTTACCACATCATTTCTTACACAATATTGGCTACAGGAGTGGTTTTAAATCTGAGACCCAATGTTAAGATTTCATAGATTTCCTTTTTTTTATTATTATTAACGTGCGGCTTGGCCGGGAATGATGTGAATGATGTGAATGACGTGCGCAATGACCGGGCCAACCAGGCTATTACTTTTCTTGCCGTTTCGCGTTACCACGCCGACGTAATAGGCAAAACCACGTAGCCATGCCCCCTTTTAGGCCCCCCATTCAAACCCATCTTTAAAAAAAAACGTACAGATCAGGTTAAGAGTGCAGGCTACACTGTTTAACACTGTGTGGTCCTCTCCTCTCCTCTCATTGGCCAAACGTCTAGTTATCAAAGAGGGGTCGGCAGACCCCCAAGAGTCCCCCCTGTCTTCCTATTGGCTGGCCTTTGAACTGCTATAACTCCAGATGGCAGCATGCTACCGAGTCCAAATTTTGTGGGTGGACTTTTTTTTCAGATTAAAAAATAAATAAAAATTCCCCGAAATCCCGAAAAGTGCCCAAAAAGCTTAGAAACTTCACGAACACCCCCCCCCCCCCCCCACATAATGCTCAGTTTTTGCCTCAGACCACCAGAAGTGGGTGAAACAAGCACTTGAAACCATTAGAGTAATTGTCTATATACATTTTTTTATTAGATTTTTTTTAAATTAAATTTTTTATTATTTTTTTTGCTGCTTTTTTTACCCCACCAAAATGGACCACTCAAAAACCTGTTAGGAGCACGTTTCAGGCCATTTGGAGTCGATTGGTGGTACTTTGTACCGACACTATTTTGAGTCTCCAGACAGCTGCAGGCACACTTAGATTTTCGTAGGAAATTTGTTTCTAGTATTAAAGGCTGTGTTTCAACATAGTGATTGAAATGATTGACACATGCAGTCAGTAGTATCAGTCAGTGCACATGCAGACTTTGAGGGAGGAGGATCCACGCACATGATGATGTGAGCTGAGCAGATAAACAACACCCTTCACCCATTTTCATTAGAAACAATAAGTTCAAAGGTTATTAAAGGGCAAGACCACTTTGGTAGAGGTTTGGGTTGTGTAGTTACCTTGCCATGATGTAACTCCAAAGGTGGATAAGAAATCAAAACTAATTGCTCTATTGGTTAGAAATTGATCATTCTAATGCTCAAATATGCTCAAAATATTTGTAATCAGTGACTCGTGGTTATGTGGAGATATTGAATGGATTATCAGTACGGAGATATTGAAACAGACCTGAGTATTGGCGAAAACAATTAACTTTTAAATAAGTTGTTGAGCTGTTTACATGTTTGCAGTATCTGTCTCTCTCACACTAAAACAGAGTGGCCCTCATTTATCAACGCGGTGCAGCCCAAATAATGGTTGTACGGCGAGATCACCGCACCTTTCGGCATTTATCAATATATCCTGACGTGGGCTTCATCCTACGGTACGCTGAAATCTCACGTCTGGTCGGGAGCAGTTGTTGACTTTGGCTGCGCCCGTTTTTCCATCCTAGACCTGCGGAGCATCATTGTCTGACTGTCTGACAGCCATCTGGACACATATATCCACTCCAAAATGTATATCTACACTATAAAATAATCCCTGTGAAAATATAACATTTTATAAAGTAATTTAAACAAACTGCTTTAACAGTCATTCAGATAAGATTGCAGATCTGGCTGTATTGAAAATAGCAGATCTACAAGCTCACAAGCGTTGCATTGGCGATGCATTGTGAGCTTGTAGATCTGCTATTTTCAAAATATACGAGCGCTTTTGCGTCGGGAGTCCCGTGGTCGGGACTCGGGAGTCCCGCGGTCATCTTTTCATGGACAGTGAGGTCTACAAACTTACAGTAGCTTGTCCTATGGTATGGAGTTATGTCATAGAGAGTTATATAGGCTACAACCTGGCTGGTTTAAGGATATAAACCTGACGCTCCAATCTCTTATAACGTGGGTGGCGGCACGGGATCACTGCAGTCTGCAGACCGCCCGAGTCTCATGGGGAATATAGCCTACATGACTGCTTTAGTATAACTCGAACGCGCACTGCTCGGTATGTGTTAAATACATTAATATACAAATGTATTCCATTCATGGCAATGTGATTGGTATCATAATATGTCATTCATGTATAGGCTACAAGCCTACGTGACAGATTGTACCGCTACGGTACGGATTACATGAAAAACACAGCTGGGCGGGGTTGTGTGTGTGTGTGTGTGTGTGTGTGTGTGTGTGTGTGTGTGTGTGTGTGTGTGTCAGTGTGTGTGTGTGTGTGTGTGTGTGTGTGTGTGTGTGTGTGTGTGTGTGTGTGTGTGTGTGTGTGTGAGAGAGAGAGAGAGAGAGGGGCGTGTGCGTGTGTGGCGAGGCGAACGGGGGAAACTCTTTCTTATTGGCTTTTCATGATGTCTTCTTTGGTCGTATTCTGGTTCTTCAAACTTCATGTCGTAAAATCGGGGCGTTTTGAGAACATTTAAGGGCGTGTTATTTAAATGATGCTCGGTTTCAGCCGTGACATTTATCAAGCCTGGGACCAAATGTACGCTCGGATCAGCTGTGTAGGATGCGTTGATAAATGTGACTTCAACGTTGGTGTACGGCCGAATATATGGAAAAATATACGCCGGTTTATACGCTCCGTTGATAAATGAGGGCCAGTGTGTCCATGAATGTGTTGATGACATTGCTACCTACATATGCATCACAGAGATTTTTTTGTTTGTTTTTTCCACTGAATAATCATGGTTGGAAGCAAGTGTGTGGGAGTGGTGAGCTGAAAGGTAAGCGGAACGCTCGCCCCAAAGCACACCCGCCCAGATTCTTTTTGCGGACCGCTCACCCCCAGATGTTCTTGTATTTGTTTCGAGGTTTAGGTTAGGAATAAGTTTAGGGTTAGGCATAGTTTTACTGAGGTTAGGTTTAGGAATAAGGTTAGGTTTAGCCATAGTTTTACTGAGGTTAGGTTTAGGAATAAGGATAGGTTTAGGCATAGTTTTACTGAGGTTACGTTTAGGAATAAGGTTAGGTTTAGCCATAGTTTTACTGAGGTTACGTTTAGGAATAAGGTTAGGTTTAGCCATAGTTTTACTGAGGTTAGGTTTAGGAAATAGGAATAAGGATAGGTTTAGGCATAGTTTTACTTGAGTTACGTTTAGGAATACCTGGTGGCGCCGCATTTAACCCAGGGCGAGCGTGTTTTGCGGCGAATGTTCTTGTATTCATCAGAAAGAGACATTCCATGGTGTTTCAACAGACCTAGAAGGATGAGCTTACAGTTTGGGTGAAAACATGCATTAGAAAAATCGACAAAGTACATGTGCTCATTGGTATAGTGTTATGAAATCTTCATACTTTAGAGAGCATATGGTTTTCAGGCCTTTTGACCATGAAATTAACAAAGCAGCTTTAACTAGAAACAAATTTCCAAAGAAAATGTAAGTGTGCCTGCAGCTGGCTGGAGACTCAAAATAATGTCACTACAAAGTACCACCAATCGACTCCAAATGGCCTAAAACGTGCTCCTAACAGGAGTAAAAAATAAAAAGCAGCAAAAAAATAATGTAATAAACCGAAACCTAAGAAAGGAAAATAAAAAAGCCAAAAAATTGAAGGAAAGAAATGTGCATCTAACACAATGTTTGAAAAAAGTCTAATAAACTTTTTTTTATATATATAAACAATTACTCAAATGGTTTCAAGTGCTTGTTTCACCCACTTCTGGTGGTCAGAGGCGAAAACTAAGCATATATATTTGTTTTCAGACCCCCATTTAGGGGAGGTGTGCAAAGTTTCTGAGCATTTTGGGCACTTTTTAAAACCGAAAAATAAGTAGTGCAACCTGCACTCTTAACCGGATCTGTAACCGTTTTTTTTTTAAACATGGGTTTGAATGGGGGACTAAAAGGGGGCATGGCTACATGGTTGGGGTCCCTGGACCCCTCTTTGATAACCAGTTGGACGTTAGGCCAATGAGAGGAGAGGAGAGGACCACACAGTGTTAAACAGTGTAACCTGCACTCTGAACCGGATCTGTAAAGGTTTATCTTTTAACATGGGTTTGAATGGGGCACTAACAAGGGGGCATGGCTACGTGGTAATAGCCTGGTTGGCCCGGTCATTCCGCACCTTCTGATATATACATTGCCGGGGACTTGTAAACCGTGTGGGAGGAGTAGCATTTGGGGCGCCGCGTGCGGCCAAAAGGGGCGGGTTTTGTGTGTTTTTGCGAATAACGTCGCAATGGTAACACATAACGGCAAAAAAGCAGCACGTTTTGATGAATATTGCCGCGGTAGTGTAAACGCATGGCAGTTACGTGGCACTGGTTTCAACTAATTAAGTGTGCCTGCCACGGTGGCAGGCACACTTAATTAGTTGAAACCAGAGGCCTTCAAAGATAATGCAGTCAGAACAATAATAGCTTTAAAGGATGTGTTACATCACCTACGTCATTACCTCTTACATACCTGTAGTTACATGTCACATAGTCTTTAAGGATGGGTAGTTAACTTTTCACCAACTTTTCTTTATGACGGATAATAGATGTTTGTATCTCTGACCAAGTTATCGCATTTTGTTGCATCTGTTAGAAAACTTAATATCCTACTATAATTCTAGTAACCTCTGTCCGTCTGTAGTGGTGAGTGAGTGAGTGAGTAGGTGAAGCTACCCGGTTCTCCTCAGTGGCTGGACCAATTGCTCTGATTTTGCACACAGCCATTGACCATTACCATCTGAACTTAACTGTGAAGCCCGTTTTTCAATTTCATCAAATCTCAGCTTCTTATTAGCGTTTTTGTGTCAAACACTGTCGCCATGGTTACGGGGCTGCCCAGCTATGGGACGAACTGCCTCCCGGGTTGCCAGATCATAGTCGAGGATCCAGTCACCGAAAATTTGAGAGGACCTGTGATGTCATGCTATACTTTTTTTTGGTGTTTTTTCTATTAATTTGGTCATTAAGGTCCACAGAATGAGAGGCCTGCTCTGCCGGAAACATCGCGAAAAAAAGTTATGGCCATTTTTGTATAATGAAGTCATTCTTTTTTTGCCCATTTTCGCCTATTGTAAAAAAAATAGGTTTCTTTTCTTAAAGTGCTCAGTAGGTTGTGTAGGCTGTCAATAAATGATTCCCAGATACACAGAACACATATGTGAACAACTCCAAGTCCAAAAATACACTCACAAAGCCTTTCCAAATGATTTATAGACATTTTTGGTACCAAAAATGCACCAGTTTTTTGCATTTTCCCCAATACTTTCATCTTTACTTCAATAGTAATCAACTTTTCCATGGGTTATGACATCAGCCAATGTCTCATTCTTTTCATCAATCTTTATAGTCACTCAAAAAAAAAAAAATCAACCCTAAATTAAAGGAACTGTGGTGACTTTATTACCCTTATGCTCAAAATTCCCAGAGCCTTTTTTTCTTCTTAAAACACCTGTACCCCCACAAAAGAAACGTGTGCCATGGGTCATGACATCAGTCAATGACTTATTCTTTTCAAATATATATCAGCAAATATTTTGATAACTTTAGTTAAACATTTTTTTACATTATTATTAATTTCATCATGCGTCTCGCTAGCCAATCACAGCGCGTCTGTGAAGTTTGAAGTTAATTTCATCATGTGTCTTGCTAGCCAATCACAGCACGTCCTGTAAAGCTTAGCCTATGGGCGTGTTTTCCACAGCATGGCGTCACAGCGAAAGACAAATTTTCACGACGGAAATAAAAACTTTCACCACGGATGGGTCCTAAACCCTCTTATAGGAGCACAGCCCAGCACAGCCTACTAGAGATTAAAACAGCATATTAGAGACCAGTAGAGTCTAGTACAGTACAGCCTAGTACACCCATGACTAGTCCAGCCTTTTGGGAGAACAGACTAGGGGAGGGTGGTATAGGCTATACTAGCATGGAACAGGCTGGACTAGGCTAGACTAGGTTGTACCAGACTCTAAAATAGGCTCTATTAGGCTTACTAGTCCCTTGTCAGCCCTGTAGATACTCAGACCATTGGGATTAACCACTGTGTACACGGGCAATAGTTTGTGTGTGCACGAGCAATAGTTTTGCATGAATATTTGTAGGCCAAATTAAAGTACTGGCTTCTATAGCCTAATAGAGCCTAGTACAGCCTAGCACAGCCTACTAGAGCTGAAAACAGCCTATTAGGGACCAGTAGAGTCTAGTACAGTAAAGCCTAGTACACCCAGGTCTAGCCTAGTCCCGCCTGGTGGGAGAACAGAATAGGGGAGGGGTACCAAGCTATGCTAGGAATGATAAGGCTGGACTAGGATAGATTAGGCTGTACTAGGCTGTACTAGACTCTAATAGGCTCTATTAGGCTGTACTAGGCTCTTGTCAGCCCTGTAGATCCTCAACCCATAGGGACTAACCACTGTGTACATGGGCAATAGCTTGTGTATGCACAAGCAATAGTTTTGCATGAACCTTTGTAGACCATGATACAGATCTGCCTTGTACAGCCTAATATAGCCTAGTACGGACCAGCACAGCCTACTGGAATTTAAAACAGTCTATTAGAGACCAGTAGAGTCTAGTACAGTAAAGCCTAGTACACCCAGGTCTAGCCTAGTCCAGCCTTTTGATGGAACAGACTAGGGGAGGGCGATATAGGCTTTACTAGCATGGAACAGACTGGACTAGTTAAGACTAGGTTGTACTAGTCTTAACTAGTTGGGTCACTCGACCGAGACTGCCCTCCTGGCAGTGACATGCGGCTAGAGCGAACTCTCTCTCCTCTGTCCTGATACTCCTGGACCTGTCTGCAGCGTTTGACACAGTGAACCATCAGATCCTCCTCTCCGCCCTTGAGGGGATGGGTGTCTCAGGCCCTGCACTCTCCCTGTTTGCATCCTACCTGACGGGTCGCTCCTACCAGGTGATGTTGAGAGGGTCTGTGTCAGAACCACAAAGGCTCGCTACTGGGGTTCCCCAAGGCTCGGTTCTGGGTCCTCTTCTTTTCTCTCTCTGCACTACATCTCTTGCTGTGCTGTCATCCACTCCCATGGCTTTTCCTACCACTGCTATGCCGATGACACCCAGCTGATCCTCTCATTCCCCCCCTCTGACACACGTGTGGAGGCACGCATTGCTGCTTGTCTGGCTGATATCTCAGAGTGGATGTCGACGCACCACCTGAAGTTCAACCTGGACAAGACCGAGCTGATGTTCCTCCGGGGAAGGGCTGTCCGCACCGAGACATGGCCATCACCATTGATAATGCTGCGGTGACATCAACTCGGACTGCGAAGAATCTGGGTGTGACCCTGGACGATCAATTGTTGTTCTCGGCTAACATCGCATCAGTGACACGGTCCTGCAGATTCCTCCTCTACAACATTAGGAGGATTCACCCCTTCCTCACGGAGAAGGCAGCCCAGATGCTCATCCAGGCTCTTGTCATATCCCGCCTGGACTACTGCAACTCCCTCCTCGCTGGTGCTCCGGCATCTGCCATCAGACCTCTGGAGCTTGTTCAGAAAGCTGCGGCTTGTCTGGTGTTCAACCGCCCCAAGTTCTCCCACACAACTATTCTTCTCCGTTCTCTACACTGGCTCCCCGTAGCGGCTCGCATCGAGCTTAAAACCCTTGTGCTAGCCTATAGGGCAGTGAAAGGAACAGCTCCTTCTTACCTCCGGGCTATGGTCGATGCCTACACCCCTGCCCGACCACTTCGGTCTGCCACCTTGGGCCGACTGACTGCCTCGTCACTCAAGGGTCCTTCTGGGCGATCCACACGGTCACGACTTTTTTCTGTTCTGGCCCCACAGTGGTGGAATGGACTTCCCACTGATGTCAGGACAGTCCCATCCTGCCCATCTTTCGCCACAGGCTGAAAACCCACCTCTTCAGGAAACACTACCCTTCCTCTTTGCCTGGCCTACTTGTTGTTAACTAGTTGTACGAATGCTTGTTTTATTGTTGTATTGTTTATTGGATCTTGTTTAGTCGATACAGTTATTTGTTTTAGCTCCTGCTCATTTGATTTAGCTATTTTGTCTCATCTGTTTAAGGAAATAGGTAGCTGATATATTGCACTTTTACCTTAGCGCTAGGTATACTCTTGGTTGCTTGTTTTTGCAGAAAATGCACTTAAAACCTCTGGTGATTAGTAGTTTTTGTTCCCTACCTATGTTGAATGCACTTATTGTAAGTCGCTTTGGATAAAAGCGTCTGCTAAATGACTGTAATGTAATGTAATGTACTAGGCTCTACTAGGCTCTATTAGGTTGTACTATGCTGTACTAGGCTGTAATAGAATGGACTAAGCTGTAATAGGCTGGACTAGGCTGTAATAGGCGGGACTAAGCTGGACTAGGCTTTGATAGGTTGGACTAGACTGGACTAGGCTGTAATAGGCTGGACTAGGCTATAATAGGCGGGACTAGGCTGTAATAGGCTGTACTAGGCTGTAAGGCTGGACTAAGCTGTAATAGGCTGGACTAGGCTGTAATAGGTGGGACTAAGCTGGACCAGGCTTTAATAGGTTGGATTAGGCTGGACTAGGCTGTAATAGGCTGGACTAGGCTATAATAGGCGGGACTAGGCTGTACTAGGCTCTACTAGGCTGTACTAGGCTGTACTAGACTGTACTAGGCTGGACTAGGCTATAATAGGTTGGACTAGGCTGGACTAGGCCGGACTAGCCTCTACTAGGCCGTAATAGGCTGGACTGGGCTGGACTGGGCTGGACTAGGCTATAATAGGCTGGACTATGCTGGACTAGGCTGTAATAGGCTGGACGGCTGTAATAGGCGGGACTAGGCTGGACTAGGCTGTAATAGGTTGGATTAGGCTGTACTAGGCTTTAATAGGCTGGACTAGGCTGTACTAGGCTGTACTAGGCTGTAATAGGCTGGACTAGGCTGTAATAGGCTGGACTAGGCTATAATTGGCTGGACTAGGCTGGACTAGGCTGTAATAGGCTGGACTATGCTGTACTAGGCTGTACTAGGCTGGACTAGGCTGTAATAGGCTGGCTCAAAATTCTGGGAATTCTGAGCATAAGGGTAATAAAGTCACCACAGTTCCTTTAATTTAGGGTTGATTTTAATTATTTTTTTTGTGGAATGACTATAAAGATTGATGAAAAGAATGAGACATTGGCTGATGTCATAACCCATGGCAAAGTTGATTACTATTGAAGTAAAGATGAAAGTATTGGGGAAAATGCAAAAAACGGGTGCAATTTTGGTACCAAAAATGTCTATAAATCATTTGGAAAGGCTTTGTGAGTGTATTTTTGGACTTGGTGTTGTTCACATATGTGTTCTGTGTATCTGGGAATCATTTATTGACAGCCTACACAACCTACTGAGCACTTTAAGAAAATAAACCTAGTTTTTTACAATAGGCGAAAATGGGCAAAAAAATAAAGGCTTCATTATACAAAAATGGCCATAACTTTTTTTCGCGATGTTTCCGGCAGAGCAGGCCTCTCATTCTGTGGACCTTAATGACCAAATTAAAATACAAAACTCAAAAAAAAAGTATAGCATGACATCACAGGTTCAACCCATTTTCAAGAGCTTTTGGGCCTGTGGATCTCCGACTATCATGTGCGCATATCCCCCCACGGATGCGTCGACCGGGTATGGTCTAGTATTACTAACAAGGTTATCAGCAGTCAAATAAATCCATGTGTTATTGTTATAAAATACACTGAAAATGTGTTATAATTTAATGTCTGCTTCTACGTCTTGGTGGCACTGTGACCCATAATAGACTTCTTAGTGTTTCTCTCGGGTTTCAAAAGCATTATATAACACTTTGGTCCAAACAGTGCCAACAAAAGGCCAAAACTAGATGCTAAAATAGCAAATACCTCCACTACATCTGCATATTTGCCTGGAGAGCTGATATATGCTGGGATGAAGGCTATCCACACGGCACAGAAGATCAGCATGCTGAAAGTAACTTAACTTTGTTGAAGTTGTCCGGAAGATTCCTTGCCATGAATGCTAGGATGAAGCTGAGGAGTGCCAGTAAACCAATATAACCTAGTAACACTGCAAAACCAACTGTTGATCCCACTTCACACTCATAGACTATCTTATCACTGAGGTATTGTGTGTTTTTATGAGGAGTTGGTGAGGCAGACACAAGCCAAGCTGTGATAGGATACACGAGACACACAGCACAAAGCTGATCCCAAATACTGCATGCCTCAGCTGACAAGTCCAGAGTCTGGGATGGCCAATGAACAGAAGTGAGCACAAGAAACATAGTTTGAGTGACAACAAAAGTTGGAAGCTGAGTTCTGAGTTGTTGGCACATACCATGGGTGTGTCTCGATGATAGACGAAGATTCCTAAGACAATGGCACAGGCAAGTGTGCCTATTAATGAGATAATTGTCAATGAGGTACCCAGGGCCTCATGGTAGGAGAGAAACAACTCCATGCTCTTAGGAACACATCGGTCACGCTGGGGACTGGACCAGAAGTCCTCTGGAAAACTGGTGCAAAGACAAAAGACAGCAAGGTTAAAGTATATAGATAACCTACATTGATACATTGTAATAATCCTACTATGTCCTATTGTCCTACTGTAAAAGTGGAAACGTCTCTCCTTTCTGTCTGTCTGTCTGTCTGTCTGTCTGTCTGTGTGAAGCATTTAGCATTTCTGTATTAACATTCACTCAATTAGGACTGCTTTGAGTGGACACACACACACACACACACACACACACACACACACACACACACACACACACACACACACACACACACACACACACACACACACACACACACACACACACACACACACACACTGTAACACAAACATACTATAAACCATAGGAAATAGCCAGGGGGGAGCACCCCACACCCATCACTCCCGCCCCTATACCCCTCCACCCCCTTAATACCATCAGCTATATCAGGTGTGTAACTGATGACAATTAGGGAGAATGGAAACAGGTGCTTCCAATCTGATCAACCAAAGGCAAGTCTACACCCACACACAACACACAGACAGATACCAAGTTAAAAAAAAGCACTGCCTGGGACCGTGACTGAATTTGTACTTTTTATACTACTGTTTTTGTCTTGAAGCGAGCCCACATGGTTTCTTCAGGAACAATATTTTCTAGTTCAACATTATTTTTATCATGCTATATATTGTAAACCAAGCCCGACCGGTTTGCATAGTTAATATTTACATTGCTATTGTATTTTTTAATAAACTATATTCAGTTTATTATGATTTCCAAGTGAAACTTGAGTATCTTGCATTCAGGGGTGTCTTTGAGTGAACACGTCACAGTTTGAAAAAGAAAAAAGGCAAATCTACAAGCTAGTACCTAAATATTTTACCACTGCGCCAGCCATCCAGCCTATTAGAAAGTTGACACTAAAATTCTTATTCATATTAAAAAAAAGGAAATGATAAAAATGCTGCTATTAATTCATATTTAGCCTTTATAATAGTGAAGCTCACAACTTGTATTCTATATTCACTATTTGAAACCGGGCTTAAGTTGTTAATTCATATATGCACGTTTTCTCAGTTTCCCACTACTGGCTTATACTGTACCTAACATGAAAGCATGACCCAAATGGGTCCATTTGGTTCCATTAATGTTGCTACATTAACATTGGTTATTTTAGGGTTATTCATTCATTTTTAAGCAGGACAGTAATGTTACACTGTGCAGAAATCCAAAATATCCGATCTAGAGGCTCACGTGAGCTTGTAGATCTGCAATTTTCCTGAAACATGTTTTGTGTTTGTGTATGTCAGACTTTGGCGTTGATTGTAGCGTCAGTTTTTATGCTATCTTGGAATAGTACCGTACCTTTAAAATGGTATATAGCTTGACTAGGTAGGTGACACACACACACACTAGTGTACACGTGTTTGTTTATCTGAAAAAAGGCAAAAAACACTAGTGTGTCGCCACTGGGACCGTGTGTTTCCACTTAACACATTGCCTGCCAAAGACGCAGATCTGCGTTCTATGAAATGCATCACTTTTCAAAATTCCACAAGGGGAGCTCTAACACAGCTTGGGAATGATCCCTCGTCACTCAGAGAAGCAGTAGCCGGATGTGACGTCATTCCAAAAAAACAGACATATATCTGGCCTAACTATAGAATTTTTAGAAAAACACTCCTAACTTTTCTTTTTTTTTGTGATGAAAACCACCCGTTTTCAACGGGCCATGGCCCCAAAATGGCTTATTGTCCCAGTGGATACACGGATCCCGCCGCCTACCCATGGGTACTTTTTTGAGCGGTGCAACCGCTCCTATAAGAGGGTTTAGGACCCATCCGTGGTGAAAGTTTTTCTTTCCGTTGTGAAAATGTGTCTTTCGCTGTGACGCCATGCTGTGGAAAACACGCCCATAGGCTAATAAAAAATCACACCCAGTAAGGTGTGCTGTGATTGGCTAGCGAGACACATGATGAAATTAACTTCAAACTTCGCAGACGCGCTGTGATTGGCTAGCGAGATGCATGATGAAATTAATAATAATGTAAAAAAATGTAAGCACGTCACTTCGCAGGACGTGCTGTGATTTTTTTTGTACACAACGTGGCTTCCACGGCATTTCAACAATGGTCTATTTAAGGTAATTACGCTGGCAAGGGGATACAAAACTAGGTTTAATATCACACACCAGTGCGTGCCATGTCTGCAGTAAGCAGACGCGTGCCATGTCTGCTTATTATAAGCGACCTTGTTTTCTGTAAAGTTGCACATAAATATCGATAGTTGATAGTTTTTATTTGTTGTGAGCTTGTAGATCGGCTATTTTCAAATCAGCTATTTTCAAATAGCCGACGCATATAGGTTTAAAGTGCTTATGTGGTCTATAATAGGGCATTCACCAAAAAGTCGACTTCGACTTGAGTCGACTTAATTAGCACAAGTCGACTCCCACCTGGTGAAGTCGAAAGTTGTTTTTTTTTTTTTTTTTTTCCAAGTTTTTTTTTTCTCCATGTGTGTGTGTGTGGGAGGGAGGTGGGTGCGGACTGCAAACCCGGTCTCTGATTGGTTTACCCTGATAGTGTATCCTACCTTTAACCAATAATCACTTCATGTCTAAAATCAAGGGGCGGTACTTAGCGCGGTGGAGGGAAAATGAACAGAAGCAGACAACAACAACAATACAGACATGGCGGCTATTGGATTCAGAATCAGATACGCAGAAAAACAAACAACACAGTCACAGATCATCTGTGTGGAAGTACTTCACTCTAGATGATGAAGAACGTACAGTGACCTGTACACTATGCAAGAAGTGCTACAAGTATAACAACAATACGAGCGTTATGCTCGGCCATCTGAAAACGCATCCAGTTAACCTAAATAATGAAGGGAGTGGTGGGAGTGCGAGTGGTCGGGTGCAGAAGGTCATGAGCAACTACACAAAAAAGCATCTAACAGATCAGAAAAAACAGCACATCACGGGTTTGCTCGCTAATTTCATCGTCAAAGACGTGCGACCTTTGGCTGCAGTGCAAGGGGTAGGCTTCAAAGAAATACTGAAATATTTTGAACCGGACTACACCGTCCCGAGCCACACAACACTGTGGGCTAATATCAACCGGCAGTGTGACGCCCTGCAAAAGAGCATCAAGGAGGAGATGAAAGGCAGGAGCGTGTCGCTAACAACTGACTTATGGACATCCCCAACCATGGAGCCTTACATCACAATTACTGCTCATTATATTACAGACGGGTGGAACATGAAAGCCAGAGTCCTGACTACCTCTCTCATGACGGAGCGACACACAGCTGTCAACATCTCAGCTCGCCTGGATGCAACAATAAAAGAGTGGGGACTACAGGCGTTTTGTACGGTGCACGATAATGCCTCAAACATGAACCTGGCCTTGGAAATGTGCGAGATGTCCCCACAAGACCTAGGATGCACCGGGCACACTCTTCAGTTGGCAATAAAAGCTGGATTAGTCCTACCTGAAATCACCAAGTCCGTCGATGCAGCCAGACGCATTGTAAGTCATTTTCGCCACTCAAGCGTGGCAAGTGGCGCTCTGAAGAAAAAACAGTCTGACCTGAACGTGACCAAAAATAAACAAAATAAGCTCCAAAATGACTGTGCGGTTAGGTGGAATTCCACTTTCATGATGCTGGAGCGCTTGCACGAGCAAAGAATCCCTGTGCAGGCTGTTCTGGCAGATGAAACAGTCACAAAGCCAAGTGTTCTGAAGACCCTCACCATGCGAGCGTCACATTGGGAGCTCATAGAGCAACTTATTCCTGTGTTAGCTCCCCTGGCAAAGGCTACCAAAGTGATGTGTGGCGAGTTGCACGTTGGCCTGTCTTTCATCTATCCCGTGATTTTAAACGTCATCAACACCACCCTCGGTGTCCAGGAGTCGGACTTGGGTGCGATCCGCTCCTTCAAAACCACTGTGAAAAAACAGCTACAAAAACGCTTCAAACTAGAGTCTGAAGGCCTGGCAGAGTCCATTCCCATCATCGCCTGTGTCGCCTCTCCTAGACCCCCGCTTCAAACATCTGCTGTTCCTCCCATCCAGCACGAGAGATGATGCCCACGACCACCTGCATAAGCTGCTGCGAGAGGAGACAGACCCACCCCAGGCGCCTGCCACAGATGCTACAGGTAAAGTTAGGCCTACAGTCCAGTCTATCATTTTGTCAAGTGAAATTACTTATGTTGTCACAATAGCCTACGTCAAAAGCTACAGCTGCTTTCGTAGCTATCCAGGTTATTGTTAATTTATTATACAAAAAAATCATTCGTTCATTTTTATATTTATTTCGTAAAACTATAATTACCTTGGTGGCTATTGAAATGTAGGTCTGATCTTTTATACAATTTGGCTGTAATTATTACCTAATTATTCTTGCGTATATGTGGTTGTTTGTGAAGAAACTGATCAGCGTTATTAATTGTCGTTGCAGCTGAAAATGATGACGGCGAAGATGAAGATGATATCCAAGCTGAGGACGTTGGTGCTGCGCCGGGCCCGGTGATGAAGAAATCCAGAATGGAAAGTGACTTTGAGGAACTTTTTGGACCACACTATGACAGCGGGAAGAAAGAGGGTCGCTCCACTCCAGCCGAGGAGCTGCGGGATTATTTCGCAACACCTCACATTCCCACCATGGAGAACCCACTTAAATGGTGGGCCCGGAACCAGGACCAGTTCCCTAGATTAGCCAAACTGGCTCATCGATACTTGGCTGTGCCAGCTACCAGCACCCCCAGCGAGAGGGTGTTCTCTCTGGCCGGGAATACCATCACCCGGCAGCGGGCAAGCCTTCATCCTGAACATGTTGATACCCTCATCTTCCTCCATGAAAACCAGGAGCGCAAGGCCAAGATTGTGAAAGAGATTGACAGCGACGAAGAATAGGATTACTGGTGCTATTGACAGTGGACTTTAATACCATTGGAATATTATTTAACGTTTTATTGGGATTACTTGATTGTCGTTTCATTTCTAAAGGATATCTGGGTGAGTTTTGAATTATATTATTTATTTGTATAAGTTGAAGTTGTCTTCTGAGAGCTGACCATGGGCAGCGCATTTTGAAAAAGCTTTAATGTTTGGTTTGGCTACATTTCGTTTATTTTTTTTATTATAACTCAAGCTGACTTGTTTTGTGGTGTGCAATTAAAGCCTTCAATTTGGTTTATTAATGTCTGAAAGATGCGCTAACTGGTGTTATTGTAAAGCCAAGCTGACGTTTATTTTGGGGTTTTAAACCTTGGATTTTCGATTACATTTCACCATGGAAATTATCTCTAACTGGCTTATTCTATTCATTGCCTATTGTAAAGGCAAGCTGTTGTTTTTGGGTGTGGATTTTTGCCATCTGATTATTATTATTATTATTTCAGTCAGTGTACTGTGTTTTGATTCTGAGCTGTTACTGGTAAAAAAAAAAGAAAGAGAGAAAAGAAATGCAATGAAAACGCACATGATTGTATGTTGTGAAAGTGAAGACATATTTTTTCAATAAGTAAAGTTGCTTAATTTGGACAGCAGTGTGTCAGTGTGGTTTCTCCTTATATGGCGCTGGTTTCCCTTTTGCTTGATATTGTTGATGGCGAAACGATCAGTAGTACACATGAAAGAAGACCCTTCACATCTCATAGAGAATTTTAAATTTTAAGAATCGGTTCAGAATTGAATGAGTACGGCTATAGTTAAATGTGAACCTCTCTGCTATAAATGTGCATGGACCATTCTGCGCGCCCCTTGGCTGCGACGTACATTTTTTTGAACCGAATGAACCGAATTGCGCGCGCAGGGGGTCCCGCGTGTCCCGACCTGTCCCGCGTGCACGCGCGCGCGGGACAGGTCGACTCGACTTCGACTTTAGTGTGAGTTGAGTCGACCTGAATAAATCTGAAGTCGTTAATGCCCTAGTCTATAATAGTCACTTAATTATCGTGCCGCCGCGATCATCCGTTCCATAGTTATGGGCAGTTGAATGTAGGTTGTTTTCGCCAAAAAGCAACAGAAACAGAGAACAGTTTTGAAGTATTTTTACTTTAGTGGAGTATTTTCAATTTTCAGTAGTTTTACTTCTACTCCACTACATCTCAAAGGCAAATACTATACTTTTACTCCACTACAATTATTTGACAACTTTAGTAACTAGTTACTTTGTAGATTTAGATTATTATTACAAAACATACATTAACCCAGCGGCGCAAATTGCGCGGGCGCCTAAATCTTGAGTTTTTTTTTTCTTTTTACCAGGTTGCCAAACCAGGGGCCTGTTCCTCAAAAGGTGAATAAACTAAGCCTGGACTTAAGCCAAATCCAGACTTGACAAAGTCGGGTCCATATAAGCCTCGTTTATTCCGTTCCTCAAAGCAAAGCCAGGCTGAAAAGGAGCGACTTTGTCGAGCTAGGCCTTGTCAAGCCAGGCTGTGTCGAGCCAGGATAATGAAGCCAAGCTTCACGTATTTCTATAAAAGACCATGAAAGTCGATAGCAGAATCCTTGAACTTGACCAATCATGGAGTCCAAAACCAGAGCGGCGTTCCTCTCTGTGGCTGAACAGCAGCATTGCAGCAGCTCATGGAATCATACAAGGAAGTGAAATGTATTATAAGCGAGAAAGGAAACGCGACCGCAATAAATAGATCCAGGGAGAAAGCGTGGCAAAGTATTGCAAGTGTGTGTGTGTGTGTGTGTGTGTGTGTGTGTGTGTGTGTGTGTGTGTGTGTGTGTGTGTGTGTGTGTGTGTGTGTGTGCGTGTGTGCGTGTGCGCGCGACGGGACGGGACTGCATCGGGACGGGACGGGACTTGGGGTGTACCGCGACTGGGGGCCGCGACGGGAGGAGCGGGGGACGCGGGTACGGGGGGGGGGGGGGGGGGGGCGGGACACGCAATAACCCCACATTTGCAAGACCACTTTGGTAGAGGTTTGGGTTGTGTAGTTCATGATGTAACTCCAAAGGTGGACAAGAAATAAAAAATAATTTCTCCATTGACTATAAATTGATAATTTAAAATATGCTCCTCATTGACTTACATTCAGTGAAGAGGCTCTTTTAAACCTGTAAAAAAAAAAAATATATATATATATATATATATATATATATATATATATATATATATATATATAAAAGAATATATATATATATATATATATATATATATATATATATATATATATATATATATATATATATATATATATATATAGATTTTTTATTTTTTTATAATATTAAAAAAAAATCTGTAATATATTATCAAACATCTAACAACAATATGAACTATAGTGTTAACAGAGTGACAATGACATATCACGAGTCATTGTGAAACAATTATGATTCATGGTCACACTATTTCAGTAATATAATTAATTTGATTATATCTTATTGTATTTATCTCATTTTATTTGAATGCAAGGTCATTAAAATGAGTCCATATTCAAACACATGTGTTGAATTAACTGTGGAAAAACTTGAAGAACAAGGCACTGGATTAAGTAAGCTTGGCTGTTAGCCTGCTCCTGACCAGGCTAACTTCACAGCTAAATTGCCATGGTAACTAAAGTAGGATTGCTTCAATTCTCTTTTGAGGAATCGGGTCATGGCTAAACTTAGCCAGGGTGAACTGGCTAAACTAATCTTCAAGCTAATTCCGCTTTTGAGGAACCGATTCAGCCCTAATCCTGGCTAAATTAAGCCAGGATAGGTGTTAAAGCCAGGCTTAAGCTCTAATTCCCTTTTGAGGAACAGGCCCCTGGTCTCTATCTACACTCCAGCTAGTAGTGACTATTTCCTTATTGGCTGGCCCTTTGCGTGACTTTTTCCTCATTGGCTGGTCATTTAGCCAATGAGGGCTTAATGTCCTCTCAGAATATGGGCTCTAAAGACGACCCGCAATACTGTCTTCGACCACTGTATGTATCTCTATGAACTGCGCTTTTCCTCATTTGGCCCTTCAATGTTGCCATGTTTCGTGAGAGTTATAAGCAACCAGGTCTAGGAAAACAAGCCAAAAGAAGCAACTATAGGCCACATGAGCACTTTAAGCCGTCGGCTATTGAAAATACCCAACCTGGTATAATATGACTGTGTCATATCTTGTTTTCTCTAATCTAGCTAATTTGACACTGTGCTATGTTAATTATTCATTATTAATGATTGACGATGCATAAGTCGGTTCAGGTTCTATTAAGTATTTTTAATCATTTTAACATGTATTTTTATTATTTTAAAATGGACTTGGAGGGGTCCAATCTGAAGCTAAGGGGAGACAAATCCCTGTCCCCCCCCCCCCCCCCCCCCCAGGGGGACCTACATTAACTAGGCTACTTCAGTCCATATACATTTAGGCCATTTGAAAATAGCTCACAATGGAGATGCATTGTGAGCTTGTAGATCGGCTATTTTCAAAGGATTTTTATACATTTGAAAACTTGAAATGGAACTGCATAATGAGTAGCCTACTTTTACTTTTGGTACTTTAAGTACATTTTGATTTTGAATACTTTTGTACTTTTACTCGAGTACATTTTTTATTCCGGACTTTTACTTGTACCTGAGTTTAATAACAGAGTAGCCCTGAAACATGACTGTCATGCTTGTGAAAGACTAGCATCATGAGAACCATGGCTAAATATGCTACCTCAGTCATGATCAACTCTCTGTTGTGTATGATACAGTTCGTTTCCGCTCTGTCCGTTCATTGCAAGTAATAAATTAGCATTAGATCAAGACTATCGTAGATGTATTTTATCGATTTTGACTTTTATATATATATATATATATATATATATATATATATATATATATATATATATATATATATATATATATATATATATATATATCGACGAGTCTTAGCGACCACCCCTCAGATTTCCCTGGAATATCAGCTCCAAAGCCTGTATTTCTCTAAACATGTACAAATGCAACATATAAGATGTTTGCCCGTTTGCCTCAAATGTTAACTAGGTGTCCGGAGTATTTGTGCAATATATTAGTCCATATTGTTCAATAAAGAAGTGTTCTAATTCCGTCTGTGGCCGAACGCCATTTTCCCCTTTCGTTTACTTCATGTTTACATTGACTGTAATTCTGGCTTTCGCCGGATGCGCCCCGTCACTACCGCCCATTGTGAACTTCCAACGGAATCGGTGGCTTTTGATTCATTGAATACTTTATTTAGAAATAAAAGGAAACAGTAGGCTACATGGAAGTACAGGTCCTCTAAACTGGATCGCTCATAAAAGCACTTGGCTTATATACTTAAAGGAAACAGTACATGGTGTACACAATCAGTGATGCTATATATCACACTCTCTATTTTAAAAGCACTTGGCTTATTTGCATTGAAAAACTAAATTATCACCATGGTGATTTCGTCTACATGCTCGTACTAAAGGGGGAGGAGGACGGGGCCGCCAAATCTTTACATAGAAAACGAAAATCAAGAATCATGAAAAAATAAAAGGTAAAAACTACTAATATTCAACAGCATTTTTTTGTGGTTGGGGCTAGGGGCCTGATTTTCCCTCTCTCTGTGACTCCATCCATATATACATCATGTTTGTTGCCTCAGTCTTTTGAAGCAATATAGCCAAGGCCACCCAATACTCACCGTTTGAAAGTGCGCCCGGCCGGGACTGTCTGTCATCTACTCCGGTGAGACTGAGCTGCTTTGTTTCTTTTTATATCCAGCGAGCGAGGAGTAGGTAGGCTATCATTTGTTTTTTTCCGTTGGAGAGACAGTGGACTTTTTGTTGGATTTTACTTTCTGTTTGTGAGGGTCGGTGCGTGCGTGAGTCAGGGGGACGGACTTGGTGCGTCCGGTTTGGTCATTACACAGCCTGTGACAGACTTACTTAGCCTATTGTTAAACCTTTCATGAACTGTGTGGATCTATACATGGGCAACTGGCGGCCCCCACCTTCACTTCACTTATGCGGCTGCTGCAGGTTAATATTGTAATACTGATTATTGATTTCAGCTGTTACAGTTCCAAACATATAAGCATGACCCACTTTAATTACTTCAGTCTATATTCGTAGCTTAGTAAGATAAAGAGCTGGAGAGCCATGGTGACTCCTGTTACTGAACAAACACTCTATAGTAATGATTAATCAGAATATAGAGCTATTTAACACTTATTTTAACCAAAGAAAATCACTTACCCTACCTTTAAATACATTGGTGAAAATGGCAAAAATAGTCGATCTACAAGCTCACAACGTGTTGCAATGTGAGCTTGTAGATCAGCTATTTTCACTGTTGTCGAAATGTTTCTTTTTTTTCTTTGAATGTGGACTATTTTTGAAAATATTGATAAATATTCAAACTAAGGACATTTCAGTTAATTTAAATGTTTTGTCAACACTAGTTTTCTTTCTTTTCTTACTGCGTTAATTTTAGTTTAGATTACTATAATAACCTTGTCAGAGACACATGATTGACAGCTGTCAGACACACATGATTGACAGCTGTCTGTGGCACATGACTTGACAGCTGTCAGAGAAAGATGGAGGTGATGATGAGGTGAATGGAAGAGAGAGACAGACAGACAGACAGACAGACAGTTACTGGATCTCTAAGGGAGTTGGGAGTTAGAGTAGGGAGCATCAAAGAGAACTTAACAGTCCAACGAACAAGAGAACACAAACCGCGGGCTTAAATATTGCTTATTTAAAGGAGGAGTTCACCCAAAAAAGGACTTATTTTCTATCAATCGCACACCCCATGAAGATGGGAATCAAATTACTGGCTTAGGAATGCCACAAAAACTAAAATAAGTCCATGGATTCAAGGCTTCATGGGGTGTGCAAATGATAGAAAATAAGTAATTCTTTGGGTGAACTACTCCTTTAAGCCCACGGTTTTGTGTTCTCTTTGGTTTACATCATAGTTGCATCACCCGTAACAGACATGTGGTATGTCTGTTACAACGGTATACAGTCACACACACACACACACACACACACACACACACACACACACACACACACACACACACACACACACACACACACACACACGCACAAAACACTTACTTTGCACCTTGCACTGACATTATCAGCATGGCCATATATGGATATGGGCATACTGAGGGGTTAAATTTCCCCCAAGATGTGTCTTATACCTGTGCATAATTCAGTAAATGATATTGCATATTATCAGCAATTATACATGAGTAAATTAAATCATCAATAACATCAGGTTAAATAAATGAGAAAATCAAATGATTACCACTTGCATGTGTATATTGTAACCTTTGGTTAAATCTATCGAATCTTGGGTACTCTTTGATCTCACTGATCAGCCATAGATGCAGGCTGTATGTCACGTACGCAGCGAGTGCAGCTCACATACAGGAAATGCAGGCCTCTGCCTGCTGCAAGCCTTCGAGTGCACCTCAGCCAGGGGCGCGAAGCGCGCGCGCAAAAACATTTTGCATTAGGGCCCAATTTTGCAGTTGAGGGCCCATTATCCCTAAACTTCTTTACCATTTTTTACTATAACATTTTTTGCAAAATGTTGCATTATTATTATTATTTTTTTATTAATTAATTATTATTTTTGCCCTCAAAACATTAAAGGAGAATTTTGGACTAAAGTTTTATTACCTTTTCTATGATGTTATGATATCTTAGGATGAATGGTACAGTAGAAAAATGACATAACTCCACCCCTGGTCCGCCAGAGCTTAAAGGGGCTACACCATGAATGTAAAAAAAAATTATTATATATAAATATTGCCCCCTAATACGTATTAAACAGGTTGTAAGCCTTAAAAAAAATCCAGATATTTTTTGACTGTCTGTCATTCCAAGCTTTTTTAGCTGCAATACCAAAACGTCCTTTTGGTCAGAGGCAGGGTCCCCACGGTCATGAAATTCCTGGAAATATTTTGAAAATAAAAAAATCCAGTACTGGAAAAGGTTTGGAATTGATCAAAGGTCCTGGAATTTATCAAGGGTCCTGGAAAAATATTTGGCTATGCATTGTTTTTGGCTATTGATTTTTGGGGCGGTGTAGCCGCCCCCTATAAGTGAGTTTTGGACACCGACCAAAACATTTGTGTACCCCCTAACCCTTCCATTGTTAATGCAAATCGATACTTTTTTCATATCAGCCAATCACATTACAGCTAGTGTCATCACCACTAACTGTAATGTGATTGGCTGACTTTGCAAATTCAGGACTGTGATTGGCTAGCGAAACACATGACACATGTGCAGCCCTATGAATAGCAGTATGGACTTAAAAAAAAGTAAAAGTAATTTATCCTTTTTTTAAAGTGAGTGAGTGATGACCACACACCGCCCACTTCACACTGGGTGTGATTTTTTTTAATACAAAACATTTTCATAAACATGTATAACATTACACGAAATATGTAACATATAAGTAGTTTTTCGCCGAACGGGCTGTGTAACACCTCATCCGCACTGCCAGCGATGCGACGTGATGCGACGTGATGCGACGTGATGTGACGTGACGCGAAGTGAGCGGGCGATGAAATCTCATTCAAATACATGTTTTTGAATGAGACCGTCCTGACCTACCGCGAGTGACAACAAACCGGGCAACGATGTCGTCCACCCCTCCTATTTTCGCTCGCAGGGTCACTATGCCCTAATTTTGCACGAAATGTTGAATGAAATTGTACTATTTTATATTCTATGCTTTATTTTTGCTACACTGCCTATCTTTGGGCATTGTACATAGGAGTAAGAGACACATTATTGCGCTGAATGATTGTTTTATAGGCCTGGAAATTGGGCTAAATATTCTGGAAAAGTTTTGGAAAAGTTTTGGAAATTCATTGCTAAAAATGTGTGGGGACCCTGCAGAGGGGTGCTACTGTTTGTCAATCACCATCGTTCTCAAAATATATATTTGTGCTCAAACACGAAGACATAGTACATGTGCACAGTAATGAGCAGGAAAGTATCTGTATAGTTTACATATGAATTGTCTCCAGATTTAGGAAAATATACTTTTATTAGACCAAGCAGGGTTTTCTGCAGGAAAAAAGTTAGGCCCGGTGCTAGGCCAGGGGAGACTCATGTTCGTGCGGGCGCGCCGATTTTTTTGCATTTATTCATTCATTCTGATGAAAAACCCGACTACATTATGCTATTGTTAGTCACATTTATTCAACATTGTGTTCGGACACAGGTTTCACTTAGAGCAAAGATATTATACTATGTTACTCTCTACCTCCCCCTACAGGCTGGTATTATAATATGTTACTCTCTACCTCCCCCTA
Organism: Gymnoscopelus microlampas; assembly: GCF_963454915.1. Classification (NCBI taxonomy): domain Eukaryota; kingdom Metazoa; phylum Chordata; class Actinopteri; order Myctophiformes; family Myctophidae; genus Gymnoscopelus; species Gymnoscopelus microlampas. The sequence goes on along the minus strand of NC_139956.1, from coordinate 42,843,894 downwards.
CAGGCTGCTATTATAATATGTTACTATCTACCTCCCCCTACAGGCTGGTATTATAATGTGTTACTCTCTACCTCCCCCTACAGGCTGGTATTATAATGTGTTACTCTCTACCTCCCCCTACCTCCCCCTACAGGCTGGTATTATAATATGTTACTCTCTACCTCCCCTACAGGCTGGTATTATAATATGTTACTCTCTACCTCCCCTACAGGCTGGTATTATAATATGTTACTCTCTACCTCCCCCTACAGGCTGCTATTATAATATGTTACTATCTACCTCCCCCTACAGGCTGGTATTATAATATGTTACTCTCTACCTCCCCCTACAGGCTGCTATTATAATATGTTACTCTCTACCTCCCCCTACAGGCTGGTATTATAATAGGTAACTCTCTACCTCCCCCTACAGGCTGGTATTATAATGTTACTCTCTACCTCCCCCTACAGGCTGGTATTATAATATGTTACTCTCTACCTCCCCCTACAGGCTGGTAGGGCCTGTAAAAGGCCAATCAAAAAGAAGGCCATCAAATAAAACAATGACTTTTAAGTCCACGGAAATAATGAATTAACCTGAAGGTTAAGGATGATTTAATTTTAATATAGTACAAGAATAGTGTAACTATCTGTAAAATATAACCCATTTATTTAATAAAATGATGTATTGGGTTGTAGCCTATTTGTCTCAATATTTGTCACATTCAGCCCTGGACTTCACTGACTGTAGGGGTCACATTAATCACATTAGAATCACAGATTAGAGATTTTATGTATTTTCCCCTATTTTCTGTATTTTTCACTATTTAAAATATAGTATTTCTTAATTTTTGATAATTATAGCTTGTAGATTGGCTTTTTTCACCATTTGAAATTGTTTTAAAATAAAAGGAACAGTTTTCCCAACCAACAGAGAGTCAGAGACAATATTTAGCCTATATATGGTTCTGTATTAGTGTATGAGTCAGATTTAATTCTAATTGGCTACTGTAGACTGCCTATCAATTTCATGGGCCTGGGTAGGGCCACCTGGCCTGGCGGAGATCTGCCCTGTTGCGCAGCAGCACAGCAAGTGAAGGTGATGCACGGAGCAGCGCGGTGTTTTTTCGCTGTTTTTTTTGTTTTCACGTCGTTTGGTGCCCCCCCACAAGGTTGGTGCCCTGTGCTTCAGCACCTCAAGCCCGTTGGATAAGCCACCACTGCTTGTGGGTCGGGACCGGCGGGGCGCCGGGCCTGAAATGGACTGCCGGAAACCCTGCCAAGTAGTATAGACAAACTGTCATACATAACAAAAAAGACAGTGGTGGAGGAAGTACTCACACTTCTTACTTAACACATTACCTGCCAATCACGGATATGTCCATGATTTAAATTGAAAACGTCAGATCTCTCACAAAAAAAAAAAAAAGCTATTAAAATATGTGATCTAACCTAAGGCCTATCCGCGCACCTTTTAAGCTCTGGCAGACCAGGGGTGGAGTTATGACATTTTTCTACTGTACCATTCATCCTAAGATCATAACATCATAGAAAAGGTAATAAAACTTTAGTCCAAAATTCTCCTTTAAGTCGGGTGCCTTTTACTCGTGCATGGGGAACATAGGCTTGATGCACGTTAGTCAAGGGGCCCCCAGAAATCTGTTTCCTTTCAAAACGATGCGTAGATGTATTGATATTTTTTTTGTTTGTGTATGTTGTTTGTGTTTGTTTTGTATTCTATTGCGATTTCATATCAATACAAATTAAAAAAAATATATATTTTATTTTATTTTTTTAGGGGGGAGGTGGGGGCCCCCCTCCCTCGGGGCTCCACGCAGCTGCGTGGTATGCCTAGTGCAAATATCCGCCCCTGACCTCAGCAGTCATTTCAACCAGTCAATATCATATTCTTTCTTTAGGCAAATCAAGTGATACAATAATTGAAAGCCTATATCCTAAAGTGAGCTGTTCATATATAATAAAGAAATACATCACATGGATGCAACTGGGACGCATCATCAGTGTTGTAGCCTGGGGTCATAGGGTGTTTCGGGTCTCGCAACATACAACACACACCCTCGCCCCGGGGGGCCCAGCCAGGGTTGATCAAGCCCCGACTTACGTCCCAGTAGCACCCACGGTCAGTCCTATAGGGAAAGACAGGGCCACTCAGTCCGCTTCTCCGGAAGTACTCTGCCGGGACTCGGGGAGGCTCTGGCACATGGAGGGACTAGGCTCTGTGGGTTGTCTCCTGGCCGGGCTCCTCCTTCGTCTCACCAGGTCCAGGACCTGAGCGCTGCGCCAGATCAGATGCACCGCCCCGATCCAAACATTTCCTTCTGGCGTGATGGTTCCTTGGGCCGATACCACTAGATTGGGCCGTCTAATGGTATTAGCTCCGCTTGCGGTACGCTGGAATGGAATGGCCCTCCTAAAGGCCTCACCGCGGGTTTGTTGGGCTTCTTCCTCACGGAAGACACAGCATGGGGCGCTAACCCATACTGCTCTGTCAACAGTCTCTCCTGTGGTCACCAAACTATTCCTGGTTGTCACGTAGTCTATAAATTCCTATGAGCCACTATAAATAGAATAACTAATAAAGAAATACATCACATGGATGCAACTGGGACGCATCATCAGTGTTGTAGCCTATTCAACATATATGACGTTCTAATACATTTCCAGATGTTCAACACTTCTAATAGTTTTTTTTTATGTAAAGCACTAGCTACATGTTTTGTATTACTGGTGTTGTATATAAGTTGTATTATTATTATTATTATTATTATTATTATTATTATTATTATTATTATTATTATTATTATTATTATTATTATTATTATTATTATCAGCATCATCATTATTGTTATGTCTGTAAAGCATTATAAACACATTCATGAGACAATGCTCTCATACAGTATGTTTATAATCATCAATGTTTATTAAGTATAGGTCATGGGCATATTGCAGATTATACATGACTGCAATTCTCACGTTGAACTATTATTCTTTTTTAACTCAACATAAGTATACAGAATTACTGTTTGTACTAATTTGAGCAACGGCCGCTACACACCAAGAAAAGCTAAAAAAAAATAAACGAAGCAGAAGTACAGAGCAGGTTTTATTTGATCAATAATTGTCAGTGGTGGAAAAAGTAATCAAATGTTTTACTTAAGTAAAAGTATCAATACTGCAATGTAGAAGTACTCTGTTACAAGTAAAAGTTTGGAATAAAAAAATTACTTGAGTAAAAGTACAAAAGTATTGTTATCAAAATGTACTTAAAGTACCAAAAGTAAAAGTACTAAAATGTTTGAAAATAGCAGATCTCACGCGATGTGAGCTTGTAGATCGGCTATAGCCTAGGTATAAAATAGGGCTAAAGTGGTTAATGTATGTTTTATAATGTAATAATGTATATCTGCAAAGTAACTAGTAACTAAAGTTTTCAAATAATTGTAGTGGATTAAAAGTACAATATTTGCCTCTAAGATGAAGTGGAGCAGAAGTAAAAGTATAGAAAATTGGAAATACTCAAGTAAAGTAAAAATACATCAAAATTGTAATTAGTAATTAAGTACAGTACTTGAGTAAATGTACTTAGTTACTTTACAACTCTGATAATGTGTCGTGTCCAAGGTACCTGTCACTCAAATCTCAGCTGGTGTGCATAGAGATTACTTTAAAATAAAAGGAAATACATTTTGTTTTAAATCTTTTCTTGGTGTGCATGGAGCATTCATAAATATCTCTTATCATGGAGCATTGTTAACAACATGGAACACTCTAGCACCGCCTTGTGGAGTTTGAATGTATCACTACTAGATGAAACCGTTTAGAAGGTTTATTCAAACAGTAACATATTCAGAGGCATCCAGTCTAAGTGTCCTTGAGCAATACACTGCTCCTAATTAATATACACTGCTCCTAATAGTTAGTATGGTTAAATTAATTAATATACACTGCTCCTAATAGTTAGGATGGTTAAAGAATTAATATCATACACTACTCCTAATAGTCAGTATGGTTAAATTAATTAATATCATACACTGCTCCTAATAGTTAGTATGGTTAAATTAATTAATATTCACTGCTCCTAATAGTTAGGATGGTTAAATGTATTAATATCACCCACTGCTCCTAATAGTTGGGCATGGATGGGCATGTCCAACAAAAATAACCTTTCAGCATTACACACATTGCCTCCAAGATTATTGGCCTTTCCCCACACTTTCTGATATGAACAACAAAGCCATCCCAATTCTGGGCGGCAACATTCACCGATCCACAAGCTCACAACGTGTCGCGTTATGACGCGACTGAAAATAAATAAATAAACGTCTAAGTACAGAGCCAACTCAGGTCCAGTTTAACTAAGTCTAGACTCTGGAGGGTTTAAGTGTTAGTTGTCGATGGATTTGAACAAGACGGGGTCATGTTGACAGCCACAGTTTTAACCAAATATAGTGGTGGATCTGAGATTATGAATTCATAAAAATATGAAAAATACACACGATTAAATTGCAATGTGTTTTACGTCCTTGGCCTACTGACAGCGAGCAGGAGAAATTAGACTCTGATCTGAGCTGGTGGTTCACTAGATTAGACATTAATAGTTTATGGCATGGCACCTTACCCTCTAAAGTGCCATGCCATAAAGTGTTCTTGGCATACTTGGCCTACTGTCAGATTGCACGAGAGATTGTGTAGTGCAGTGGTTCTCAAATGGACCCAGTTACAATTACAATTCAGGCATTTAGCAGACGTTTTATCCAGAGCGACTTACAGTAAGCAAGGTAAACACATAGAGAGACAGTGTAGTGCCTCAGTAATCTAGGATCATAACTAAACCAATAACCTAGCATCAGTCTAAATAGTATAATATCAACAGATAAATAATATGTTCATTGAAACTATACAAACTATAGGATGCCAGGTCAATAAATGAACCTGGGTCTGTCTAAATAACATGCTATCTAATTTGCTTTTTAACCTTTGCATAAGGCTGCATGGTCGTCAAACCATGACCCTTATGGGTCCATTTGGTTCCATTTGTACACTCTGGTGGGTCTTTGAAATTAAAAAAGCTGGTGTAGTTGGTTTGTGAGATTAGCCACGGACACACAGGCACGCAGACAGACAGGGGAGAAAATGTAATCTACCTCCTGCATTTGGAGAGTGCTAGACCAATCAATGATCGATTACAGGCTTTTTGAGCTATTCTAACAACTCAGGGATAACACATTAAGTAGATTGAATTAGACAACTTCCATTTCATGTATTTATTGCAACAAACTATCAATCAAATACATACAAAAACAGGTGAACAATTTAGTCTAACAAGAAAGCAGTAGCCCTAGAATGGCTGTGATATCACATACATTTCTCATGTATTCCAGACGGCCATAGATTACTGATGTTTTGGGCGTTAATTTGTCAAAAAAGGTGCAACATTTTACTGATGTTTTGGGGGTTAATTTGTCAAAAAGGTGCAACGTTTTCTAATCAATTTTCACTACTTAGATTTGATTGAAGTTTCTATTTGATAACATTTTACTTATATAACGTATCTTGTGTCCAAAACTGTTACTTTTCAGGATTAAAATTCAAAAACAGCTAAGGTAGCAGATCTACAAGCTTGTGGATCTGCTACTTTTGATGCTTTTGTGTGACACTGTAGTATGCTCAAGTAGGGCATTCATTTACGGAAAAAACACAAGTGTGTAAACTATGTAGATAAGAGGTTTCTGCCCGACAGCAACGATAAGCAAAAAAGATAAACAAAAAAGAGACAACTTTTAGATAGATCAAAAAATAAACACATAACCTGAACTTTATTTCATTTAACCAATTAAGCACTATATAATGACAGGCCCAAAAGGGGGACACCGGTTTGAAAGCGGTTGAAAACCAGGGCACATCGGCTGCATAATTGCCAACATGTGTAAAGAAAGCAAACAAATAACTTAATAACTTTAAAAAATGTACTTGAGTAAAAGTACAAAAGTATTGGCATCAGAATGTACTTAAAGTACCAAAAGTAAAAGTACAAAAATGTTTGAAAAAAGCAGATCTACAAGCTCACAACACGCCATGATGCGACGCGTTGTGAGCTTGTAGATCAGCTATTTTCAAATTGCCTAGGTTTAAAGGGCTAAAGTGGTTAATGTAGGTTTTTAATGTAATCATTTATATCTGCAAAGTAACTAGTAACTAAAGTTTTCAAATAATTGTAGTGGAGTAAAAGTACAATATTTGCCTCTGTGATGCAGTGGAGTAGAAGTAAGAGTATAGACGATTGGAAATGCTCCAGTAAAGTAAAAGCATCTCAAAATCGTACTTACTCAAAAGTATTGTACTTAAGTACAATACTTTGAGTAAATGTACTTACTTTACACCACTGCTCGTCAGCCACTCGCTTGCTTCTGCCACCTCGACAGCGTGAGAGGCTGCATATGCTTGACGATACGGCTCCACCGCGGGTCCAGATCCCCCACCTTCTCACAACCCAGCGCTCCTTCCTCTCTCAACAAGGTCAGAAACTTGGCGACTCTGTTTTCGGCGTCCATCTGTATCGCCATTTCGATGAGCATGAGAAGCTTCTTGATGCCGATCCACAGCCCCTGGCCCTTGACCGCGGCGCCGATGGAGGCCCTCTCCTTCTCTTGGAAGCTGCCCATCAGCTCCAGGGTTTCTATGAGCTGCTCTCCTCTGGAGATGTTGGGAATGTGGATGGTGGTGCTGAAGGCGTCCAGCACCTCCATGTCCTGCAGCACGTCTTTGCGACTGGTGGTGCCGATGATCAGCAGCTTGCGGCCTTTCGGAGGAAGCTTCTTGAGCAGGATCAGGAGGGCCTGCAGCACGTGGTTGGAGAAGCGCGGGCCGATCGGCACGTAGTCCAAGAGGCGCTCGATGTCGTCTACCACGACGCAGCTCAGCTGGGACTTGTAGGCGTCTTCGAATACCTTTTTGATGGCCTGACACTTGTCGAACTCCGAGTGTCCTACCATCTTGCCCGGCGAGCAGATCTTGATGAAAGGGAACTGTGAGTCTTCGGCGATCTTGGCGGCCAGGGCTGTCTTGCCGCTGTTGGCGGGACCCTCCAGCAGCACCGAGACAAGCGGCGTGGATGTGCTGGCCTTTGTCTGCTGCACCAGAAGCGTACCGTTCTCCAGAGCCGCGGACACCGGGACGCCCCACTTGATGATGCCGTTCATAATGTAACTGGCGTACTCTTCCTGGTTCGTACCGAAAGCGGGTTTGATGTCATTTTTGAGCGAAGTCATGAAGTCGTTCCTGTCCACTTGCATGTTCTCCGCCGTCGCCATGTCCACCTCAACTGTGGCACTTGCCTTGATGTGTCTGTTCATGGCCGTGGACTGGGCGGCCCTGACCAGGCCCTCCAGCTCGGCGCCGCTGAAGTTCTTGGTCTCCACGGCCAGTTCCTCGATGTTCACGTCTTCCGCCAGCAGCTTGTGCTTGCGCATCTGGGTTGTGTGGATGTTAAGGATCTGGATGCGGCCCTTCTCGTCTGGCAGGCCAATCTCCATCTTCACCTCCATTCGACCGGGTCTCAGTAGGGCCTCGTCTATCAGGTCAAGTCGGTTAGTCATTCCAATCACCAGGATGTTGTTGAGCTGCTCCACTCCGTCTATCTTAGAGAGGAGCTGGTTGACCACGGCGTCATGGACCCCCGTACTGCCGGCCGTGGTGCCTCGCTGCTTGCAGATGGCATCAATCTCGTCAAAGATTATGATGTGAAGGCCACTATTGGTGCCCAGTTCCTTCTGCTCAGCCTCTGCGTCTGCAAACAGTTTCCTGATGTTGGCCTCGGACTCTCCCACGTACTTGTTGAGGATCTCTGGGCCATTTACAATCTTTGGTTCATGGGTGTGGAGCATCTTGCCTATCTGCCGGGCCATCAAGGTCTTACCACAGCCTGGGGGCCCATACAACAGGATCCCCTTCACATGCTTACAGCCCATCTGTACCACTATGTCCGGAGGGAAGACTCTGGAGGCAAAGGCTCGGCGGAAGATATCAGTGAACTCCCTGTCGAGGCCTCCGATGCCCATCTGCTCAAAGTTCCACTCTGGGCTGATGAAGGACTGTTGTACTGCCGCCTGACGAGGTTCCCCGGGCTTAGATTCCTTTCCACTAATAGGCTGCTTCCCGGTCCCAACCAAGTTTAGCAACGATCCCTCAGTCTTCTCCAAAAACACCTTGCTGGTGCTCAGCATCAGCAGGCCAGGGGTATTCGCTTCCTTGAGGATGGTGGGATCCTTGACCTCCATGTTCTTAATCATTAATTCAAACTGCTTATCACCGAAGGCAAAAACTAACAGCTGGCCGACACTGAAGGCCTGATCTTTGAAGTTCTTTATGATATCAGCGGAAATCTTGTCAGAATCATAGTGCTTAGTTCTGTCCACATTCTTCTTCTGAAAGAAGTCAATCTCCATTGTAATATTGACCACACACTGCTTGGACGTATCAAACTTGTAGTTGGCCACTTCGACCACGTCGCCAATCATCAGGTTCGCCCATTTTCTCTGTGAGAAGCCGAAGGCTATGGATCCTTGGTCGATACTGGCATGCGTCTTCACAGTGAAGACATACTTCACGGTCTTGTTGCGCACCGTGACATGTTGTTCTAATGGTGGCTCCCTCTTACTCACGTAGGCACAGTTGGTCAGTGACAGCTCGACTGCTGGTAATTTCGTAATTTTCATTTTCCGTCCTGCCATCTTTGTAATTCCGCCGTACTCAACTCACTCTGTCTCACTTCCTTTCTCTAACTTTCGGTCTCTAAGGACCATGTAAAAGACCCGCCGTGATGGGATCCAAGCAGGATTTAAATCGAGGTGCCCCTTAGCAGAAGAGGGAGAAGGAGAATCAGTGTGAACAAATCTGTAGGATGTGAGTTCCTGTGGCCAGCTACCCGGGTTCGTTTGGAGGGCTATAAGTTCTCTCTTAGCTGGAGCTAAACTGGTCAATGTCTTGAAGGTCTAGTCTTGCAGATAGAGTCTCAGTGGGATCTGTATTGATGCTTCATGGTTTACTGTCCTCAGACGAAGCCGAGATCTAAGAGCATCTTTAACAGCTTATCTGAAAAGAGCTCTGCACTGACGTCACCACAACAAACAGAAACCGTTGCCACGCATGTCCTATCAACACCGATTTGCACAGGCAGGGTGTCCAGAATCTGGCATTTGAATGCTCAGACGTTATTATCTGCACCTTTCCCTCTGTTCCACACACACGCACACGCACACACACACACACACACACACACACACACACACACACACACACACACACACAGACTGACTGTTGTGAGCTATTATATATATAAGATCGGCTATTTTCGGCATGCAGCTAAGTGAAACTCATTTCGATGCCATCACGGTCCGCCAAAAGTAAATTCTAGTCGAGTAAATCAACTGTAGATTTTAGTCAACTAAAATCTTATGATATTTAGTCGACTAAAACTAGACTAAATGTAAAACATTTCAGATGACTAAAATATGACTAATACGAAACAGAATTTTATTCAAAAGACTATGACTAAAACTAAATCAAAATTTGTTGTCAAAATCTCAACACTGACTGGTACAGTATGTTTTCAATGTCCGTGCTGACACACATTTAACCCTGACCTCCACTAATAACCACTAAATCCCTGTATATACTTTGTTTACCGGGGTCCCCCAGGGCTCTATATTGGGTCCGCTAACTAATTCCTCTAACCCAAATCTCTTCAGCGAAAATAGACAATCTACTGTATACAAGCTATGGCTAGAGCTGGTGGATCTACTGGGGCGGCAGTGGTTCAGGGGTAGAGGGGCCGGGTAGAGTGAACTGGAAAACCGCAAGGTTCCCAGTTCGATCCCGGGTTGGGGCGCTACCCTAGAGTTAGTGTCGAAGTGTCCTTGAGCAAGACGCTGAACCCCTAATTGCTCTCGATGAGCAGGTTGGTGCCTTGCATGGTTTCCTCCGCCATCTGAGTATGAATGTGTGTGTGAATGGGTTAATGGCACAATCAATGTAAAGCGCTTTGGATAAAAGCGCTATATAAATGCACCATTTACCATTTACTCATTTCACCACTGAAGAATGCTTTCCAGCAGAATGTGGACGATAGGGGTCATGTGGTCATGGTGGAGCAGGGTCTGTCTGTCTGTCTCTCTGTCAGACGGACCCCAGGATAGGGATAACACTTGCAGAAAGGTTGTTATTTTGAGAGAGAAATGTCCCGCAATATGAATACATTTTGACATGTTTTATTATGATGGTAACTGTTGTATAATCGTCATATTACACACGCGGGAGGGTGGCTTTATCGTATTATTGACACCACGCTTCATTATTTACAACTGTCATCATAGTCATAGCAAAAAAGATGCCGACTTGAACTACGTCATTTTGGGCAAGTCTCTGCCCGTTCCCAATACTCTGACATTAAATGTTTTACTGAGTTCCAATTTATTACTAAAATACTTAATTTATCCTATGCCATGACATAATTCTGCAATGTCTTAATTTTGCCAATGACTTTTCCATTACTTTGGCGATAAGGGACTTGAGTGGGGGGCACATGATGTCATACACCCCATCCCACACAACAATTCACATCCAAAGGAGTGATGTGCCAAGTAGGAAGTCGGTCAGATTGGTCAGATTCAGAACTATACTCTGACAATGAGTACAATGGGTACAACAGGTGAAACAGGTTCGCAGGCATCATTCCCAAATACCAACGGGCATCTTCTTAGTGGGCTAATATAGAGATGGTAAAAATGTCAGTGTCTTCAATTCACATTTTTAACCTCTTCCAACTGTCAATTATGCACAAACTGTTGCAATTTGATATGTCATTTCTGTAGATGTGGGGAGAGCTCCCGGTAATATGTTGATCAAATGACATTGTTCCTTCTGCACCTTTGAGTCTCGGTAGTTCAATCATAATCTGGCACTATGTTGTCTGGTCAAATATAACTGTGGAGACTCTGCTTTATCTATGCATACTCCAGGGACATGAAAAAAATATGGGATTTAGGCCAAAGCAATTCAGTTACTCCAAGTCTTTATTTTGGGTTTATTTACTTCAATAAAAAAATGGACAACACCAAAGGCCAAGTGGCCTTGCCCCTAAAATGACGAAATTCCAGGCCTGGTCTAATTTCTAAACTAAAGTAAACTAAATGTATCATTTATGTTTATGTTCATATCTATAATATGAGGAAAGAGCTATAAGATCACAATAAAGCTTGCATCCAGAAATATTCAAGTCCTTCCTTATATAGTATGGCAGTTTTTTACTATGTCATAACCCTGAGCAGAAGATAAAATGTTTCATCTTCATTGTCTAACAGTTATTGAAGCACACACTGTAAACACACAGAGATTGTGTTCATGCCATTTACTCAGATTGTTTCAAGGCACTCTGGATAAGAATCTCTGCTAAATGCCAAAATTATAAATTTGAATTGTATTTATTTTTTTCGCTGTGTTCCAATCTATCACTAAAGTACTACTTTATCCTATGCCAAAACAAATTTCTGCAATGTCCTAATTTTACCAATGACTTTGACATTACTTTGATAGAGATTAGTTGATAAATGTCTTGAGTGGGGGCACATCATGTCATACACCCCAATCCACACCACTTCTAACCTGTCACATGATAACAATTCACAACCAAAGGAGTGATGTGCCAAGTAGGAAGTCGGTCAGATTGGTCAGAACTATACTCTGACAGTGAGTACAATGGGTACAACAGGTGAAACAGGTTTGCATGAAAACCAGAGGGTACATGTGTTCCCAACGGGCATTGGCTTAGTAATATAGAAATGGTAAAAATGTCAGTGTCTTCAATTCACATTTTTAACCTCTTAAAATTGTCAATTCTCCATGTCTAATGTAATCAAATAGCATATGGCAGTTTTTTAGTATGTCATAAGCCTGAGCAGAAGATAAAATGTTTCATCTTCATTGTCTGTTATTGAAGCACACACTGTAAACACACAGAGGTTTTGTTCATGCCATTTACTCAGATTTTTTAAGGCACACTGGATAAGAATCTCTGCTAAATGCCTAAATTATTAATTTGAATTGTATTATTGTTCAATTAGTATACGTTCCAATTTATCACTAAACTACTTAACTTATTCTATGCCAAAATATATGTCTGCAATGTCTTAGTTTTGCCAATGACTTTGCCATTACTTTGATAGAGATTAGGTGATAAGTGGGCTTGAGTGGGGGGACATGATGTCAAACAACCCATCACACACCACTTCTAACCTGTCACATGATAACAATTCACACCTTCTTTCTTTGGGGTGACTTCTGAAATCTTAGGGGATCCAAATAAAAGGTGCCCCCCAACAAACTGGAGGCAGACACTGAGAGACCCTCAATCTGAAAGGAACACTGAACTCCACTGCAACTACATTTGGAATTTGGAACACCATTTGAACACAAACATGTACTCCTCCACTGGTAAGTAGTGTTCACTGAGAAACAACTGATTTCAAGTTGTCATGAAATATACTGTATTTGTTTCCTTTACTTGTTAAGACTATCAATGGTTTAATTCAACACTTCTAGCAGTGAGTGAGATTTGCCTGTATAGGTGCACCACCTGGCAATAACAGTGGGTGTAGATAGGGTTTCTTTAAACTGCTTGGAATAGCAGATAATTGTGGTTTGTGTTATGCAATGTGATGTTCTAGTGTCTCAATAGTGGAAGGAATGTATTGAATTGTCGTGCCTTATTTCCTGTTCTTTTTTTTATTGTCCACTAAAACACATTTAGCTTGTAGATATGCTATTTTCACCTAATGTTCGCCTATTTTCTCAGAATGTTAGTCTCTTATGACATGGCCAGAATATTGGCGCTGGGGTTCATGTGGTCAATAGAAAGAGATGCATGACAATAATCTCCTCTCCTGACAGATGATCCTAGACAGGTGACCTCTGCTGCCAGTGGTGCCTCCTCCCTCAGTACCAACCGCAGGAAGAGGACCAGTTTCACCAAGGAGCACTTGGAGCTCCTCCGCATCACATTCCAGACTAACCCCTACCCGGGCATCAGTCTGAGAGAGAGCCTGTCCCAGACCACCGGCCTCCCCAAGTCACGCATCCAGGTATGTCTTCTTTTTCAACACTTTGCATGCTCACATGCATAGCATACAATATCTACTCGCATCTTACAACAAACTAGATAAGCCCCGGTGCTCTTGCTCTGTTCCAATTTCTGTTTACACAGAAAACCATTAACTGACACACAAGAGCAGAATGTTCTCTTAATCTATTACAGTGATATCCAAACCTAACCGTCTTCCTTTCTTTTCCCCTCAGGTGTGGTTTCAAAACACAAGAGCTCGCACCCTGAAGTTCAAAGGGGCCAAAAAAGCCTTGTGGAAGGCTGAGCTTGAAGGTCCTACCCAGGAATTCTCTCCGCCCCACACCATGGACCCCAGCAGCCCTGAGTCTGGCGCTGTCCCTTTGCCACCCCAGGGACCACCACCTGGATATCATGCCCAGGTGAAGGATGAGGTGTTGAAAGATGACTTATGGCGGCGCCCTCAAGCCTACTCCACCCCTGTACATCATGGGCACTATGGCACCATGTATCAGGCCGAGCAGGATCGGTACCCTGGAAGCAGCTCCAGCCCATCCGTGACAAATGCCTGGGCTCAGCCAGGGAGTCAAACATCCCCGGTGCCTTCTTTTTGGTGCCCCTCTCCACCTGAGATGAGAAACTCGGGAGCAGCCGTCCTGTACCCTGGATCTGCAGAGCAGCAGCATTACATATCCATTACAGGTTCCATGTCCAACAGCCCTGACACCCCTGATTCCGGCTACTGGGGCGGCGGCCAGGAGAACAGCCCAGCACAGGAAGATCACTACCCCCAGGTGTTTGACTCCTGGCAAGGGTATGCTGCAGAGGGCTCCAGGGAGTCAGCCAGCCCAGGGCCGATGATGCCTTCCCAGCATGCCCCTCTGCCTGAACTATCTATTCTCGAGATTCTGAGAGAGTTCTGTGACGAGTTTTGGTGAGGAAAGGGACAGGACAGTCAATTCCCTAAAAAGCATATACTTTGTCAAATGACAGTGTCGCGTACTGAAAATAGCTGATCTACAAGCTCACAACCACATCATTTGAGATTATGTGTATCATTTAGATGTTTTGCAATTGCCATTATTTACTGTTTTTGATATGTACATAAAAAGAGGACTGTAGTGACATTTCAGTAGATCCCATCAAACTGTTGCCAACGGGATCTAATATTTTATTTGAAAAATGTTATCCTACAATTGATCCTCAAGATTTACTTGAAGCTATTTATTAGTTATCTATTACCTATTTATCATGTATTTATGACTTTATGCACTTTTATACAAAATAAATATGTTATAAATCAATAATTTGATTGTTTTTGTGCAATATCTTTAAAACCTATACAACTGAGACAGGCTCATCAGTAAAGTACTTGAATTTCTTTGTTATCCTTGTTACATGTGACAGATGTTCCATCAACTTGATAGAAGAAAAGTAGGTCAAATCTCATTACCACTAGATGGCGCTTGTGAGTTGGGCCATGGGCACTGAGGCAGTAACAGATACATTCTGACCCAAACTTCTTTAGTTAAAAAAAAGAAAAAGAAAGATCGGGGGAAATATTTAAATATTTAAAATCTATTCCCTTTTTGTCAAATATGTTTTTGTTTGTTTGTTTTTAAATACATCAAAATAGGAAGTCGGTCAGAACTATTAGGGAACAGGATCATGGCGTCAGAGATTCGGGGGTTAGCTCCGCCCACAGTGGGCCCCATTCTATTTTGCTGACTAGTTTGACGCGCAGTGCCGCAGTAACGTCAAGCTGTAGATCAATGCTTCTTGTCGAGCAAGCTAAGCAGCAAGTGTGACGTTGGTGTTCAGACTGTACATTATCTTCCATCTCTCTTCTATCTGTTACTTGTCTGTCGCTCTAATTTAGCAATGGTACGTAGCTGCTGCGTTGTCGGATGAAAATCATGCAATGCCAAGTGTTCAGACATTGAAGCTCAAATGTACATATTTCCAACTTGGAAGCAAAGCTACGGAGATCCGATGTTGCGTGTCGGAGATATCAAATAAACGTCGTATGGCTTGGGTGTCAGCCTTAAGACGAAACAACATAACCTTCAACAACGTTTACAAACACACGAGCATGACAGCACACAATAAAAATATAAAAATCAATTGTGCTGATCAGACGGAGTCTCACGGAGCACAGCTGATCCTGCTAAGTGGCTACAGGCTAGGCTGGCAGTTTGCATGGGAAGTTTGTGGCCGTAGTAGCTAAATCTGGCATTAAAAAAATAGAATTTCTATCGAATATTTTAAACACAATGAGATTGAGCTAACAGTTCAGTTTTGTTTATCTTTGTGTACTGTCTGAGAAAAGTTGTCAAGCGTCTCTCTGTCAGACGGACTCCAGGATAGAGATAACACTCGCAGAAAGGTTGTTATTTTGAGAGAGAAATGTCCCGCAATATGAATACATTTTGACATATTTTATTATGATGGTAACTGTTGTATAATAGTAATATTACATTCGCGGGAGGGTGGCTTTATCATATTATTAACACCACGCTTCATTATTTACAACTGTCGTCATAGTCATAGCAAAAAAGATGCCGACCGGAACTACGTCATTTTGGGCAAGTCTCCGCCCTAAGCCCGTTCCCAATACTCTGACATAAAATGTTTTACTGTGTTCCAATTTATTACTGAAGTACTTAATTTATCATATGCCAAGACATAATTCTGCAATGTCTTAATTTTGCCAATGACTTTTCCATTTCTTTGGCGATAAGGGGCTTGATTGGGGGCACACAATGTCATACACCCGTTCCCACACCACTTCTAACCTGTCACATGATAACAATTCACATCCAAAGGAGTGATGTGCCAAGTAGGAAGTCGGTCAGATTGGTCAGATTCAGAACTATACTCTGACAGTGAGTACAATGGGTACAGCAGGTGAAACAGGTTCGCAGGCATCATTCCCAAATCCCAACGGGCATCTTCTTAGTAATATAGAGATGGTAAAAATGTCAGCGTCTTCAATTCACATTTTTAACCTCTTCCAACTGTCAATTATCCACAAACTGTTGCAATTTGATATGTCATTTCTGTAGATGTGGGGAGAGCTCCCGGTAATATGTTGATCAAATGACATTGTTCCTTCTGCACCTTTGAGTCTTAGTTCAATCATAATCTGGCACTATGTTGTCTGGTCAAATATAACTGTGGAGAATCTTCTTTATCTATGAATACTCCAGGGACATGAAAAAATATGGGATTTAGGCCAAAGCAATTCAGTTACTCCAAGTCTTTATTTTAGGTTTATTTACTTTAATAAAAAAAATGGACAACGCCAAAGGCCAAGTGGCCTTGCCCCTAAAATAACGAAATTCCAGGCCTGGTCTAATTTCTAAACTAAAGTAAACTAAATGTATCATTTATGTTTATGTTCATATCTATAATATGAGGAAAGAGCTATAAGACACAATAAAGCTTGCATCCAGAAATATTCAAGTCCTTCCTTATATAGTATGCCAGTTTTTTACTATGTCATAACCCTGAGCAGAAGATAAAATGTTTCATCTTCATTGTCTAACTGTTATTGAAGCACACACTGTAAACACACAGAGATTTTGTTCATGCCATTTACTCAGATTGTTTCAAGGCACTCTGGATAAGAATCTCTGCTAAATGCCTAAATTATAAATTTGAATTGTATTTATTTTTTTCGCTGTGTTCCAATCTATCACTAAAGTACTACTTTATCCTATGCCAAAACAAATGTCTGCAATGTCTTAATTTTACCAATGACTTTGACATTACTTTGATAGAGATTAGTTGATAAATGTCTTGAGTGGGGGCACATCATGTCATACACCCCAATACACACCACTTCTAACCTGTCACATGATAACAATTCACATCCAAAGGAGTGATGTGCCAAGTCAGTCAGATTGGTCAGAACTATACTCTGACAGTGAGTACAATGGGTACAACAGGTGAAACAGGTTCGCATGAAAACCAGAAGGTATACATGTGTTCCCAACGGGCATCATTCCCAACGGGCATTGGCTTCGTAATATAGAAATGGTAAAAATGTCAGTGTCTTTAATTCACATTTTTAACCTCGTAAAATTGTCAATTCTCCATAATGTAATTAAATAGTATATGGCAGTTTTTTAGTATGTCATAAGCCTGAGCAGAAGATAAAATGTTTCATCTTCATTATCTAACTGTTATTGAAGCACACACTGTAAACACACAGAGGTTTTGTTCATGCCATTTACTCAGATTTTTTTAAGGCACCATGGATAAGAATCTCTGCTAAATGCCTAAATTATTAATTACGGGGCCAGAGCTCAGCTCTGGACCTGTTTTGTTATTGGCAGTATTCTGTCACTTCTTCTTTTTCTTTTTCTGCCACTTTTCGCAGTTCTGGCTGAACCGTGCAGTCGCTTTTTACGAAACTCGGCCATATGGTAGATGGTCATGAAAAACGATCAAAAAATAATTCTCACAATCTTTCGTCCAAAGGTGGCGCTATAGCACTCAATTGAAAATGCCAACTTTGAACAGGTACAACTCATGCCCTGTTTGACCTACAGCCATGAAACTTGGATACACATATGCGTCTCCTCATGCTGAACAACTTTCACACTCTGACTTTTGACCTCTGACCTTCAGATCTCCCACCATTTTGAATTATATGAAAAACAGTCATTGGCTCCTAACTTCTGCATTTTATCACTTATGGAAATTCCGCCGCCTAGAAGTTGTCGGCAGTGGTCCAAAGTTCAAGTGTTAAACGTTTCGTGCAGATTGCTCCAAAATCCTAGGATTCCATAGATTGTAACTATTGCAGTTTTATGAAAATTATTCATCTGCGCCTAAAACATACATGCAAAATGTTTTACTGTGTTCCAATTTATTACTGAAGTACTTAATTTATCATATGCCAAGACATAATTCTGCAATGTCTTAATTTTGCCAATGACTTTTCCATTACTTTGGCGATAAGGGGCTTGATTGGGGGCACACAATGTCATACACCCGTTCCCACACCACTTCTAACCTGTCACATGATAACAATTCACATCCAAAGGAGTGATGTGCCAAGTAGGAAGTCGGTCAGATTGGTCAGATTCAGAACTATACTCTGACAGTGAGTACAATGGGTACAGCAGGTGAAACAGGTTCGCAGGCATCATTCCCAAATCCCAACGGGCATCTTCTTAGTAATATAGAGATGGTAAAAATGTCAGCGTCTTCAATTCACATTTTTAACCTCTTCCAACTGTCAATTATCCACAAACTGTTGCAATTTGATATGTCATTTCTGTAGATGTGGGGAGAGCTCCCGGTAATATGTTGATCAAATGACATTGTTCCTTCTGCACCTTTGAGTCTCTGTAGTTCAATCATAATCTGGCACTATGTTGTCTGGTCAAATATAACTGTGGAGAATCTTCTTTATCTATGAATACTCCAGGGACATGAAAAAATATGGGATTTAGGCCAAAGCAATTCAGTTACTCCAAGTCTTTATTTTAGGTTTATTTACTTTAATAAAAAAAATGGACAACGCCAAAGGCCAAGTGGCCTTGCCCCTAAAATGACGAAATTCCAGGCCTGGTCTAATTTCTAAACTAAAGTAAACTAAATGTATCATTTATGTTTATGTTCACATCTATAATATGAGGAAAGAGCTATAAGATCACAATAAAGCTTGCATCCAGAAATATTCAAGTCCTTCCTTATATAGTATATGCCAGTTTTTTACTATGTCATAACCCTGAGCAGAAGATAAAATGTTTCATCTTCATTGTCTAACTGTTATTGAAGCACACACTGTAAACACACAGAGATTTTGTTCATGCCATTTACTCAGATTGTTTCAAGGCACTCTGGATAAGAATCTCTGCTAAATGCCTAAATTATAAATTTGAATTGTATTTTTTTTTTTTGCTGTGTTCCAATCTATCACTAAAGTACTACTTTATCCTATGCCAAAACAAATGTCTGCAATGTCTTAATTTTACCAATGACTTTGACATTACTTTGATAGAGATTAGTTGATAAATGTCTTGAGTGGGGGCACATCATGTGTCATACACCCCAATACACACCACTTCTAACCTGTCACATGATAACAATTCACATCCAAAGGAGTGATGTGCCAAGTCAGTCAGATTGGTCAGAACTATACTCTGACAGTGAGTACAATGGGTACAACAGGTGAAACAGGTTCGCATGAAAACCAGAGGGTATACATGTGTTCCCAACGGGCATCATTCCCAACGGGCATTGGCTTCGTAATATAGAAATGGTAAAAATGTCAGTGTCTTTAATTCACATTTTTAACCTCGTAAAATTGTCAATTCTCCATAATGTAATTAAATTGTATATGGCAGTTATTTAGTATGTCATAAGCCTGAGCAAAAGATAAAATGTTTCATCTTCATTATCTAACTGTTATTGAAGCACAAACTGTAAACAATCAGAGGTTTTGTTCATGCCATTTACTAAATTTTTTTTAAGGCACCACGGATAAGAATCTCTGCTAAATGCCTAAATTATTAATTTGAATTGTATTATTGTTCAATTATTATATGTTCCAATTTATCACTAAACTACTTAATGTATCCTATGCCAAAACATATGTCTGCAATGTCTTAGTTTTGCCAATGACTTTGCCATTACTTTGATAGAGATTAGGTGATAAGTGGGCTTGAGTGGGGGCACATGATGTCAAACAACCCATCACACACCACTTCTAACCTGTCACATGATAAAAAGTCACACCTTCTTTCTTTGGGGTGACTTCTGAAATCTTAGGGGATCCATATAAAAGGTGCCCCCCAACAAACTGGAGGCAGACACTGAGAGACCCTCAATCTGAAAGGAACACTGAACTCCACTGCATCTACATTTGGAATTTGGAACACCATTTGAACACAAACATGTACTCCTCCACTGGTAAGTAGTGTTCACTGAGAAACAACTGATTTCAAGTTGTCATGAAATATACTGTATTTGTTTCCTTTACTTTTCAGACTATCAATGGTTGCACCACCTGGCAATAACAGTGGGTGTAGATAGGGTTTCTTTAAACTGCTTGGAATACCAGATAATTGTGCTTTGTGTTATGCAATGTGATGTTCTAGTGTCTGTATTGAATTGTTGTGCCTTATTCCCTGTTCTTTTTTTTATTGTCCACTAAAACACATTTAGCTTGTAGATATGCTATTTTCACCTAATGTTCGCCTATTTTCTCAGAATGTTAGTCTCTTATGACATGGCCAGAATATTGGCGCTGGGGTTCATGTGGTCAATAGAAAGAGATGCATGACAATAATCTCTCTCTCCTCTCCTGACAGATGATCCTAGACAGGTGACCTCTGCTGCCAGTGGTGCCTCCTCCCGCAGTACCAACCGCAGGAAGAGGACCAGTTTCACCAAGGAGCACTTGGAGCTCCTCCGCATCACATTCCAGACTAACCCCTACCCGGGCATCAGTCTGAGAGAGAGCCTGTCCCAGACCACCGGCCTCCCCGAGTCACGCATCCAGGTATGTCTTCTTTTTCAACACTTTGCATGCTCACATGCATAGCATACAATATCTACTCGCATCTTACAACAAACTAGATAAGCCCCGGTGCTCTTGCTCTGTTCCAATTTCTGTTTACACAGAAAACCATTAACTGACACACAAGAGCAGAATGTTCTCTTAATCTATTACAGTTATATCCAAACCTAACCGTCTTCCTTTCTTTTTCCCTCAGGTTTGGTTTCAAAACACAAGAGCTCGCACCCTGAAGTTCAAAGGGGCCAAAAAAGCCTTGTGGAAGGCTGAGCTTGAAGGTCCTACCCAGGAATTCTCTCCGCCCCACACCATGGACCCCAGCAGCCCTGAGTCTGGCGCTGTCCCTTTGCCACCCCAGGGACCACCACCTGGATATCATGCCCAGGTGAAGGAGGAGGTGTTGAAAGATGACTTATGGCGGCGCCCTCAAGCCTACTCCACCCTGTACATCATGGGCACTATGGCACCATGTATCAGGCCGAGCAGGATCGGTACCCTGGAAGCAGCTCCAGCCCATCCGTGACGAATGCCTGGGCTCAGCCAGGGAGTCAAACATCCCCGGTGCCTTCTTTTTGGTGCCCCTCTCCACCTGAGATGAGAAACTCGGGAGCAGCCGTCCTGTACCCTGGATCTGCAGAGCAGCAGCATTACATGTCCATTACAGGTTCCATGTCCAACAGCCCTGACACCCCTGATTCCGGCTACTGGGGCGGCGGCCAGGAGAACAGCCCAGCACAGGAAGATCACTACCCCCAGGTGTTTGACTCCTGGCAAGGGTATGCTGCAGAGGGCTCCAGGGAGTCAGCCAGCCCAGGGCCGATGATGCCTTCCCAGCATGCCCCTCTGCCTGAACTATCAATTCTCGAGATTCTGAGAGAGCTCTGTGACGAGTTTTGGTGAGGAAAGGGACAGGACAGTCAATTCCCTAAAAAGCATATACTTTGTCAAATGACAGTGTCGCGTACTGAAAATAGCTGATCTACAAGCTCACAACCACATCATTTGAGATTATGTGTATCATTTAGATGTTTTTCAATTGCCATTATTTACTGTTTTTGATATGTACATAAAAAGAGGACTGTAGTGACATTTCAGTAGATCCCATCAAACTGTTGCCAACGGGATCTAATATTGTATTTGAAAAATGTTATCCTACAATTGATCCTCAAGATTTACTTGAAGCTATTTATTAGTTATCTATTACCTATTTATCATGTATTTATGACTTTCTGCACTTTTATACAAAATAAATCTGTTATAAATCAATAATTTGATTGTTTTTGTGCAATATCTTTAAAACCTATACAACTGAGACAGGCTCATCAGTAAAGTACTTGAATTTCTTTGTTATCCTTGTTACATGTGACAGATGTTCCATCAACTTGGTAGAAAAAAAGTAGGTCAAATCTCATTACCACTAGATGGCGCTTGTGAGTTGGGCCATGGGCACTGAGGCAGTAACAGATACATTCTGACCCAAACTTCTTTAGTGAAAAAAAAAAGAAAAAAGATTGGGGGTTAATATTCAAATATTTAAAATCCATTCCCTTTTGTCAAATATGTTTTTGTTTGTTTGTTTGTTTTTAAATACATCAAAATAGGAAGTCAGTCAGATCGGTCAGAACTATTAGGGAACAGGATCATGGCGTCAGAGATTCGGGGGTTAGCTCCGCCCACAGTGGGCCCCATTCTATTTTGCTGACTAGTTTGACATGCAGTGCCGCAGTAACGTCTATGCTTCTTGTCGAGCCAGCTAAGCAGCAACTGTGACGTTGGTGTTCAGACTGTGTACATTATCTTCCATCTCTCTTCTATCTCTTACTTGTCTGTCGCTCTAATTTAGCAATGGTACGTAGCTGCTGCGTTGTTGGATGAAAATCATGCAATACCAAGTGTTCAGACATTGAAGCTCAAATGTACACATTTCCAACTTGGAAGCAAAGCTACAGAGATCAGATGTCGCGTGTCGGAGATATCAAATAAACCTTGTATGGCTTGGGTGTCAGCCTTAAGACGAAACAACAGAACCTTCAACAACATTTCCAAACACATCTCTACCCATCCAATAAAAACACACAATAAAAATATAAAAGTCAATTGTGCTGATCAGACAGAGTCTCACGGAGCACAGCAGATCCTGCTAAGTGGCTATAGGCTAGGCTGGCAGTTTGCATGGGAAGTTTGTGGCCGTAGTAGCTAAATCTGGCATTAAAAAAATAGAATTTATATTGAATATTTCAAATACAATGAGATTGAGCTAACAGTTCAGTTTTGTTTATCTTTGTGTCCTGTCTGAGAAAAGTTGTCAAGCGTGGCTCACGGTGGCTGAGTAAACAGGGTCTGTCTGTTTGTCTCTCTGTCAGATGGACCCCAGGATAGAGATAACACTCGCAGAAAGGTAGTTATTTTGAGAGAGAAAAGTCCCGCAATATGAATACATTTTGACATGTTTTATTTTGATGGTAACTGTTGTATAATCGTAATATTACACTCACGGGAGGGTGGCTTTATCATATTATTGACACCACGCTTCATTATTTACAACTGTCGTCATAGTCATAGCAAAAAATATGCCGACCGGTTCTACGTCATTTTGGGCAAGTCTCCGCCCTAAGCCCGTTCCCAATACTCTGACATAAAATGTTTTACTGTGTTCCAATTTATTACTAAAGTACTTAATTTATCCTATGCGAGGCATAATTCTGCAATGTCTTAATTTTGCCAATGACTTTTCCATTACTTTGGCGATAAGGGGCTTGAGTGGGGGCACATGATGTCATACACCCCATCCCACACCACTTCTAACCTGTCACATGATAACAATTCACATCCAAAGGAGTGATGTGCCAAGTAGGAAGTCGGTCAGATTGGTCAGATTCAGAACTATACTCTGACAGTGAGTACAATGGGTACAACAGGTGAAACAGGTTCGCAGGCATCATTCCCAAATCCCAACCGGCATCTTCTTAGTAATATAGAAATGGCAAAAACGTCAGTGTCTTCAATTCACATTTTTAACCTCTTCCAACTGTCAATTATCCACAAACAGTGGCATTTTGATATGTCATTTCTGTAGATGTGGGGAGAGCTCCCGGTAATATGTTGATCAAATGACATTGTTCCTTCTGCACCTTTGAGTCTCTGTAGTTCAATCATAATCTGGCACTATGTTGTCTGGTCAAATATAATTGTGGAGAATCTTCTTTATCTATGCATACTCCAGGGACATGAACAAATATGTGATTCAGGCCAAAGCAATTCAGTTACTCCAAGTCTTTATTTTAGGTTTATTTACTTCAATAAAAAAATGGACAACACCAAAGGCCAAGTGGCCTTGCCCCTAAAATGACGAAATTCCAGGCCTGGTCTAATTTCTAAACTAAAGTAAACTAAATGTATAATTTATGTTTATGTTCATATCTATAATATGAGGAAAGAGCTATAAGATCACAATAAAGCTTGCATCCAGAAATATTCAAGTCCTTCCTTATATAGTATATGGCAGTTTTTTACTATGTCATAACCCTGAGCAGAAGATAAAATGTTTCATCTTCATTGTCTAACTGTTATTGAAGCACACACTGTAAACACACAGAGATTTTGTTCATAACATTTACTCAGATTGTTTCAAGGCACTCTGGATAAGAATCTCTGCTAAATGCCAAAATTATAAATTTGAATTGTATTTATTTTTTTCGCTGTGTTCCAATCTATCACTAAAGTACTACTTTATCCTATGCCAAAACAAATTTCTGCAATGTCTTAATTTTACCAATGACTTTGACATTACTTTGATAGAGATTAGTTGATAAATGTCTTGAGTGGGGGCACATCATGTCATACACCCCAATACACACCACTTCTAACCTGTCACATGATAACAATTCACATCCAAAGGAGTGATGTGCCAAGTAGGAAGTCAGTCAGATTGGTCAGAACTATACTCTGACAGTGAGTACAATGGGTACAACAGGTGAAACAGGTTCGCATGAAAACCAGAGGGTACATGTGTTCCCAACGGGCATCATTCCCAACGGGCATTGGCTTAGTAATATAGAAATGGTAAACATGTCAGTGTCTTCAATTCACATTTTTAACCTCTTAAAATTGTCAATTCTCCATAATGTAATTAAATAGTATATGGCAGTTTTTTAGTATGTCATAAGCCTGAGCAGAAGATAAAATGTTTCATCTTCATTATCTAACTGTTATTGAAGCACACACTGTAAACACACAGAGGTTTTGTTCATGCCATTTACTCAGATTTTTTTAAGGCACCATGGATAAGAATCTCTGCTAAATGCCTAAATTATTAATTTGAATTGTATTATTGTTCAATATGTTCCAATTTATCACTAAACTACTTGTAATGTATAATGTATCCTATGCCAAAACATATGTCTGCAATGTCTTAGTTTTGCCAATGACTTTGCCATTACTTTGATAGAGATTAGGTGATAAGTGGGCTTGAGTGGGGGCACATGATGTCAAACAACACACCACTTCTAACCTGTCACATGATAACAAGTCACACCTTCTTTCTTTGGGGTGACTTCTGAAATCTTAGGGGATCCATATAACAGGTGCCCCCCAACAAACTGGAGGCAGACACTGAGAGACCCTCAATCTGAAAGGAACACTGAACTCCACTGCAACTACATTTGGAATTTGGAACACCATTTGAACACAAACATGTACTCCTCCACTGGTAAGTAGTGTTCACTGAGAAACAACTGATTTCAAGTTGTCATGAAATATACTGTATTTGTTTCCTTTACTTGTTAAGACTATCAATGGTTTAATTCAACACTTCTAGCAGTGAGTGAGATTTGCCTGTATAGGTGCACCACCTGGCAATAACAGTGGGTGTAGATAGGGTTTCTTTAAACTGCTTGGAATACCAGATAATTGTGCTTTGTGTTATGCAATGTGATGTTCTAGTGTCTGTATTGAATTGTTGTGCCTTATTCCCTGTTCTTTTTTTTATTGTCCACTAAAACACATTTAGCTTGTAGATATGCTATTTTCACCTAATGTTCGCCTATTTTCTCAGAATGTTAGTCTCTTATGACATGGCCAGAATATTGGCGCTGGGGTTCATGTGGTCAATAGAAAGAGATGCATGACAATAATCTCTCTCTCCTCTCCTGACAGATGATCCTAGACAGGTGACCTCTGCTGCCAGTGGTGCCTCCTCCCGCAGTACCAACCGCAGGAAAAGGACCAGTTTCACCAAGGAGCACTTGGAGCTCCTCCGCATCACATTCCAGACTAACCCCTACCCGGGCATCAGTCTGAGAGAGAGCCTGTCCCAGACCATCGGCCTCCCCGAGTCACGCATCCAGGTATGTCTTCTTTTTCAACACTTTGCATGCTCACATGCATAGCATACAATATCTACTCGCATCTTACAACAAACTAGATAAGCCCCGGTGCTCTTGCTCTGTTCCAATTTCTGTTTACACAGAAAACCATTAACTGACACACAAGAGCAGAATGTTCTCTTGATCTATTACAGTGATATCCAAACCTAACCGTCTTCCTTTCTTTTTCCCTCAGGTGTGGTTTCAAAACACAAGAGCTCGCACCCTGAAGTTCAAAGGGGCCAAAAAAGCCTTGTGGTGATGTTCTAGTGTCTGTATTGAATTGTTGTGCCTTATTCCCTGTTCTTTTTTTTATTGTCCACTAAAACACATTTAGCTTGTAGATATGCTATTTTCACCTAATGTTCGCCTATTTTCTCAGAATGTTAGTCTCTTATGACATGGCCAGAATATTGGCGCTGGGGTTCATGTGGTCAATAGAAAGAGATGCATGACAATAATCTCTCTCTCCTCTCCTGACAGATGATCCTAGACAGGTGACCTCTGCTGCCAGTGGTGCCTCCTCCCGCAGTACCAACCGCAGGAAAAGGACCAGTTTCACCAAGGAGCACTTGGAGCTCCTCCGCATCACATTCCAGACTAACCCCTACCCGGGCATCAGTCTGAGAGAGAGCCTGTCCCAGACCATCGGCCTCCCCGAGTCACGCATCCAGGTATGTCTTCTTTTTCAACACTTTGCATGCTCACATGCATAGCATACAATATCTACTCGCATCTTACAACAAACTAGATAAGCCCCGGTGCTCTTGCTCTGTTCCAATTTCTGTTTACACAGAAAACCATTAACTGACACACAAGAGCAGAATGTTCTCTTGATCTATTACAGTGATATCCAAACCTAACCGTCTTCCTTTCTTTTTCCCTCAGGTGTGGTTTCAAAACACAAGAGCTCGCACCCTGAAGTTCAAAGGGGCCAAAAAAGCCTTGTGGAAGGTTGAGCTTGAAGGTCCTACCCAGGAATTCTCTCCGCCCCACACCATGGACCCCAGCAGCCCTGAGTCTGGCGCTGTCCCTTTGCCACCCCAGGGACCACCACCTGGATATCATGCCCAGGTGAAGGAGGAGGTGGTGAAAGATGACTTATGGCGGCGCCCTCAAGCCTACTCCACCCCTGTACATCATGGGCACTATGGCACCATGTATCAGGCCGAGCAGGATCGGTACCCTGGAAGCAGCTCCAGCCCATCCGTGACAAATGCCTGGGCTCAGCCAGGGAGTCAAACATCCCCGGTGCCTTCTTTTTGGTGCCCCTCTCCACCTGAGATGAGAAACTCGGGAGCAGCCGTCCTGTACCCTGGATCTGCAGAGCAGCAGCATTACATGTCCATTACAGGTTCCATGTCCAACAGCCCTGACACCCCTGATTCCGGCTACTGGGGGGGCGGCCAGGAGAACAGCCCAGCACAGGAAGATCACTACCCCCAGGTGTTTGACTCCTGGCAAGGGTATGCTGCAGAGGGCTCCAGGGAGTCAGCCAGCCCAGGGCCGATGATGCCTTCCCAGCATGCCCCTCTGCCTGAACTATCTATTCTCGAGATTCTGAGAGAGCTCTGTGACGAGTTTTGGTGAGGAAAGGGACAGTCAATTCCCTAAAGCATATACTTTGTCAAATGACAGTGTCGCGTACTGAAAATAGCTGATCTACAAGCTCACAACCACATCATTTGAGATTATGTGTATCATTTAGATGTTTTGCAATTGCCATTATTTACTGTTTTTTATATGTACATAAAAAGAGGACTGTAGTGACAATTCAGTAGATCCCATCAAACTGTTGCCAACGGGATCTAATATTTTATTTGAAAAATGTTATTCTACAATTGATCCTCAAGATTTACTTGAAGCTATTTATTAGTTATCTATTACCTATTTATCATGTATTTATGACTTTCTGCACTTTTATACAAAATAAATCTGTTATAAATCAATAATTTGATTGTTTTTGTGCAATATCTTTAAAACCTATACAACTGAGACAGGCTCATCAGTAAAGTACTTGAATTTCTTTGTTATCCTTGTTACATGTGACAGATGTTCCATCAACTTGGTAGAAAAAAAGTAGGTCAAATCTCATTACCACTAGATGGCGCTTGTGAGTTGGGCCATGGGCACTGAGGCAGTAACAGATACATTCTGACCCAAACTTCTTTAGTGAAAAAGAAAAAAAAAAGATTGGGGGAAATATTCAAATATTTAAAATCTATTCCCTTTTGTCAAATATGTTTTTGTTTGTTTGTTTGTTTTTAAATACATCAAAATAGGAAGTCGGTCAGATCGGTCAGAACTATTAGGGAACAGGATCATGGCGTCAGAGATTCGGGGGTTAGCTCCGCCCACAGTGGGCCCCATTCTATTTTGCTGACTAGTTTGACATGCTGTAGATCAATGCTTCTTGTCGAGCAAGCTAAGCAGCAAGTGTGACGTTGGTGTTCAGACTGTGTACATTATCTTCCATCTCTCTTCTATCTCTTACTTGTCTGTCGCTCTAATTTAGCAATGGTACGTAGCTGCTGCGTTTGTCGGATGAAAATCATGCGATGCCAAGTGTTCAGACGTTGAAAGTCAAATGTACACATTTCCAACTTGGAAGCAAAGCTACAGAGATCAGATGTCGCGTGTCGGAGATATCAAATACACGTTGTATGGCTTGGGTGTCAGCCTTAAGACGAAACAACAGAACCTTCAACAACATTTCCAAACACATCTCTACCCATCCAATAAAAACACACAATAAAAATATAAAAATCAATTGTGCTGATCAGACAGAGTCTCACGGAGCACAGCTGATCCTGCTAAGTGGCTATAGGCTAGGCTGGCAGTTTGCATGGGAAGTTTGTGGCCGTAGTAGCTAAATCTGGCATTAAAAAAATAGAATTTATATCGAATATTTTAAATACAATGAGATTGAGCTAACAGTTCAGTTTTGTTTATCTTTGTGTCCTGTCTGAGAAAAGTTGTCAAGCGTGGCTCACGGTGGCTGAGCAAACAGGGTCTGTCTGTCTGTCTCTCTGTCAGACGGACCCCAGGATAGAGATAACACTCGCAGAAAGGTAGTTATTTTGAGAGAGAAAAGTCCCGCAATATGAATACATTTTGACATGTTTTATTTTGATGGTAACTGTTGTATAATCGTAATATTACACTCGCGGGAGGGTGGCTTTATCATATTATTGACACCACGCTTCATTATTTACAACTGTCGTCATAGTCATAGCAAAAAATATGCCGACCGGTTCTACGTCATTTTGGGCAAGTCTCCGCCCTAAGCCCGTTCCCAATACTCTGACATAAAATGTTTTACTGTGTTCCAATTTATTACTAAAGTACTTAATTTATCCTATGCCAAGACATAATTCTGCAATGTCTTAATTTTGCCAATGACTTTTCCATTACTTTGGCGATAAGGGGCTTGAGTGGGGGCACATGATGTCATACGCCCCATCCCACACCACTTCTAACCTGTCACATGATAACAATTCACAATAAAAAAATGGACAACACCAAAGGCCAAGTGGCCTTGCCCCTAAAATGACGAAATTCCAGGCCTGGTCTAAATTCTAAACTAAAGTAAACTAAAGGTATCATTTATGTTTTTGTTCATATCTATAATATGAGGAAAGAGCTATAAGATCACAATAAAGCTTGCATCCAGAAATATTCTAGTCCGTCCTTATATAGTATATGGCAGTTTTTTACTATGTCATAACCCTGAGCAGAAGATAAAATGTTTCATCTTCATTGTCTAACTGTTATTGAAGCACACACTGTATACACACAGAGATTTTATTCATGCCATTTACTCAGATTGTTTCAAGGCGCTCTGGATAAGAATCTCTGCTAAATGCCTAAATTAGATTTGTATTTTTTTTCCCGCCGTGTTCCAATCTATCACTAAAGTACTAATTTATCCTATGCCAAAACACATTTCTCCAATGTCTTAATTTTACCAATGACTTTGACATTACTTTGATAGATATTAGTTGCTAAATGTCTTGAGTGGGGGCACATGACGTCATACACCCCAATCCACACCACTTCTAACCTGTCACATGATAACAATTCACATCCAAAGGAGTGATGTGCCAAGTAGGAAGTCAGTCAGATTGGTCAGAACTATACTCTGACAGTGAGTACAATGGGTACAACAGGTGAAACAGGTTCGCATGAAAACCAGAGGGTACATGTGTTCCCAACGGGCATCATTCCCAACGGGCATTGGCTTAGTAATATAGAAATGGTAAAAATGTCAGTGTCTTCAATTCACATGTTTAACCTCTTACAATTGTCAATTCTCCATGTCTAATGTAATTAAATAGTATATGGCAGTTTTTTAGTATGTCATAAGCCTGAGCAGAAGATAAAATGTTTCATCTTCATTGTCTAACTGTTATTGAAGCACACACTGTAAACAATCAGAGGTTTTGTTCATGTCATTTACTCAGATTTTTTTAAGGCACCCTGGATAAGAATCTCTGCTAAATGCCTAAATTATTAATTTGAATTGTATTATTGTTCAATTAGTATATGTTCCAATTTATCACTAAACTACTTAATATATCCTATGCCAAAACGTATGTCTGCAATGTCTTAGTTTTGCCAATGACTTTGCCATTACTTTGATAGAGATTAGGTGATAAGTGGGCTTGAGTGGGGGCACATGATGTCATACAACCCATCACACACCACTTCTAACCTGTCACATGATAGCAATTCACACCTTCTTTCTTTGGGGTGACTTCTGAAATCTTAGGGGATCCATATAAAAGGTGCCCCCCAACAAACTGGAGGCAGACACTGAGAGACCCTCAATCTGAAAGGAACACTGAACTCCATTGCAACTACATTTGGAATTTGGAACACCATTTGAACACAAACATGTACTCCTCCACTGGTAAGTAGTGTTCACTGAGAAACAACTGATTTCAAGTTGTCATGAAATATACTGTATTTGTTTCCTTTACTTGTTAAGACTATCAATGGTTTAATTCAACACTTCTAGCAGTGAGTGAGATTTGCCTGTATAGGTGCACCACCTGGCAATAACAGTGGGTGTAGATAGGGTTTCTTTAAACTGCTTGGAATACCAGATAATTGTGCTTTGTGTTATGCAATGTGATGTTCTAGTGTCTGTATTGAATTGTTGTGCCTTATTCCCTGTTCATTTTTGTATTGTCCACTAAAACACATTTAGCTTGTAGATATGCTATTTTCACCTAATGTTCGCCTATTTTCTCAGAATGTTAGTCTCTTATGACATGGCCAGAATATTGGCGCTGGGGTTCATGTGGTCAATAGAAAGAGATGCATGACAATAATCTCTCTCTCCTCTCCTGACAGATGATCCTAGACAGGTGACCTCTGCTGCCAGTGGTGCCTCCTCCCGCAGTACCAACCGCAGGAAGAGGACCAGTTTCACCAAGGAGCACTTGGAGCTCCTCCGCATCACATTCCAGACTAACCCCTACCCGGGCATCAGTCTGAGAGAGAGCCTGTCCCAGACCACCGGCCTCCCCAAATCACGCATCCAGGTATGTCTTCTTTTTCAACACTTTGCATGCTCACATGCATAGCATACAATATCTACTCGCATCTTACAACAAACTAGATAAGCCCCGGTGCTCTTGCTCTGTTCCAATTTCTGTTTACACAGAAAACCATTAACTGACACACAAGAGCAGAATGTTCTCTTAATCTATTACAGTGATATCCAAACCTAACCGTCTTCCTTTCTTTTTCCCTCAGGTGTGGTTTCAAAACACAAGAGCTTGCACCCTGAAGTTCAAAGGGGCCAAAAAAGCCTTGTGGAAGGCTGAGCTTGAAGGTCCTACCCAGGAATTCTCTCCGCCCCACACCATGGACCCCAGCAGCCCTGAGTCTGGCGCTGTCCCTTTGCCACCCCAGGGACCACCACCTGGATATCATGCCCAGGTGAAGGAGGAGGTGTTGAAAGATGACTTATGGCGGCGCCCTCAAGCCTACTCCACCCCTGTACATCATGGGCACTATGGCACCATGTATCAGGCCGAGCAGGATCGGTACCCTGGAAGCAGCTCCAGCCCATCCGTGACAAATGCCTGGGCTCAGCCAGGGAGTCAAACATCCCTGGTGCCTTCTTTTTGGTGCCCCTCTCCACCTGAGATGAGAAACTCGGGAGCAGCCGTCCTGTACCCTGGATCTGCAGAGCAGCAGCATTACATGTCCATTACAGGTTCCATGTCCAACAGCCCTGACACCCCTGATTCCGGCTACTGGGGCGGCGGCCAGGAGAACAGCCCAGCACAGGAAGATCACTACCCCCAGGTGTTTGACTCCTGGCAAGGGTATGCTGCAGAGGGCTCCAGGGAGTCAGCCAGCCCAGGGCCGATGATGCCTTCCCAGCATGCCCCTCTGCCTGAACTATCTATTCTCGAGATTCTGAGAGAGCTCTGTGACGAGTTTTGGTGAGGAAAGGGACAGGACAGTCAATTCCCTAAAGCATATACTTTGTCAAATGACAGTGTCGCGTACTGAAAATAGCTGATCTACAAGCTCACAACCACATCATTTGAGATTATGTGTATCATTTATATGTTTTGCAATTGCCATTATTTACTGTTTTTGATATGTACATAAAAAGAGGACTGTAGTGACATTTCAGTAGATCCCATCAACCTGTTGCCAACGGGATCTAATATTTTATTTGAAAAATGTTATCCTACAATTGATCCTCAAGATTTACTTGAAGCTATTTATTAGTTATCTATTACCTATTTATCATGTATTTATGACTTTCTGCACTTTTATACAAAATAAATCTGTTATAAATCAATAATTTGATTGTTTTTGTGCAATATCTTTAAAACCTATACAACTGAGACAGGCTCATCAGTAAAGTACTTGAATTTCTTTGTTATCCTTGTTACATGTGACAGATGTTCCATCAACTTGGTAGAAAAAAAGTAGGTCAAATCTCATTACCACTAGATGGCGCTTGTGAGTTGGGCCATGGGCACTGAGGCAGTAACAGATACATTCTGACCCAAACTTCTTTAGTGAAAAAAAAAAGAAAAAAGATTGGGGGTTAATATTCAAATATTTAAAATCCATTCCCTTTTGTCAAATATGTTTTTGTTTGTTTGTTTGTTTTTAAATACATCAAAATAGGAAGTCAGTCAGATCGGTCAGAACTATTAGGGAACAGGATCATGGCGTCAGAGATTCGGGGGTTAGCTCCGCCCACAGTGGGCCCCATTCTATTTTGCTGACTAGTTTGACATGCAGTGCCGCAGTAACGTCTATGCTTCTTGTCGAGCCAGCTAAGCAGCAACTGTGACGTTGGTGTTCAGACTGTGTACATTATCTTCCATCTCTCTTCTATCTCTTACTTGTCTGTCGCTCTAATTTAGCAATGGTACGTAGCTGCTGCGTTGTTGGATGAAAATCATGCAATACCAAGTGTTCAGACATTGAAGCTCAAATGTACACATTTCCAACTTGGAAGCAAAGCTACAGAGATCAGATGTCGCGTGTCGGAGATATCAAATAAACCTTGTATGGCTTGGGTGTCAGCCTTAAGACGAAACAACAGAACCTTCAACAACATTTCCAAACACATCTCTACCCATCCAATAAAAACACACAATAAAAATATAAAAATCAATTGTGCTGATCAGACAGAGTCTCACGGAGCACAGCAGATCCTGCTAAGTGGCTATAGGCTAGGCTGGCAGTTTGCATGGGAAGTTTGTGGCCGTAGTAGCTAAATCTGGCATTAAAAAAATAGAATTTATATTGAATATTTCAAATACAATGAGATTGAGCTAACAGTTCAGTTTTGTTTATCATTGTGTCCTGTCTGAGAAAAGTTGTCAAGCGTGGCTCACGGTGGCTGAGTAAACAGGGTCTGTCTGTTTGTCTCTCTGTCAGATGGACCCCAGGATAGAGATAACACTCGCAGAAAGGTAGTTATTTTGAGAGAGAAAAGTCCCGCAATATGAATACATTTTGACATGTTTTATTTTGATGGTAACTGTTGTATAATCGTAATATTACACTCGCGGGAGGGTGGCTTTATCATATTATTGACACCACGCTTCATTATTTACAACTGTCGTCATAGTCATAGCAAAAAATATGCCGACCGGTTCTACGTCATTTTGGGCAAGTCTCCGCCCTAAGCCCGTTCCCAATACTCTGACATAAAATGTTTTACTGTGTTCCAATTTATTACTAAAGTACTTAATTTATCCTATGCGAGGCATAATTCTGCAATGTCTTAATTTTGCCAATGACTTTTCCATTACTTTGGCGATAAGGGGCTTGAGTGGGGGCACATGATGTCATACACCCCATCCCACACCACTTCTAACCTGTCACATGATAACAATTCACATCCAAAGGAGTGTCAAGTGCCAAGTAGGAAGTCGGTCAGATTGGTCAGATTCAGAACTATACTCTGACAGTGAGTACAATGGGTACAACAGGTGAAACAGGTTCGCAGGCATCATTCCCAAATCCCAACCGGCATCTTCTTAGTAATATAGAAATGGCAAAAACGTCAGTGTCTTCAATTCACATTTTTAACCTCTTCCAACTGTCAATTATCCACAAACAGTGGCATTTTGATATGTCATTTCTGTAGATGTGGGGAGAGCTCCCGGTAATATGTTGATCAAATGACATTGTTCCTTCTGCACCTTTGAGTCTCTGTAGTTCAATCATAATCTGGCACTATGTTGTCTGGTCAAATATAATTGTGGAGAATCTTCTTTATCTATGCATACTCCAGGGACATGAACAAATATGGGATTCAGGCCAAAGCAATTCAGTTACTCCAAGTCTTTATTTTAGGTTTATTTACTTCAATAAAAAAATGGACAACACCAAAGGCCAAGTGGCCTTGCCCCTAAAATGACGAAATTCCAGGCCTGGTCTAATTTCTAAACTAAAGTAAACTAAATGTATAATTTATGTTTATGTTCATATCTATAATATGAGGAAAGAGCTATAAGATCACAATAAAGCTTGCATCCAGAAATATTCAAGTCCTTCCTTATATAGTATATGGCAGTTTTTTACTATGTCATAACCCTGAGCAGAAGATAAAATGTTTCATCTTCATTGTCTAACTGTTATTGAAGCACACACTGTAAACACACAGAGATTTTGTTCATAACATTTACTCAGATTGTTTCAAGGCACTCTGGATAAGAATCTCTGCTAAATGCCAAAATTATAAATTTGAATTGTATTTATTTTTTTCGCTGTGTTCCAATCTATCACTAAAGTACTACTTTATCCTATGCCAAAACAAATTTCTGCAATGTCTTAATTTTACCAATGACTTTGACATTACTTTGATAGAGATTAGTTGATAAATGTCTTGAGTGGGGGCACATCATGTCATACACCCCAATACACACCACTTCTAACCTGTCACATGATAACAATTCACATCCAAAGGAGTGATGTGCCAAGTAGGAAGTCAGTCAGATTGGTCAGAACTATACTCTGACAGTGAGTACAATGGGTACAACAGGTGAAACAGGTTCGCATGAAAACCAGAGGGTACATGTGTTCCCAACGGGCATCATTCCCAACGGGCATTGGCTTAGTAATATAGAAATGGTAAAAATGTCAGTGTCTTCAATTCACATTTTTAACCTCTTAAAATTGTCAATTCTCCATAATGTAATTAAATAGTATATGGCAGTTTTTTAGTATGTCATAAGCCTGAGCAGAAGATAAAATGTTTCATCTTCATTATCTAACTGTTATTGAAGCACACACTGTAAACACACAGAGGTTTTGTTCATGCCATTTACTCAGATTTTTTTAAGGCACCATGGATAAGAATCTCTGCTAAATGCCTAAATTATTAATTTGAATTGTATTATTGTTCAATATGTTCCAATTTATCACTAAACTACTTGTAATGTATAATGTATCCTATGCCAAAACATATGTCTGCAATGTCTTAGTTTTGCCAATGACTTTGCCATTACTTTGATAGAGATTAGGTGATAAGTGGGCTTGAGTGGGGGCACATGATGTCAAACAACACACCACTTCTAACCTGTCACATGATAACAAGTCACACCTTCTTTCTTTGGGGTGACTTCTGAAATCTTAGGGGATCCATATAACAGGTGCCCCCCAACAAACTGGAGGCAGACACTGAGAGACCCTCAATCTGAAAGGAACACTGAACTCCACTGCAACTACATTTGGAATTTGGAACACCATTTGAACACAAACATGTACTCCTCCACTGGTAAGTAGTGTTCACTGAGAAACAACTGATTTCAAGTTGTCATGAAATATACTGTATTTGTTTCCTTTACTTGTTAAGACTATCAATGGTTTAATTCAACACTTCTAGCAGTGAGTGAGATTTGCCTGTATAGGTGCACCACCTGGCAATAACAGTGGGTGTAGATAGGGTTTCTTTAAACTGCTTGGAATACCAGATAATTGTGCTTTGTGTTATGCAATGTGATGTTCTAGTGTCTGTATTGAATTGTTGTGCCTTATTCCCTGTTCTTTTTTTTATTGTCCACTAAAACACATTTAGCTTGTAGATATGCTATTTTCACCTAATGTTCGCCTATTTTCTCAGAATGTTAGTCTCTTATGACATGGCCAGAATATTGGCGCTGGGGTTCATGTGGTCAATATAAAGAGATGCATGACAATAATCTCTCTCTCCTCTCCTGACAGATGATCCTAGACAGGTGACCTCTGCTGCCAGTGGTGCCTCCTCCCGCAGTACCAACCGCAGGAAAAGGACCAGTTTCACCAAGGAGCACTTGGAGCTCCTCCGCATCACATTCCAGACTAACCCCTACCCGGGCATCAGTCTGAGAGAGAGCCTGTCCCAGACCATCGGCCTCCCCGAGTCACGCATCCAGGTATGTCTTCTTTTTCAACACTTTGCATGCTCACATGCATAGCATACAATATCTACTCGCATCTTACAACAAACTAGATAAGCCCCGGTGCTCTTGCTCTGTTCCAATTTCTGTTTACACAGAAAACCATTAACTGACACACAAGAGCAGAATGTTCTCTTGATCTATTACAGTGATATCCAAACCTAACCGTCTTCCTTTCTTTTTCCCTCAGGTGTGGTTTCAAAACACAAGAGCTCGCACCCTGAAGTTCAAAGGGGCCAAAAAAGCCTTGTGGAAGGCTGAGCTTGATGGTCCTACCCAGGAATTCTCTCCGCCCCACACCATGGACCCCAGCAGCCCTGAGTCTGGCGCTGTCCCTTTGCCACCCCAGGGACCACCACCTGGATATCATGCCCAGGTGAAGGAGGAGGTGTTGAAAGATGACTTATGGCGGCGCCCTCAAGCCTACTCCACCCCTGTACATCATGGGCACTATGGCACCATGTATCAGGCCGAGCAGGATCGGTACCCTGGAAGCAGCTCCAGCCCATCCGTGACGAATGCCTGGGCTCAGCCAGGGAGTCAAACATCCCCGGTGCCTTCTTTTTGGTGCCCCTCTCCACCTGAGATGAGAAACTCGGGAGCAGCCGTCCTGTACCCTGGATCTGCAGAGCAGCAGCATTACATGTCCATTACAGGTTCCATGTCCAACAGCTCCCCCCCTGACACCCCTGATTCCGGCTACTGGGGCGGCGGCCAGGAGAACAGCCCAGCACAGGAAGATCACTACCCCCAGGTGTTTGACTCCTGGCAAGGGTATGCTGCAGAGGGCTCCAGGGAGTCAGCCAGCCCAGGGCCGATGATGCCTTCCCAGCATGCCCCTCTGCCTGAACTATCTATTTTCGAGATT
Organism: Gymnoscopelus microlampas; assembly: GCF_963454915.1. Classification (NCBI taxonomy): domain Eukaryota; kingdom Metazoa; phylum Chordata; class Actinopteri; order Myctophiformes; family Myctophidae; genus Gymnoscopelus; species Gymnoscopelus microlampas. The sequence goes on along the minus strand of NC_139956.1, from coordinate 42,806,085 downwards.
CTGAGAGAGCTCGGTGACGAGTCTTGGTGAGGAAAGGGACTGGACAGTCAATTCCCTAAAGCAAAGCATGATTTATACTTTGTCAAATGACAGTGTCGCGTACTGAAAATAGCTGATCTACAAGCTCACAACCACATCATTTGAGATTATGTGTATCATTTAGATGTTTTGCAATTGCCATTATTTACTGTTTTTGATATGTACATAAAAAGAGGACTGTAGTGACATTTCAGTAGATCCCATCAAACTGTTGCCAACGGGATCTAATATTTTATTTGAAAAATGTTATCCTACAATTGATCCTCAAGATTTACTTGAAGCTATTTATTAGTTATCTATTACCTATTTATCATGTATTTATGACTTTCTGCACTTTTATACAAAATACATCTGTTATAAATCAATAATTTGATTGTTTTTGTGCAATATCTTTAAAACCTATACAACTGAGACAGGCTCATCAGTAAAGTACTTGCATTTCTTTGTTATCCTTTTTACATGTGACAGATGTTCCATCAACTTGGTAGAAAAAAAGTAGGTCAAATCTCATTACCACTAGATGGCGCTTGTGAGTTGGGCCATGGGCACTGAGGCAGTAACAGATACATTCTGACCCAAACTTCTTTAGTAAAAAAAGAAAAAAGATCGGGGGAAATATTCAAATATTTAAAATCTATTCCCCTTTGTCAAATATGTTTTTGTTTGTTTGTTTTTAAATACATCAAAATAGGAAGTCGGTCAGATCGGTCAGAACTATTAGGGAACAGGATCATGGCGTCAGAGATTCGGGGGTTAGCTCCGCCCACAGTGGGCCCCATTCTATTTTGCTGACTAGTTTGACATGCAGTGCCGCAGTAACGTCAAGCTGTAGATCTATGCTTCTTGTCGAGCCAGCTAAGCAGCAAGTGTGACGTCGGTGTTCAGACTGTGTACATTATCTTCCATCTCTCTTCTATCTCTTACTTGTCTGTCGCTCTAATTTAGCAATGGTACGTAGCTGCTGCGTTGTTGGATGAAAATCATGCAATACCAAGTGTTCAGACATTGAAGCTCAAATGTACACATTTCCAACTTGGAAGCAAAGCTACAGAGATCAGATGTCGCGTGTCGGAGATCTCAAATAAACGTTGTATGGCTTGGGTGTCAGCCTTAAGACGAAACAACAGAACCTTCAACAACATTTCCAAACACATCTCTACCCATCCAATAAAAACACACAATAAAAATATAAAAATCAATTGTGCTGATCAGACAGAGTCTCACGGAGCACAGCTGATCCTGCTAAGTGGCTACAGGCTAGGCTGGCAGTTTGCATGGGAAGTTTGTGGCCGTAGTAGCTAAATCTGGCATTAAAAAAATAGAATTTCTATCGAATATTTTAAATACAATGAGATAGAGCTAACAGTTCAGTTTTGTTTATCTTTGTGTCCTGTCTGAGAAAAGTTGTCAAGCGTGGCTCACGGTGGCTGAGCAAACAGGGTCTGTCTGTCTGTCTCTCTGTCAGACGGACCCCAGGATAGAGATAACACTCGCAGAAAGGTAGTTATTTTGAGAGAGAAAAGTCCCGCAATATGAATACATTTTGACATATTTTATTATGATGGTAACTGTTGTATAATAGTAATATTACATTCGCGGGAGGGTAGCTTTATCATATTATTAACACCACGCTTCATTATTTACAACTGTCGTCATAGTCATAGCAAAAAAGATGCCGACCGGAACTACGTCATTTTGGGCAAGTCTCCGCCCTAAGCCCGTTCCCAATACTCTGACATAAAATGTTTTACTGTGTTCCAATTTATTACTGAAGTACTTAATTTATCCTATGCCAAGACATAATTCTGCAATGTCTTAATTTTGCCAATGACTTTTCCATTTCTTTGGCGATAAGGGGCTTGATTGGGGGCACACAATGTCATACACCCGTTCCCACACCACTTCTAACCTGTCACATGATAACAATTCACATCCAAAGCAGTGATGTGCCAAGTAGGAAGTCGGTCAGATTGGTCAGATTCAGAACTATACTCTGACAGTGAGTACAATGGGTACAGCAGGTGAAACAGGTTCGCAGGCATCATTCCCAAATCCCAACGGGCATCTTCTTAGTAATATAGAGATGGTAAAAATGTCAGCGTCTTCAATTCACATTTTTAACCTCTTCCAACTGTCAATTATCCACAAACTGTTGCAATTTGATATGTCATTTCTGTAGATGTGGGGAGAGCTCCCGGTAATATGTTGATCAAATGACATTGTTCCTTCTGCACCTTTGAGTCTCTGTAGTTCAATCATAATCTGGCACTATGTTGTCTGGTCAAATATAACTGTGGAGAATCTTCTTTATCTATGAATACTCCAGGGACATGAAAAAATATGGGATTTAGGCCAAAGCAATTCAGTTACTCCAAGTCTTTATTTTAGGTTTATTTACTTTAATAAAAAAAATGGACAACGCCAAAGGCCAAGTGGCCTTGCCCCTAAAATAACGAAATTCCAGGCCTGGTCTAATTTCTAAACTAAAGTAAACTAAATGTATCATTTATGTTTATGTTCATATCTATAATATGAGGAAAGAGCTATAAGATCACAATAAAGCTTGCATCCAGAAATATTCAAGTCCTTCCTTATATAGTATGCCAGTTTTTTACTATGTCATAACCCTGAGCAGAAGATAAAATGTTTCATCTTCATTGTCTAACTGTTATTGAAGCACACACTGTAAACACACAGAGATTTTGTTCATGCCATTTACTCAGATTGTTTCAAGGCACTCTGGATAAGAATCTCTGCTAAATGCCTAAATTATAAATTTGAATTGTATTTATTTTTTTCGCTGTGTTCCAATCTATCACTAAAGTACTACTTTATCCTATGCCAAAACAAATGTCTGCAATGTCTTAATTTTACCAATGACTTTGACATTACTTTGATAGAGATTAGTTGATAAATGTCTTGAGTGGGGGCACATCATGTCATACACCCCAATACACACCACTTCTAACCTGTCACATGATAACAATTCACATCCAAAGGAGTGATGTGCCAAGTCAGTCAGATTGGTCAGAACTATACTCTGACAGTGAGTACAATGGGTACAACAGGTGAAACAGGTTCGCATGAAAACCAGAGGGTACATGTGTTCCCAACGGGCATCATTCCCAACGGGCATTGGCTTAGTAATATAGAAATGGTAAAAATGTCAGTGTCTTTAATTCACATTTTTAACCTCGTAAAATTGTCAATTCTCCATAATGTAATTAAATAGTATATGGCAGTTTTTTAGTATGTCATAAGCCTGAGCAGAAGATAAAATGTTTCATCTTCATTATCTAACTGTTATTGAAGCACACACTGTAAACACACAGAGGTTTTGTTCATGCCATTTACTCAGATTTTTTTAAGGCACCATGGATAAGAATCTCTGCTAAATGCCTAAATTATTAATTACGGGGCCAGAGCTCAGCTCTGGACCTGTTTTGTTATTGGCAGCTATTCTGTCACTTCTTCTTTTTCTTTTTCTGCCACTTTTCGCAGTTCTGGCTGAACCGTGCAGTCGCTTTTTACGAAACTCGGCCATATGGTAGATGGTCATGAAAAACGATCAAAAAATAATTCTCACAATCTTTCGTCCAAAGGTGGCGCTATAGCACTCAATTGAAAATGCCAACTTTGAACAGGTACAACTCATGCCCTGTTTGACCTACAGCCATGAAACTTGGATACACATATGCGTCTCCTCATGCTGAACAACTTTCACACTCTGACTTTTGACCTCTGACCTTCAGATCTCCCACCATTTTGAATTATATGAAAAACAGTCATTGGCTCCTAACTTCTGCATTTTATCACTTATGGAAATTCCGCCGCCTAGAAGTTGTCGGCAGAGGTCCAAAGTTCAAGTGTTAAACGTTTCGTGCAGATTGCTCCAAAATCCTAGGATTCCATAGATTGTAACTATTGCAGTTTTATGAAAATTATTCATCTGCGCCTAAAACATACATGCAAAATGTTTTACTGTGTTCCAATTTATTACTGAAGTACTTAATTTATCATATGCCAAGACATAATTCTGCAATGTCTTAATTTTGCCAATGACTTTTCCATTTCTTTGGCGATAAGGGGCTTGATTGGGGGCACACAATGTCATACACCCGTTCCCACACCACTTCTAACCTGTCACATGATAACAATTCACATCCAAAGGAGTGATGTGCCAAGTAGGAAGTCGGTCAGATTGGTCAGATTCAGAACTATACTCTGACAGTGAGTACAATGGGTACAGCAGGTGAAACAGGTTCGCAGGCATCATTCCCAAATCCCAACGGGCATCTTCTTAGTAATATAGAGATGGTAAAAATGTCAGCGTCTTCAATTCACATTTTTAACCTCTTCCAACTGTCAATTATCCACAAACTGTTGCAATTTGATATGTCATTTCTGTAGATGTGGGGAGAGCTCCCGGTAATATGTTGATCAAATGACATTGTTCCTTCTGCACCTTTGAGTCTCTGTAGTTCAATCATAATCTGGCACTATGTTGTCTGGTCAAATATAACTGTGGAGAATCTTCTTTATCTATGAATACTCCAGGGACATGAAAAAATATGGGATTTAGGCCAAAGCAATTCAGTTACTCCAAGTCTTTATTTTAGGTTTATTTACTTTAATAAAAAAAATGGACAACGCCAAAGGCCAAGTGGCCTTGCCCCTAAAATGACGAAATTCCAGGCCTGGTCTAATTTCTAAACTAAAGTAAACTAAATGTATCATTCATGTTTATGTTCATATCTATAATATGAGGAAAGAGCTATAAGATCACAATAAAGCTTGCATCCAGAAATATTCAAGTCCTTCCTTATATAGTATATGCCAGTTTTTTACTATGTCATAACCCTGAGCAGAAGATAAAATGTTTCATCTTCATTGTCTAACTGTTATTGAAGCACACACTGTAAACACACAGAGATTTTGTTCATGCCATTTACTCAGATTGTTTCAAGGCACTCTGGATAAGAATCTCTGCTAAATGCCTAAATTATAAATTTGAATTGTATTTTTTTTTTTTTTGCTGTGTTCCAATCTATCACTAAAGTACTACTTTATCCTATGCCAAAACAAATGTCTGCAATGTCTTAATTTTACCAATGACTTTGACATTACTTTGATAGAGATTAGTTGATAAATGTCTTGAGTGGGGGCACATCATGTGTCATACACCCCAATACACACCACTTCTAACCTGTCACATGATAACAATTCACATCCAAAGGAGTGATGTGCCAAGTCAGTCAGATTGGTCAGAACTATACTCTGACAGTGAGTACAATGGGTACAACAGGTGAAACAGGTTCGCATGAAAACCAGAGGGTATACATGTGTTCCCAACGGGCATCATTCCCAACGGGCATTGGCTTTGTAATATAGAAATGGTAAAAATGTCAGTGTCTTTAATTCACATTTTTAACCTCGTAAAATTGTCAATTCTCCATAATGTAATTAAATTGTATATGGCAGTTATTTAGTATGTCATAAGCCTGAGCAGAAGATAAAATGTTTCATCTTCATTATCTAACTGTTATTGAAGCACAAACTGTAAACAATCAGAGGTTTTGTTCATGCCATTTACTCAATTTTTTTTAAGGCACCATGGATAAGAATCTCTGCTAAATGCCTAAATTATTAATTTGAATTGTATTATTGTTCAATTATTATATGTTCCAATTTATCACTAAACTACTTAATATATCCTATGCCAAAACATATGTCTGCAATGTCTTAGTTTTGCCAATGACTTTGCCATTACTTTGATAGAGATTAGGTGATAAGTGGGCTTGAGTGGGGGCACATGATGTCAAACAACCCATCACACACCACTTCTAACCTGTCACATGATAAAAAGTCACACCTTCTTTCTTTGGGGTGACTTCTGAAATCTTAGGGGATCCATATAAAAGGTGCCCCCCAACAAACTGGAGGCAGACACTGAGAGACCCTCAATCTGAAAGGAACACTGAACTCCACTGCATCTACATTTGGAATTTGGAACACCATTTGAACACAAACATGTACTCCTCCACTGGTAAGTAGTGTTCACTGAGAAACAACTGATTTCAAGTTGTCATGAAATATACTGTATTTGTTTCCTTTACTTTTCAGACTATCAATGGTTGCACCGCCTGGCAATAACAGTGGGTGTAGATAGGGTTTCTTTAAACTGCTTGGAATACCAGATAATTGTGCTTTGTGTTATGCAATGTGATGTTCTAGTGTCTGTATTGAATTGTTGTGCCTTATTCCCTGTTCTTTTTTTTATTGTCCACTAAAACACATTTAGCTTGTAGATATGCTATTTTCACCTGATGTTCGCCTATTTTCTCAGAATGTTAGTCTCTTATGACATGGCCAGAATATTGGCGCTGGGGTTCATGTGGTCAATAGAAAGAGATGCATGACAATAATCTCTCTCTCCTCTCCTGACAGATGATCCTAGACAGGTGACCTCTGCTGCCAGTGGTGCCTCCTCCCGCAGTACCAACCGCAGGAAGAGGACCAGTTTCACCAAGGAGCACTTGGAGCTCCTCCGCATCACATTCCAGACTAACCCCTACCCGGGCATCAGTCTGAGAGAGAGCCTGTCCCAGACCACCGGCCTCCCCGAGTCACGCATCCAGGTATGTCTTCTTTTTCAACACTTTGCATGCTCACATGCATAGCATACAATATCTACTCGCATCTTACAACAAACTAGATAAGCCCCGGTGCTCTTGCTCTGTTCCAATTTCTGTTTACACAGAAAACCATTAACTGACACACAAGAGCAGAATGTTCTCTTAATCTATTACAGTTATATCCAAACCTAACCGTCTTCCTTTCTTTTTCCCTCAGGTTTGGTTTCAAAACACAAGAGCTCGCACCCTGAAGTTCAAAGGGGCCAAAAAAGCCTTGTGGAAGGCTGAGCTTGAAGGTCCTACCCAGGAATTCTCTCCGCCCCACACCATGGACCCCAGCAGCCCTGAGTCTGGCGCTGTCCCTTTGCCACCCCAGGGACCACCACCTGGATATCATGCCCAGGTGAAGGAGGAGGTGTTGAAAGATGACTTATGGCGGCGCCCTCAAGCCTACTCCACCCTGTACATCATGGGCACTATGGCACCATGTATCAGGCCGAGCAGGATCGGTACCCTGGAAGCAGCTCCAGCCCATCCGTGACGAATGCCTGGGCTCAGCCAGGGAGTCAAACATCCCCGGTGCCTTCTTTTTGGTGCCCCTCTCCACCTGAGATGAGAAACTCGGGAGCAGCCGTCCTGTACCCTGGATCTGCAGAGCAGCAGCATTACATGTCCATTACAGGTTCCATGTCCAACAGCCCTGACACCCCTGATTCCGGCTACTGGGGCGGCGGCCAGGAGAACAGCCCAGCACAGGAAGATCACTACCCCCAGGTGTTTGACTCCTGGCAAGGGTATGCTGCAGAGGGCTCCAGGGAGTCAGCCAGCCCAGGGCCGATGATGCCTTCCCAGCATGCCCCTCTGCCTGAACTATCTATTCTCGAGATTCTGAGAGAGCTCTGTGACGAGTTTTGGTGAGGAAAGGGACAGGACAGTCAATTCCCTAAAAAGCATATACTTTGTCAAATGACAGTGTCGCGTACTGAAAATAGCTGATCTACAAGCTCACAACCACATCATTTGAGATTATGTGTATCATTTAGATGTTTTTCAATTGCCATTATTTACTGTTTTTGATATGTACATAAAAAGAGGACTGTAGTGACATTTCAGTAGATCCCATCAAACTGTTGCCAACGGGATCTAATATTTTATTTGAAAAATGTTATCCTACAATTGATCCTCAAGATTTACTTGAAGCTATTTATTAGTTATCTATTACCTATTTATCATGTATTTATGACTTTCTGCACTTTTATACAAAATAAATCTGTTATAAATCAATAATTTGATTGTTTTTGTGCAATATCTTTAAAACCTATACAACTGAGACAGGCTCATCAGTAAAGTACTTGAATTTCTTTGTTATCCTTGTTACATGTGACAGATGTTCCATCAACTTGGTAGAAAAAAAGTAGGTCAAATCTCATTACCACTAGATGGCGCTTGTGAGTTGGGCCATGGGCACTGAGGCAGTAACAGATACATTCTGACCCAAAATTCTTTAGTAAAAAAAGAAAAGAAAAAAGATCGGGGGAAATATTCAAATATTTAAAATCTATTCCCTTTTGTCAAATATGTTTTTGTTTGTTTGTTTGTTTTTAAATACATCAAAATAGGAAGTCGGTCAGATCGGTCAGAACTATTAGGGAACAGGATCATGGCGTCAGAGATTCGGGGGTTAGCTCCGCCCACAGTGGGCCCCATTCTATTTTGCTGACTAGTTTGACATGCTGTAGATCTATGCTTCTTGTCGAGCAAGCTAAGCAGCAAGTGTGACGTTGGTGTTCAGACTGTGTACATTATCTTCCATCTCTCTTCTATCTCTTACTTGTCTGTCGCTCTAATTTAGCAATGGTACGTAGCTGCTGCGTTTGTCGGATGAAAATCATGCAATGCCAAGTGTTCAGACGTTGAAGCTCAAATGTACACATTTCCAACTTGGAAGCAAAGCTACAGAGATCAGATGTCGCGTGTCGGAGATATCAAATACACGTTGTATGGCTTGGGTGTCAGCCTTAAGACGAAACAACAGAACCTTCAACAACATTTCCAAACACATCTCTACCCATCCAATAAAAACACACAATAAAAATATAAAAATCAATTGTGCTGATCAGACAGAGTCTCACGGAGCACAGCAGATCCTGCTAAGTGGCTATAGGCTAGGCTGGCAGTTTGCATGGGAAGTTTGTGGCCGTAGTAGCTAAATCTGGCATTAAAAAAATAGAATTTATATTGAATATTTCAAATACAATGAGATTGAGCTAACAGTTCAGTTTTGTTTATCTTTGTGTCCTGTCTGAGAAAAGTTGTCAAGCGTGGCTCACGGTGGCTGAGTAAACAGGGTCTGTCTGTTTGTCTCTCTGTCAGATGGACCCCAGGATAGAGATAACACTCGCAGAAAGGTAGTTATTTTGAGAGAGAAAAGTCCCGCAATATGAATACATTTTGACATGTTTTATTTTGATGGTAACTGTTGTATAATCGTAATATTACACTCGCGGGAGGGTGGCTTTATCATATTATTGACACCACGCTTCATTATTTACAACTGTCGTCATAGTCATAGCAAAAAATATGCCGACCGGTTCTACGTCATTTTGGGCAAGTCTCCGCCCTAAGCCCGTTCCCAATACTCTGACATAAAATGTTTTACTGTGTTCCAATTTATTACTAAAGTACTTAATTTATCCTATGCGAGGCATAATTCTGCAATGTCTTAATTTTGCCAATGACTTTTCCATTACTTTGGCGATAAGGGGCTTGAGTGGGGGCACATGATGTCATACACCCCATCCCACACCACTTCTAACCTGTCACATGATAACAATTCACATCCAAAGGAGTGATGTGCCAAGTAGGAAGTCGGTCAGATTGGTCAGATTCAGAACTATACTCTGACAGTGAGTACAATGGGTACAACAGGTGAAACAGGTTCGCAGGCATCATTCCCAAATCCCAACCGGCATCTTCTTAGTAATATAGAAATGGCAAAAACGTCAGTGTCTTCAATTCACATTTTTAACCTCTTCCAACTGTCAATTATCCACAAACAGTGGCATTTTGATATGTCATTTCTGTAGATGTGGGGAGAGCTCCCGGTAATATGTTGATCAAATGACATTGTTCCTTCTGCACCTTTGAGTCTCTGTAGTTCAATCATAATCTGGCACTATGTTGTCTGGTCAAATATAATTGTGGAGAATCTTCTTTATCTATGCATACTCCAGGGACATGAACAAATATGGGATTCAGGCCAAAGCAATTCAGTTACTCCAAGTCTTTATTTTAGGTTTATTTACTTCAATAAAAAAATGGACAACACCAAAGGCCAAGTGGCCTTGCCCCTAAAATGACGAAATTCCAGGCCTGGTCTAATTTCTAAACTAAAGTAAACTAAATGTATAATTTATGTTTATGTTCATATCTATAATATGAGGAAAGAGCTATAAGATCACAATAAAGCTTGCATCCAGAAATATTCAAGTCCTTCCTTATATAGTATATGGCAGTTTTTTACTATGTCATAACCCTGAGCAGAAGATAAAATGTTTCATCTTCATTGTCTAACTGTTATTGAAGCACACACTGTAAACACACAGAGATTTTGTTCATAACATTTACTCAGATTGTTTCAAGGCACTCTGGATAAGAATCTCTGCTAAATGCCAAAATTATAAATTTGAATTGTATTTATTTTTTTCGCTGTGTTCCAATCTATCACTAAAGTACTACTTTATCCTATGCCAAAACAAATTTCTGCAATGTCTTAATTTTACCAATGACTTTGACATTACTTTGATAGAGATTAGTTGATAAATGTCTTGAGTGGGGGCACATCATGTCATACACCCCAATACACACCACTTCTAACCTGTCACATGATAACAATTCACATCCAAAGGAGTGATGTGCCAAGTCAGTCAGATTGGTCAGAACTATACTCTGACAGTGAGTACAATGGGTACAACAGGTGAAACAGGTTCGCATGAAAACCAGAGGGTACATGTGTTCCCAACGGGCATCATTCCCAACGGGCATTGGCTTAGTAATATAGAAATGGTAAAAATGTCAGTGTCTTCAATTCACATGTTTAACCTCTTAAAATTGTCAATTCTCCATGTCTAATGTAATTAAATAGTATATGGCAGTTTTTTAGTATGTCATAAGCCTGAGCAGAAGATAAAATGTTTCATCTTCATTGTCTAACTGTTATTGAAGCACACACTGTAAACAATCAGAGGTTTTGTTCATGTCATTTACTCAGATTTTTTTAAGGCACCCTGGATAAGAATCTCTGCTAAATGCCTAAATTATTAATTTGAATTGTATTAGTGTTCAATTATTATATGTTCCAATTTATCACTAAACTACTTAATTTATCCTAAGCCAAAACATATGTCTGCAATGTCTTAGTTTTGCCAATGACTTTGCCATTACTTTGATAGAGATTAGATGATAAGTGGGCTTGAGTGGGGGCACATGATGTCATACGACCCATCACACACCACTTCTAACCTGTCACATGATAACAATTCACACCTTCTTTCTTTGGGGTGACTTCTGAAATCTTAGGGGATCCATATAAAAGGTGCCCTCCAACAAACTGGAGGCAGACACTGAGAGACCCTCAATCTGAAAGCAACACTGAACTCCACTGCATCTACATTTGGAATTTGGAACACCTTTTGAACACAAACATGTACTCCTCCACTGGTAAGTAGTGTTCACTGAGAAACAACTGATTTCAAGTTGTCATGAAATATACTGTATTGGTTTCCTTTACTTGTTAAGACTATCAATGGTTTAATTCAACACTTCTAGCTGTGAGTGAGATGTGCCTGTATAGGTGCACCACCTGGCAATAACAGTGGATGTAGATAGGGTTTCTTTAAACTGCTTGGAATACCAGATAATTGTGCGTTGTGTTATGCAATGTGATGTTCTAGTGTCTCAATAGTGGAAGGAATGTATTGAATTCTTGTGCCTTATTCCCTGTTCTTTTTTTATTGTCCACTAAAACACATTTAGCTTGTAGATCTGCTATTTTCACCTAATGTTCGCCTATTTTCTCAGAATGTTAGTCTCTTATGACATGGCCAGAATATTTCCGCTGGGGTTCATGTGGTCAATATAAAGAGATGCATGACAATAATCTCTCTCTCCTCTCCTGACAGATGATCCTAGACAGGTGACCTCTGCTGCCAGTGGTGCCTCCTCCCGCAGTACCAACCGCAGGAAGAGGACCAGTTTCACCAAGGAGCACTTGGAGCTCCTCCGCATCACATTCCAGACTAACCCCTACCCGGGCATCAGTCTGAGAGAGAGCCTGTCCCAGACCACCGGCCTCCCCGAGTCACGCATCCAGGTATGTCTTCTTTTTCAACACTTTGCATGCTCACATGCATATCACATATCATACAATATCTACTCGCATCTGCTCTTGCTCTGTTCCAATTTCTGTTTACACAGAAAACCATTAACTGACACACAAGAGCAGAATGTTCTCTTAATCTATTACAGTGATATCCAAACCTAACCGTCAACCTTTCTTTTTCCCTCAGGTGTGGTTTCAAAACACAAGAGCTCGCACCCTGAAGTTCAAAGGGGCCAAAAAAGCCTTGTGGAAGGCTGAGCTTGAAGGTCCTACCCAGGAATTCTCTCCGCCCCACACCATGGACCCCAGCAGCCCTGAGTCTGGCACTGTCCTTTTGCCACCCCAGGGACCACCACCTGGATATCATGCCCAGGTGAAGGAGGAGGTGTTGAAAGATGACTTATGGCGGCGCCCTCAAGCCTACTCCACCCCTGTACATCATGGGCACTATGGCACCATGTATCAGGCCGAGCAGGATCGGTACCCTGGAAGCAGCTCCAGCCCATCCGTGACGAATGCCTGGGCTCAGCCAGGGAGTCAAACATCCCCGGTGCCTTCTTTTTGGTGCCCCTCTCCACCTGAGATGAGAAACTCGGGAGCAGCCGTCCTGTACCCTGGATCTGCAGAGCAGCAGCATTACATGTCCATTACAGGTTCCATGTCCAACAGCTCCCCCCCTGACACCCCTGATTCCGGCTACTGGGGCGGCGGCCAGGAGAACAGCCCAGCACAGGAAGATCACTACCCCCAGGTGTTTGACTCCTGGCAAGGGTATGCTGCAGAGGGCTCCAGGGAGTCAGCCAGCCCAGGGCCGATGATGCCTTCCCAGCATGCCCCTCTGCCTGAACTATCTATTTTCGAGATTCTGAGAGAGCTCGGTGACGAGTCTTGGTGAGGAAAGGGACTGGACAATCAATTCCCTAAAGCAAAGCATGATTTATACTTTGTCAAATGACAGTGTCGCGTACTGAAAATAGCTGATCTACAAGCTCACAACCACATCATTTGAGATTATGTGTATCATTTAGATTTTTTGCAATTGCCATTTGTGTATTTATTTACTGTTTTTGATATGTACATAAAAAGAGGACTGTAGTGACATTTCAGTAGATCCCATCAAACTGTTGCCAACGGTACCTAATATTTTATTTGAAAAATGTTATCCTACAATTGATCCTCAATATTTACTTGAAGCTATTTATTAGTTATCTATTACCTATTTATCATGTATTTATGACTTTCTGCACTTTTATACAAAATAAATCTGTTATAAATCATATAATTTGATTGTTTGTGTTTAATATCTTTAAAACCTATACAACTGAGACAGGCTCATCAGTAAAGTACTTGAATTTCTTTGTTATCCTTGTTACATGTGACAGATGTTCCATCAACTTGGTAGAAAAAAAGTAGGTCAAATCTCATTACCACTAGATGGCGCTTGTGAGTTGGGCCATGGGCACTGAGGCAGTAACAGATACATTCTGACCCAAAATTCTTTAGTAAAAAAAGAAAAGAAAAAAGATCGGGGGAAATATTCAAATATTTAAAATCTATTCCCTTTTGTCAAATATGTTTTTGTTTGTTTGTTTGTTTTTAAATACATCAAAATAGGAAGTCGGTCAGATCGGTCAGAACTATTCGGGAACAGGATCATGGCGTCAGAGATTCGGGGGTTAGCTCCGCCCACAGTGGGCCCCATTCTATTTTGCTGACTAGTTTGACACGCTGTAGATCTATGCTTCTTGTCGAGCAAGCTAAGCAGCAAGTGTGACGTTGGTGTTCAGACTGTGTACATTATCTTCCATCTCTCTTCTATCTCTTACTTGTCTGTCGCTCTAATTTAGCAATGGTACGTAGCTGCTGCGTTTGTCGGATGAAAATCATGCAATGCCAAGTGTTCAGACGTTGAAAGTCAAATGTACACATTTCCAACTTGGAAGCAAAGCTACAGAGATCAGATGTCGCGTGTCGGAGATATCAAATACACGTTGTATGGCTTGGGTGTCAGCCTTAAGACAAAACAACATAACCTTCAACAACATTTCCAAACACATCTCTACCCATGCTCAAACGAGCATGACAGCACACAATAAAAATATAAAAATCAATTGTGCTGATCAGACGGAGTCTCACGGAGCACAGCAGATCCTGCTAAGTGGCTACAGGCTAGGCTGGCAGTTTGCATGGGAAGTGTGTGGCCGTAGTAGCTAAATCTGGCATTAAAAAAAATAGAATTTCTATCGAATATTTTAAATACAATGAGATTGAGCTAACAGTTCAGTTTTGTTTATCTTTGTGTCCTGTCTGGGAAAAGTTGTCAAGCGTGGCTCACGGTGGCTGAGTAAACAGGGTCTGTCTGTCTCTCTGTCAGATGGACCCCAGGATAGAGATAACACTCGCAGAAAGGTTGTTATTTTTAGAGAGAAATGTCCCGCAATATGAATACATTTTGACATGTTTTATTTTGATGGTAACTGTTGTATAATCATAATATTACACTCGCGGGAGGGTGGCTTTATCATATTATTGACACCACGCTTCATTATTTACAACTGTCGTCATAGTCATAGCAAAAAAGATGCCGACCGGAACTACGTCATTTTAGGCAAGTCTCCGCCCTAAGCCCGTTCCCAATACTCTGACATAAAATGTTTTACTGTGTTCCAATTTATTACTAAAGTACTTAATTTATCCTATGCCAAGACATAATTCTGCAATGTCTTAATTTTGCCAATGACTTTTCCATTACTTTGGCGATAAGGGGCTTGAGTTGGGGCACATGATGTCATACACCCCATCCCACACCACTTCTAACCTGTCACATGATAACAATTCACATCCAAAGGAGTGATGTGCCAAGTAGGAAGTCGGTCAGATTGGTCAGATTCAGAACTATACTCTGACAGTGAGTACAATGGGTACAACAGGTGAAACAGGAGAAACAGGCATCATTCCCAAATCCCAACCGGCATCTTCTTAGTAATATAGAGATGGTAAAAATGTCAGTGTCTTCAATTCACATTTTTAACCTCTTCCAACTGTCAATTATCCACAAACTGTGGCATTTTGATATGTCATTTCTGTAGATGTGGGGAGAGCTCCCGGTAATATGTTGATCAAATGACATTGTTCCTTCTGCACCTTTGAGTGGGTGCATTTCTCCTTTCCGACATGTCGCCTTTCCGACGTTGACGAACCCTATACCTAACCCTAACCCTAACCCTAACCGCACGCGGAAGCCACTAGTCGGAGTGGTGAGATGTCGGAATGGAGAGTGAACACCCCTTTGAGTCTCTGTAGTTCAATCATAATCTGGCACTATGTTGTCTGGTCAAATATAATTGTGGAGAATCTTCTTTATCTATGCATACTCCAGGGACATGAACAAATATGGGATTTAGGCCAAAGCAATTCAGTTACTCCAAGTCTTTATTTCAGGTTTATTTACTTCAATAAAAAAATGAACACCACCAAAGGCCAAGTGGCCTTGCCCCTAAAATGACGAAATTCCAGGCCTGGTCTAATTTCTAAACTAAATGTATCATTTATGTTTATGTTCATATCTATAATAATTATGAGGAAAGAGCTATAAGATCACAATAAAGCTTGCATCCAGAAATATTCAAGTCCTTCCTTATATAGTATATGGCAGTTTTTTACTATGTCATAACCCTGAGCAGAAGATAAAATGTTTCATCTTCATTGTCTAACTGTTATTGAAGCACACACTGTAAACACAGAGATTTTGTTCATGCCATTTACTCAGATTGTTTCAAGGCACTCTGGATAAGAATCTCTGCTAAATGCCTAAATTATAAATTTGAATTGTATTTATTTTTTTCGCTGTGTTCCAATCTATCACTAAAGTACTACTTTATCCTATGCCAAAACAAAATTCTGCAATGTCTTAATTTTACCAATGACTTTGACATTACTTTGATAGAGATTAGTTGATAAATGTCTTGAGTGGGGGCACATCATGTCATACACCCCAATCCACACCACTTCTAACCTGTCACATGATAACAATTCACATCCAAAGGAGTGATGTGCCAAGTAGGAAGTCGGTCAGATTGGTCAGAACTATACTCTGACAGTGAGTACAATGGGTACAACAGGTGAAACAGGTTCGCATGAAAACCAGAGGGTATACATGTGTTCCCAACGGGCATCATTCCCAACGGGCATTGGCTTAGTAATATAGAAATGGTAAAAATGTCAGTGTCTTTAATTCACATTTTTAACCTCGTAAAATTGTCAATTCTCCATAATGTAATTAAATCGTATATGGCAGTTTTTTAGTATGTCATAAGCCTGAGCAGAAGATAAAATGTTTCATCTTCATTATCTAACTGTTATTGAAGCACACACTGTAAACACACAGAGGTTTTGTTCATGCCATTTACTCAGATATTTTAAGGCACCATGGATAAGAATCTCTGCTAAATGCCTAAATTATTAATTTGAATTGTATTATTGTTCAATTATTATATGTTCCAATTTATCACTAAACTACTTAATGTATCCTATGCTAAAACATATGTCTGCAATGTCTTATTTTTGCCAATGACTTTGCCATTACTTTGATAGAGATTAGGTGATAAGTGGGCTTGAGTGGGGGCACATGATGTCAAACAACCCATCACACACCACTTCTAACCTGTCACATGATAAGAAGTCACGCCTTCTTTCTTTGGGGTGACTTCTGAAATCTTAGGGGATCCATATAAAAGGTGCCCCCCAACAAACTGGAGGCAGACACTGAGAGACCCTCAATCTGAAAGGAACACTGAACTCCACTGCATCTACATTTGGAATTTGGAACACCATTTGAACACAAACATGTACTCCTCCACTGGTAAGTAGTGTTCACTGAGAAACAACTGATTTCAAATTGTCATGAAATATACTGTATTTGTTTCCTTTACTTGTTAAGACTATCAATGGTTTAATTCAACACTTCTAGCAGTGAGTGATATTTGCCTGTATAGGTGCACCACCTGGCAATAACAGTGGGTGTAGATAGGGTTTCTTTAAACTGCTTGGAATACCAGATAATTGTGCTTTGTGTTATGCAATGTGATGTTCTAGTGTCTCAATAGCGGAAGGAATGTATTGAATTATTTTGCCTTATTCCCTGTTCTTTTTTTTATTGTCCACTAAAACACATTTAGCTTTTAGATCTGCTATTTTCACCTAATGTTCGTCTATTTTCTCAGAATGTTAGTCTCTTATGACATGGCCAGAATATTGGAGCTGGGGTTCATGTGGTCAATAGAAAGAGATGCATGACAATAATCTCTCTCTCCTCTCCTGACAGATGATCCTAGACAGGTGACCTCTGCTGCCAGTGGTGCCTCCTCCCGCAGTACCAACCGCAGGAAGAGGACCAGTTTCACCAAGGAGCACTTGGAGCTCCTCCGCATCACATTCCAGACTAACCCCTACCCGGGCATCAGTCTGAGAGAGAGCCTGTCCCAGACCACCGGCCTCCCCGAGTCACGCATCCAGGTATGTCGTCTTTTTCAACACTTTGCATGCTCACATGCATAGCATACAATATCTACTCGCATCTGCTCTTGCTCTGTTCCAATTTCTGTTTACAAAGAAAACCATTAACTGACACACAAGAGCAGAATGTTCTCTTAATCTATTACAGTGATATCCAAACCTAACCGTCAACCTTTCTTTTTCCCTCAGGTGTGGTTTCAAAACACAAGAGCTCGCAACCTGAAGTTCAAAGGAGCCAAAAAAGCCTTGTGGAAGGCTGAGCTTGAAGGTCCTACCCAGGAATTCTCTCCGCCCCACACCATGGACACCAGCGGCCCTGAGTCTGGCGCTGTCCCTTTGCCACCCCAGGGACCACCACCTGGATATCATGCCCAGGTGAAGGAGGAGGTGTTGAAAGATGACTTATGGCGGCGCCCTCAAGCCTACTCCACCCCTGTACATCATGGGCACTATGGCACCATGTATCAGGCCGAGCAGGATCGGTACCCTGGAAGCAGCTCCAGCCCATCCGTGACGAATGCCTGGGCTCAGCCAGGGAGTCAAACATCCCCGGTGCCTTCTTTTTGGTGCCCCTCTCCACCTGAGATGAGAAACTCGGGAGCAGCCGTCCTGTACCCTGGATCTGCAGAGCAGCAGCATTACATGTCCATTACAGGTTCCATGTCCAACAGCTCCCCCCCTGACACCCCTGATTCCGGCTACTGGGGCGGCGGCCAGGAGAACAGCCCAGCACAGGAAGATCACTACCCCCAGGTGTTTGACTCCTGGCAAGGGTATGCTGCAGAGGGCTCCAGGGAGTCAGCCAGCCCAGGGCCGATGATGCCTTCCCAGCATGCCCCTCTGCCTGAACTATCTATTTTCGAGATTCTGAGAGAGCTCGGTGACGAGTCTTGGTGAGGAAAGGGACTGGACAGTCAATTCCCTAAAGCAAAGCATGATTTATACTTTGTCAAATGACAGTGTCGCGTACTGAAAATAGCTGATCTACAAGCTCACAACCACATCATTTGAGATTATGTGTATCATTTAGATGTTTTGCAATTGCCATTTGTGTATTTATTTACTGTTTTTGATATGTACATAAAAAGAGGACTGTAGTGACATTTCAGTAGATCCCATCAAACTGTTGCCAACGGTACCTAATATTTTATTTGAAAAATGTTATCCTACAATTGATCCTCAACATTTACTTGAAGCTATTTATTAGTTATCTATTACCTATTTATCATGTATTTATGACTTTCTGCACTTTTATACAAAATAAATCTGTTATAAATCATATAATTTGATTGTTTGTGTTTAATATCTTTAAAACCTATACAACTGAGACAGGCTCATCAGTAAAGTACTTGAATTTCTTTGTTATCCTTGTTACATGTGACAGATGTTCCATCAACTTGGTAGAAAAAAAGTAGGTCAAATCTCATTACCACTAGATGGCGCTTGTGAGTTGGGCCATGGGCACTGAGGCAGTAACAGATACATTCTGACCCAAACTTCTTTAGTTAAAAAAAAAAAAAAGATCGGGGGAAATATTCAAATATTTAAAATCTATTCCCTTTTGTCAAATATGTTTTTGTTTGTTTGTTTGTTTTTAAATACATCAAAATAGGAAGTCGGTCAGATCGGTCAGAACTATTAGGGAACAGGATCATGGCGTCAGAGATTCGGGGGTTAGCTCCGCCCACAGTGGGCCCCATTCTATTTTGCTGACTAGTTTGACACGCTGTAGATCTATGCTTCTTGTCGAGCAAGCTAAGCAGCAAGTGTGACGTTGGTGTTCAGACTGTGTACATTATCTTCCATCTCTCTTCTATCTCTTACTTGTCTGTCGCTCTAATTTAGCAATGGTACGTAGCTGCTGCGTTTGTCGGATGAAAATCATGCAATGCCAAGTGTTCAGACGTTGAAAGTCAAATGTACACATTTCCAACTTGGAAGCAAAGCTACAGAGATCAGATGTCGCGTGTCGGAGATATCAAATACACGTTGTATGGCTTGGGTGTCAGCCTTAAGACAAAACAACATAACCTTCAACAACATTTCCAAACACATCTCTACCCATGCTCAAGAGAGCATGACAGCACACAATAAAAATATAAAAATCAATTGTGCTGATCAGACGGAGTCTCACGGAGCACAGCAGATCCTGCTAAGTGGCTACAGGCTAGGCTGGCAGTTTGCATGGGAAGTGTGTGGCCGTAGTAGCTAAATCTGGCATTAAAAATAATATTTTAAATACAATGAGATTGAGCTAACAGTTCATGTTGTTTATCTTTGTGTCCTGTCTGGGAAAAGTTGTCAAGCGTGGCTCACGGTGGCTGAGTAAAAAGGGTCTGTCTGTCTCTCTGTCAGATGGACCCCAGGATAGAGATAACACTCGCAGAAAGGTTGTTATTTTTAGAGAGAAATGTCCCGCAATATGAATACATTTTGACATGTTTTATTTTGATGGTAACTGTTGTATAATCATAATATTACACTCGCGGGAGGGTGGCTTTATCATATTATTGACACCACGCTTCATTATTTACAACTGTCGTCATAGTCATAGCAAAAAAGATGCCGACCGGAACTACGTCATTTTAGGCAAGTCTCCGCCCTAAGCCCGTTCCCAATACTCTGACATAAAATGTTTTACTGTGTTCCAATTTATTACTAAAGTACTTAATTTATCCTATGCCAAAACATAATTCTGCAATGTCTTAATTTTGCCAATGACTTTTCCATTACTTTGGCGATAAGGGGCTTGAGTGGGGGCACATGATGTCATACACCCCATCCCACACCACTTCTAACCTGTCACATGATAACAATTCACATCCAAAGGAGTGATGTGCCAAGTAGGAAGTCGGTCAGATTGGTCAGATTCAGAACTATACTCTGACAGTGAGTACAATGGGTACAACAGGTGAAACAGGTGAAACAGGCATCATTCCCAAATCCCAACGGGCATCTTCTTAGTAATATAGAGATGGTAAAAATGTCAGTGTCTTCAATTCACATTTTTAACCTCTTCCAACTGTCAATTATCCACAAACTGTTGCAATTTGATATGTCATTTCTGTAGATGTGGGGAGAGCTCCCGGTAATATGTTGATCAAATGACATTGTTCCTTCTGCACCTTTGAGTCTCGGTAGTTCAATCATAATCTGGCACTATGTTGTCTGGTCAAATATAACTGTGGAGAATCTTCTTTATCTATGCATACTCCAGGGACATGAAAACATATGGGATTTAGGCCAAAGCAATTCAGTTACTCCAAGTCTTTATTTTGGGTTTATTTACTTCAATAAAAAAAACGGACAACACCAAAGGCCAAGTGGCCTTGCCCCTAAAATGAAGAAATTCCAGGCCTGGCCTAATTTCTAAACTAAAGTAAACTAAATGTATCATCTATGTTTATGTTCAAATCTATAAAATGAGGAAAGAGCTATAAGATCACAATAAAGCTTGCATCCAGAAATATTCAAGTCCTTCCTTATATAGTATTATGGCAGTTTTTTAGTATGTCATAACCCTGAGCAGTAGATGAAATGGGGAGGCATGCGTTAATCCGACAGACCTTTTCTCCGACTATGTGGCATCCGCGTGCGGTTAGGGTTAGGGTGCGGGTTCATCTTCATTGTCTAACTGTTGAAGCACACACTGTAAACACAGAGATTTTGTGCATGCCATTTACTCAGATTGTTTCAAGGCACTCTGGATAAGAATCTCTGCTAAATGCCTAAATTATAAATTTGAATTGTATTTAATTGTTTCGCTGTGTTCCAATCTATCACTAAAGTACAAATGTATCCTATGCCAAAACAAATTTCTGCAATGTATTAATTTTACCAATGACTTTGACATTACTTTGATAGAGATTAGTTGATAAATGTCTTGAGTCGGGCACATGATGTCATACACCCCAATCCACACCACTTCTAACCTGTCACATGATAACAATTCACATCCAAAGGAGTGATGTGCCGGGTAGGAAGTCGGTCAGATTGGTCAGAACTATACTCTGACAGTGAGTGCAATGGGTACAACAGGTGAAACAGGTTCGCATGAAAACCAGAGGGTACATGTGTTCCCAACGGGCATCATTCCCAACGGGCATTGGCTTAGTGATATAGAAACGTTAAAATGTCAGTGTCTTCAATTCACATTTTCAACCTCTTAAAATTGACAATTCTCCATGTCTAATGTAATTAAATAGTATATGGCAGTTTTTTTGTATGTCATAAGCCTGAGCTGAAGATAAAATGTTTCATCTTCATTATCTAACTGTTATTGAAGCACACACTGTAAACATACATCTCTGCTAAATGCCTAAATTATTAATTTGAATTGTATTATTGTTCAATTAGTATATGTTCCAATTTATCACTAAACTACTTAATATATCCTATGCCAAAACGTATGTCTGCAATGTCTTAGTTTTGCCAATGACTTTGCCATTACTTTGATAGAGATTAGGTGATAAGTGGGCTTGAGTGGGGGCACATGATGTCATACGACCCATCACACACCACTTCTAACCTGTCACATGATAGCAATTCACACCTTCTTTCTTTGGGGTGACTTCTGAAATCTTAGGGGATCCATATAAAAGGTGCCCCCCAACAAACTGGAGGCAGACACTGAGAGACCCTCAATCTGAAAGGAACACTGAACTCCACTGCAACTACATTTGGAATTTGGAACACCATTTGAACACAAACATGTACTCCTCCACTGGTAAGTAGTGTTCACTGAGAAACAACTGATTTCAAGTTGTCATGAAATATACTGTATTTGTTTCCTTTACTTGTTTAGACTATCAATGGTTTAATTCAACACTTCTAGCAGTGAGTGAGATTTGCCTGTATAGGTGCACCACCTGGCAATAATAGTGGGTGTAGATAGGGTTTCTTTAAACTGCTTGGAATACCAGATAATTGTGCTTTGTGTTATGCAATGTGATGTTCTAGTGTCTGTATTGAATTGTTGTGCCTTATTCCCTGTTCTTTTTTTTATTGTCCACTAAAACACATTTAGCTTGTAGATATGCTATTTTCACCTAATGTTCGCCTATTTCTCAGAATGTTAGTCTCTTATGACATGGCCAGAATATTGGCGCTGGGGTTCATGTGGTCAATAGAAAGAGATGCATGACAATAATCTCTCTCTCCTCTCCTGACAGATGATCCTAGACAGGTGACCTCTGCTGCCAGTGGTGCCTCCTCCCGCAGTACCAACCGCAGGAAGAGGACCAGTTTCACCAAGGAGCACTTGGAGCTCCTCCGCATCACATTCCAGACTAACCCCTACCCGGGCATCAGTCTGAGAGAGAGCCTGTCCCAGACCACCGGCCTCCCCGAATCACGCATCCAGGTATGTCTTCTTTTTCAACACTTTGCATGCTCACATGCATAGCATACAATATCTACTCGCATCTTACAACAAACTAGATAAGCCCCGGTGCTCTTGCTCTGTTCCAATTTCTGTTTACACAGAAAACCATTAACTGACACACAAGAGCAGAATTTTCTCTTAATCTATTACAGTGATATCCAAACCTAACCGTCTTCCTTTCTTTTTCCCTCAGGTGTGGTTTCAAAACACAAGAGCTCGCACCCTGAAGTTCAAAGGGGCCAAAAAAGCCTTGTGGAAGGCTGAGCTTGAAGGTCCTACCCAGGAATTCTCTCCGCCCCACACCATGGACCCCAGCAGCCCTGAGTCTGGCGCTGTCCCTTTGCCACCCCAGGGACCACCACCTGGATATCATGCCCAGGTGAAGGAGGAGGTGTTGAAAGATGACTTATGGCGGCGCCCTCAAGCCTACTCCACCCCTGTACATCATGGGCACTATGGCACCATGTATCAGGCCGAGCAGGATCGGTACCCTGGAAGCAGCTCCAGCCCATCCGTGACAAATGCCTGGGCTCAGCCAGGGAGTCAAACATCCCCGGTGCCTTCTTTTTGGTGCCCCTCTCCACCTGAGATGAGAAACTCGGGAGCAGCCGTCCTGTACCCTGGATCTGCAGAGCAGCAGCATTACATATCCATTACAGGTTCCATGTCCAACAGCCCTGACACCCCTGATTCCGGCTACTGGGGCGGCGGCCAGGAGAACAGCCCAGCACAGGAAGATCACTACCCCCAGGTGTTTGACTCCTGGCAAGGGTATGCTGCAGAGGGCTCCAGGGAGTCAGCCAGCCCAGGGCCGATGATGCCTTCCCAGCATGCCCCTCTGCCTGAACTATCTATTCTCGAGATTCTGAGAGAGCTCTGTGACGAGTTTTGGTGAGGAAAGGGACAGGACAGTCAATTCCCTAAAAAGCATATACTTTGTCAAATGACAGTGTCGCGTACTGAAAATAGCTGATCTACAAGCTCACAACCACATCATTTGAGATTATGTGTATCATTTAGATGTTTTGCAATTGCCATTATTTACTGTTTTTGATATGTACATAAAAAGAGGACTGTAGTGACATTTCAGTAGATCCCATCAAACTGTTGCCAACGGGATCTAATATTTTATTTGAAAAATGTTATCCTACAATTGATCCTCAAGATTTACTTGAAGCTATTTATTAGTTATCTATTACCTATTTATCATGTATTTATGACTTTATGCACTTTTATACAAAATAAATCTGTTATAAATAAATAATTTGATTGTTTTTGTGCAATATCTTTAAAACCTATACAACTGAGACAGGCTCATCAGTAAAGTACTTGAATTTCTTTGTTATCCTTGTTACATGTGACAGATGTTCCATCAACTTGGTAGAAAAAAAGTAGGTCAAATCTCATTACCACTAGATGGCGCTTGTGAGTTGGGCCATGGGCACTGAGGCAGTAACAGATACATTCTGACCCAAACTTCTTTAGTAAAAAAAGAAAAAAGATCGGGGGAAATATTCAAATATTTAAAATCTATTCCCCTTTGTCAAATATGTTTTTGTTTGTTTGTTTTTAAATACATCAAAATAGGAAGTCGGTCAGATCGGTCAGAACTATTAGGGAACAGGATCATGGCGTCAGAGATTCGGGGGTTAGCTTATTTTGCTGACTAGTTTGACATGCAGTGCCGCAGTAACGTCAAGCTGTAGATCTATGCTTCTTGTCGAGCCAGCTAAGCAGCAAGTGTGACGTTGGTGTTCAGACTGTGTACTTTATCTTCCATCTCTCTTCTATCTCTTACTTGTCTGTCGCTCTAATTTAGCAATGGTACGTAGCTGCTGCGTTGTTGGATGAAAATCATGCAAGTTCAGACATTGAAGATCAAATGTACACAGTTCCAACTTGGAAGCAAAGCTACAGAGATCAGATGTCGCGTGTCGGAGATATCAAATAAACGTTGTATGGCTTGGGTGTCAGCCTTAAGACGAAACAACAGAACCTTCAACAACATTTCCAAACACATCTCTACCCATCCAATAAAAACACACAATAAAAATATAAAAATCAATTGTGCTGATCAGACGGAGTCTCACGGAGCACAGCAGATCCTGCTAAGTGGCTACAGGCTAGGCTGGCAGTTTGCATGGGAAGTGTGTGGCCGTAGTAGCTAAATCTGGCATTAAAAAAAATAGAATTTCTATCGAATATTTTAAATACAATGAGATTGAGCTAACAGTTCAGTTTTGTTTATCTTTGTGTCCTGTCTGGGAAAAGTTGTCAAGCGTGGCTCACGGTGGCTGAGTAAAAAGGGTCTGTCTGTCTCTCTGTCAGATGGACCCCAGGATAGAGATAACACTCGCAGAAAGGTTGTTATTTTTAGAGAGAAATGTCCCGCAATATGAATACATTTTGACATGTTTTATTTTGATGGTAACTGTTGTATAATCATAATATTACACTCGCGGGAGGGTGGCTTTATCATATTATTGACACCACGCTTCATTATTTACAACTGTCGTCATAGTCATAGCAAAAAAGATGCCGACCGGAACTACGTCATTTTAGGCAAGTCTCCGCCCTAAGCCCGTTCCCAATACTCTGACATAAAATGTTTTACTGTGTTCCAATTTATTACTAAAGTACTTAATTTATCCTATGCCAAAACATAATTCTGCAATGTCTTAATTTTGCCAATGACTTTTCCATTACTTTGGCGATAAGGGGCTTGAGTGGGGGCACATGATGTCATACACCCCATCCCACACCACTTCTAACCTGTCACATGATAACAATTCACATCCAAAGGAGTGATGTGCCAAGTAGGAAGTCGGTCAGATTGGTCAGATTCAGAACTATACTCTGACAGTGAGTACAATGGGTACAACAGGTGAAACAGGTGAAACAGGCATCATTCCCAAATCCCAACGGGCATCTTCTTAGTAATATAGAGATGGTAAAAATGTCAGTGTCTTCAATTCACATTTTTAACCTCTTCCAACTGTCAATTATCCACAAACTGTTGCAATTTGATATGTCATTTCTGTAGATGTGGGGAGAGCTCCCGGTAATATGTTGATCAAATGACATTGTTCCTTCTGCACCTTTGAGTCTCGGTAGTTCAATCATAATCTGGCACTATGTTGTCTGGTCAAATATAACTGTGGAGAATCTTCTTTATCTATGCATACTCCAGGGACATGAAAACATATGGGATTTAGGCCAAAGCAATTCAGTTACTCCAAGTCTTTATTTTGGGTTTATTTACTTCAATAAAAAAAACGGACAACACCAAAGGCCAAGTGGCCTTGCCCCTAAAATGAAGAAATTCCAGGCCTGGCCTAATTTCTAAACTAAAGTAAACTAAATGTATCATCTATGTTTATGTTCAAATCTATAAAATGAGGAAAGAGCTATAAGATCACAATAACGCTTGCATCCAGAAATATTCAAGTCCTTCCTTATATAGTATTATGGCAGTTTTTTAGTATGTCATAACCCTGAGCAGTAGATGAAATGGGGAGGCATGCGTTAATCCGACAGACCTTTTCTCCGACTATGTGGCATCCGCGTGCGGTTAGGGTTAGGGTGCGGGTTCATCTTCATTGTCTAACTGTTGAAGCACACACTGTAAACACAGAGATTTTGTGCATGCCATTTACTCAGATTGTTTCAAGGCACTCTGGATAAGAATCTCTGCTAAATGCCTAAATTATAAATTTGAATTGTATTTAATTGTTTCGCTGTGTTCCAATCTATCACTAAAGTACAAATGTATCCTATGCCAAAACAAATTTCTGCAATGTATTAATTTTACCAATGACTTTGACATTACTTTGATAGAGATTAGTTGATAAATGTCTTGAGTCGGGCACATGATGTCATACACCCCAATCCACACCACTTCTAACCTGTCACATGATAACAATTCACATCCAAAGGAGTGATGTGCCGAGTAGGAAGTCGGTCAGATTGGTCAGAACTATACTCTGACAGTGAGTGCAATGGGTACAACAGGTGAAACAGGTTTGCATGAAAACCAGAGGGTATACATGTGTTCCCAACGGGCATCATTCCCAACGGGCATTGGCTTAGTGATATAGAAACGTTAAAATGTCAGTGTCTTCAATTCACGTTTTCAACCTCTTAAAATTGACAATTCTCCATGTCTAATGTAATTAAATAGTATATGGCAGTTTTTTTGTATGTCATAAGCCTGAGCTGAAGATAAAATGTTTCATCTTCATTATCTAACTGTTATTGAAGCACACACTGTAAACATACATCTCTGCTAAATGCCTAAATTATTAATTTGAATTGTATTATTGTTCAATTAGTATATGTTCCAATTTATCACTAAACTACTTAATATATCCTATGCCAAAACGTATGTCTGCAATGTCTTAGTTTTGCCAATGACTTTGCCATTACTTTGATAGAGATTAGGTGATAAGTGGGCTTGAGTGGGGGCACATGATGTCATACGACCCATCACACACCACTTCTAACCTGTCACATGATAGCAATTCACACCTTCTTTCTTTGGGGTGACTTCTGAAATCTTAGGGGATCCATATAAAAGGTGCCCCCCAACAAACTGGAGGCAGACACTGAGAGACCCTCAATCTGAAAGGAACACTGAACTCCACTGCAACTACATTTGGAATTTGGAACACCATTTGAACACAAACATGTACTCCCCCACTGGTAAGTAGTGTTCACTGAGAAACAACTGATTTCAAGTTGTCATGAAATATACTGTATTTGTTTCCTTTACTTGTTTAGACTATCAATGGTTTAATTCAACACTTCTAGCAGTGAGTGAGATTTGCCTGTATAGGTGCACCACCTGGCAATAATAGTGGGTGTAGATAGGGTTTCTTTAAACTGCTTGGAATACCAGATAATTGTGCTTTGTGTTATGCAATGTGATGTTCTAGTGTCTGTATTGAATTGTTGTGCCTTATTCCCTGTTCTTTTTTTTATTGTCCACTAAAACACATTTAGCTTGTAGATATGCTATTTTCACCTAATGT
This sequence comes from Gymnoscopelus microlampas, assembly GCF_963454915.1. Taxonomy (NCBI): domain Eukaryota; kingdom Metazoa; phylum Chordata; class Actinopteri; order Myctophiformes; family Myctophidae; genus Gymnoscopelus; species Gymnoscopelus microlampas. The sequence goes on along the minus strand of NC_139956.1, from coordinate 42,778,104 downwards.
TCGCCTATTTCTCAGAATGTTAGTCTCTTATGACATGGCCAGAATATTGGGGCTGGGGTTCATGTGGTCAATAGAAAGAGATGCATGACAATAATCTCTCTCTCCTCTCCTGACAGATGATCCTAGACAGGTGACCTCTGCTGCCAGTGGTGCCTCCTCCCGCAGTACCAACCGCAGGAAGAGGACCAGTTTCACCAAGGAGCACTTGGAGCACCTCCGCATCACATTCCAGACTAACCCCTACCCGGGCATCAGTCTGAGAGAGAGCCTGTCCCAGACCACCGGCCTCCCCGAATCACGCATCCAGGTATGTCTTCTTTTTCAACACTTTGCTGGCTCACATGAATAGCATACAATATCTACTCGCATCTTACAACAAACTAGATAAGCCCCGGTGCTCTTGCTCTGTTCCAATTTCTGTTTACACAGAAAACCATTAACTGACACACAAGAGCAGAATTTTCTCTTAATCTATTACAGTGATATCCAAACCTAACCGTCTTCCTTTCTTTTTCCCTCAGGTGTGGTTTCAAAACACAAGAGCTCGCACCCTGAAGTTCAAAGGGGCCAAAAAAGCCTTGTGGAAGGCTGAGCTTGAAGGTCCTACCCAGGAATTCTCTCCGCCCCACACCATGGACCCCAGCAGCCCTGAGTCTGGCGCTGTCCCTTTGCCACCCCAGGGACCACCACCTGGATATCATGCCCAGGTGAAGGAGGAGGTGTTGAAAGATGACTTATGGCGGCGCCCTCAAGCCTACTCCACCCCTGTACATCATGGGCACTATGGCACCATGTATCAGGCCGAGCAGGATCGGTACCCTGGAAGCAGCTCCAGCCCATCCGTGACAAATGCCTGGGCTCAGCCAGGGAGTCAAACATCCCCGGTGCCTTCTTTTTGGTGCCCCTCTCCACCTGAGATGAGAAACTCGGGAGCAGCCGTCCTGTACCCTGGATCTGCAGAGCAGCAGCATTACATATCCATTACAGGTTCCATGTCCAACAGCCCTGACACCCCTGATTCCGGCTACTGGGGCGGCGGCCAGGAGAACAGCCCAGCACAGGAAGATCACTACCCCCAGGTGTTTGACTCCTGGCAAGGGTATGCTGCAGAGGGCTCCAGGGAGTCAGCCAGCCCAGGGCCGATGATGCCTTCCCAGCATGCCCCTCTGCCTGAACTATCTATTTTCGAGATTCTGAGAGAGCTCTGTGACGAGTTTTGGTGAGGAAAGGGAGAGGACAGTCAATTCCCTAAAAAGCATATACTTTGTCAAATGACAGTGTCGCGTACTGAAAATAGCTGATCTACAAGCTCACAACCACATCATTTGAGATTATGTGTATCATTTAGATGTTTTGCAATTGCCATTATTTACTGTTTTTGATATGTACATAAAAAGAGGACTGTAGTGACATTTCAGTAGATCCCATCAAACTGTTGCCAACGGGATCTAATATTTTATTTGAAAAATGTTATCCTACAATTGATCCTCAAGATTTACTTGAAGCTATTTATTAGTTATCTATTACCTATTTATCATGTATTTATGACTTTCTGCACTTTTATACAAAATAAATCTGTTATAAATCAATAATTTGATTGTTTTTGTGCAATATCTTTAAAACCTATACAACTGAGACAGGCTCATCAGTAAAGTACTTGAATTTCTTTGTTATCCTTGTTACATGTGACAGATGTTCCATCAACTTGGTAGAAAAAAAGTAGGTCAAATCTCATTACCACTAGATGGCGCTTGTGAGTTGGGCCATGGGCACTGAGGCAGTAACAGATACATTCTGACCCAAACTTCTTTAGTAAAAAAAGAAAAAAGATCGGGGGAAATATTCAAATATTTAAAATCTATTCCCCTTTGTCAAATATGTTTTTGTTTGTTTGTTTTTAAATACATCAAAATAGGAAGTCGGTCAGATCGGTCAGAACTATTAGGGAACAGGATCATGGCGTCAGAGATTCGGGGGTTAGCTTATTTTGCTGACTAGTTTGACATGCAGTGCCGCAGTAACGTCAAGCTGTAGATCTATGCTTCTTGTCGAGCCAGCTAAGCAGCAAGTGTGACGTTGGTGTTCAGACTGTGTACTTTATCTTCCATCTCTCTTCTATCTCTTACTTGTCTGTCGCTCTAATTTAGCAATGGTACGTAGCTGCTGCGTTGTTGGATGAAAATCATGCAATACCAAGTGTTCAGACATTGAAGATCAAATGTACACAGTTCCAACTTGGAAGCAAAGCTACAGAGATCAGATGTCGCGTGTCGGAGATATCAAATAAACGTTGTATGGCTTGGGTGTCAAAAAATATAAAAATCAATTGTGCTGATCAGACGGAGTCTCACGGAGCACAGCAGATCCTGCTAAGTGGCTACAGGCTAGGCTGGCAGTTTGCATGGGAAGTGTGTGGCCGTAGTAGCTAAATCTGGCATTAAAAAAAATAGAATTTCTATCGAATATTTTAAATACAATGAGATTGAGCTAACAGTTCAGTTTTGTTTATCTTTGTGTCCTGTCTGGGAAAAGTTGTCAAGCGTGGCTCACGGTGGCTGAGTAAACAGGGTCTGTCTGTCTCTCTGTCAGATGGACCCCAGGATAGAGATAACACTCGCAGAAAGGTTGTTATTTTTAGAGAGAAATGTCCCGCAATATGAATACATTTTGACATGTTTTATTTTGATGGTAACTGTTGTATAATCATAATATTACACTCGCGGGAGGGTGGCTTTATCATATTATTGACACCACGCTTCATTATTTACAACTGTCGTCATAGTCATAGCAAAAAAGATGCCGACCGGAACTACGTCATTTTAGGCAAGTCTCCGCCCTAAGCCCGTTCCCAATACTCTGACATAAAATGTTTTACTGTGTTCCAATGTATTACTAAAGTACTTAATTTATCCTATGCCAAAACATAATTCTGCAATGTCTTAATTTTGCCAATGACTTTTCCATTACTTTGGCGATAAGGGGCTTGAGTGGGGGCACATGATGTCATACACCCCATCCCACACCACTTCTAACCTGTCACATGATAACAATTCACATCCAAAGGAGTGATGTGCGAAGTAGGAAGTCGGGCAGATTGATCAGATTCAGAACTATACTCTGACAGTGAGTACAATGGGTACAACAGGTGAAACAGGTTCGCAGGTATCATTCCCAAATCCCAACGGGCATCTTCTTAGTAATATAGAGATGGTAAAAATGTCAGTGTCTTCAATTCACATTTTTGACCTCTTCCAACTGTCAATTATCCACAAATTGTTGCAATTTGATATGTCATTTCTGTAGATGTGGGGAGAGCTCCCGGTAATATGTTGATCAAATGACATTGGCCCTGATTCATAAAGGGATTTGCGACCATATTTTGTACGTACCGGCATTTAGGACAAGTCGTACATATCCACCTGATGCATAAAGATTTTTTGGTCTGTGTTTTGTGCGTCAGGTGCGCACGTTCTCAGGTCAGCCCCGAGGCTGGCGTACCAGGGCTGAAATGTGCGTATGTCTTTAGAATGATTTATTCTTCATGTCAAAATCAATTACAACAGTGGCAAACCTCAAATAAAATATGTATGTGCCCAACATTTGTCAACACATATATATAAAAAAATAAAAAATAAATGTCAAACGATGTATTGCTTAGACATGATGTAGATTCCACCGCTTTTTATTTATTTTCTAGTCTATGAGTCGCATTTAGAACTGAAAAGGTCCCTCAGTGTCACGTAATAATGAAAATAGGCTATCATGCCTTAATGAGACTGTGGAGGGACTGACGCACGTCAGTGTCCGTGCCGCGCTATTAATTTGTAGGCTAATAGTCTACTGTAGGCTACTCTGTATATTGATCACATGAACGCCACACACAACAGCCTAATAAATATTACCATCTGATGAGGAAACTAATAGTGGATGAAAGCTGTGTCCAGAAGATATATTCCCCATTCCGACGTAGGACAGTGATATATTAATCAAAACATAACTAATTTAATCAATAAGTAATCAATAAGCTCTGGTCCATAATCGGATAGCAGCCTTCCACTTGGATGCTGGATTTCATAATCTTTTTACCTTGGTAAAGGTGCGCAATGTTCATTAGAAAAGGCTTATAAATTATCCTTTCCACGTTTTATTAGCCTTTTTATTTGGTAATGGGGTTAAACCTTGTAAACTTCTTTATTCTCATTACACATGAGAGCATTTATTACGTGATCCGCTTCCAGACAGAACAGTAAGTTGTCAAGGCGATGCGACACCACATCTGTTATCTTTATTCTTTAGACGGCGGAGTTGCAAACGATTGGATCAGCGTTGCCAGATGTTGTGAGAGAAATAAGCAACCAGGTCTATGAAAATAAGCCCAAAAGAAGCAACTGACAGCCCATTATAAGCACTTTAATTAAACCGTAGTGAGCCTGTAGATCTGCTATATATATTTTTTTAAGTCTTGTAATAAAATGTGGAATATTTGGAAGATTTGTTGAACATTTTAACACAAATCTGCCTCCAGCGGGCACAAAACATGTTCAGATGGGGCTTAATAGGGATAAATTAGCCTACATATTAACTTGGGGGTCCATGACATAAAAATATTGACAACCACCGGTTAAAATAATTGAACAATTGTTAAGCAAGCCCAAATAATGAAGTACACTTTAGAAACAAGCCCAAAAAAACACACCCCACAGCTACCAATATTTACAAGCAACTTTACAGAAAAATAAGCTCAGATTCGCTTATAATAAGCGGACATGGCAACACTGTTCAGTAAAGTGACAGATTTGATCAGAGGGAAACTGCTGAGTCACGGTTCACGCCTTTTATGGTGCAAAATGGGGCGTGGAACAATGTAAATGAACCTCTCGGGATCATCACGCCCAGCTGGCTGTCATTATAATATAGAACTGGTCATACGCACGTCTCTGTCATATACGACACCCCTTTTGAATCGCACGTCCGTTAGTGAGTACCAGAAATACGACCTCCTTTACGAACTTCATTTACACCATATTTACGACCCTCATTTTGAATCGGGGCCATTGTTCCTTCTGCAGCTTTGAGTCTCGGTAGTTCAATCATAATCTGGCACTATGTTGTCTGGTCAAATATAACTGTGGAGAATCTTCTTTATCTATGCATACTCCAGGGACATGAAAACATATGGGATTTAGGCCAAAGCAATTCAGTTACTCCAAGTCTTTATTTTCTGTCTCGTGCTGCTGGTAATGAAATGCCTGCATAGGCCTTCATTACACAGTAGCAGGGGTTGGTCGGGCTTGACGTGCCGGGACAGCTTGTACACGACCCGAAACCTGTCTGGTCTCACGTGGTATGAGACTGTAATCTGTTACCTGGAAGACAAAAGGTTAGGGAAGGGGACTAACAAACCAACCCCAAACAATCCGGAACCCAGAAATGGGGGAAGGTTGGGCTTGGGGCCAGCAACCCCAAACCGTAAAAAAACACATACGCTACAGAAACGTTGAATACAGAAAGACAGACTCCAACCCTGGTGGAGGAAGGTTTTTCATTAAGAAGAAATATGACGCTGCGTGAGGAAAGCCGCAAGGAAGCCACGGAGCCGAAATCCCTTCTCTCAAACAGGAGCATTAGAATAGGAACATGGAACGTTAGGACCATGTACGAGACAGGAAAGACCATGCAAGTAGCAGGAGAAATGAGGAGATACAGCTTAGATTTGCTAGGACTCAGCGAAACACGTTGGATTCAATCTGGACAACAAAGACTGACGACAGGAGAGCTCTTACTGGGCATGAAGAAGAAAAATCCCCGCACACAGAGGGGGTAGGTCTGCTGTTATCCAAAACAGCTCAGAGGGCATTGATGGGATGGGAACCACATGGGCCAAGAATGATAACAGCCACCTTCAGAACCAAGAAGAAGAAGATCCAGATGAAAGTGGTGCAGTGCTATGCTCCAACAAATGACAGCGACGACGAGCATAAGGACAACTTCTACAATAGACTGCAGAGCATCCTGGAACAACTGAAAAGTAAGGACATCAACATCCTCATGGGGGACTTCAATGCGAAGATTGGAGGAGACAACACAGGATACGAAGAAGTGATGGGAAAGCAAGGGTTAGGGGAGATGAGTAAGAATGGAGAGAGGTTCTTGGACACCTGTGCCCTGAACAACCTAGTTATTGGAGGAAGTGTCTTTCCCCACAAGAGGATACACAAGGCAACCTGGATTTCACCGGACGGGGTGACCGAAAACCAGATTGACCACTTCTGCATAAATAGGACATTCAGGAGATCAATGCAGGATGTACGAGCAAGGAGGGGAGCAGATGTGGCATCAGATCACCAACTCGTAGTTGCCACACTAAAGCTGAAGCTGAAGAAACACTGGACACAGACGACAACATCAAGACAGAAGTTTAACATCTGCCTCTTGAAAGACACAGAGAAAAGGATGGAGTACACACTGACTCTAAAGAACAGATTTGAAGCCTTACAAGAACTGAACAGTGAAGAAGAACATACACTAGATAGATGGGGAAAGATAAAAGAGGCCATCATAACAACCTGTCAGGAAGTGCTCGGACCAAAGAAGAGCCAGCAGAAAGACTGGATATCACCAGAAACGCTGCTCAAGGTCCTGGAGAGGAGACAAAAGAAGTCCAAAATGAACAACTGCCGAACACGGGCAACGAAGACAAAAGCCCAGAAGGAATACTCGGACAGCAATAAACAGGTGAAGAAAAGTGCCAGAAAAGACAATAGGGACTTCATCGACAGCTTGGCCAAAGAAGCGGAAGAGGCAGCAGGGAAAGGAAACATGGCGGACCTGTATAACATCACCAAGAAACTGTCAGGCAGGAGTAGTAAACCGGAGCGACCAGTGAAAAACAAGGAAGGGAATACAAGCAAAGAACCACAACAACAACAGGAAAGATGGGCAGAGTACTTTGAGGAGCTCCTGAATAGACCAACACCATCAAACCCTCCGGATATTCAAGCAGCGGAGGCAGACCTTCTCATCCACTGTGGAATCCCAACCAAGCTAGAAATTAAGAAAGCCATCACTCAACTGAAAAACGGAAAGTCGACAGGACCAGATAACATCCCAGCAGAGGCACTGAGGGCAGACATAGATGCTTCGGTAGAGATGTTACATCCACTGTTAAAGGAGACCTGGGAGAAAGGGGAAATTCCAACAGACTGGAAGGAAGGATACCTGGTCAAACTCCCCAAGAAAGGAGACCTCAGTCAGTGCCATAACTACAGGGTAATCATGCTGCTCTCAGTGCCAGGAAAGATATTCAACAGGATTCTCCTGGAACGAATAAAGAAAGCTGTGGACCCGCTGCTAAGAGACCAACAAGCAGGGTTCCGGCAGAATAGATCCTGTGTCGACCAAATTACAACTCTCCGTATCATAGTTGAGCAATCAGTGGAATGGAACTCTCCGCTCTACATCAATTTCATAGATTACGAGAAGGCGTTTGATAGTGTTGACAGAGACACCCTCTGGAAACTGCTCAGACACTATGGCATCCCAGAAAAACTGGTCAACTTGATAAGGAACTCCTATGAAGGGATGACATGCAGAGTCATCCATGGAGGTCAGCTCACTCGAAGCTTCCACGTGAAGACTGGAGTCAGGCAGGGCTGTCTACTGTCCCCTTTCCTCTTCCTCTTAGCCATCGATTGGATAATGAAGGTCACAACAACACAGAGGAGACACGGGATCCAGTGGACAATGACATCACAGCTGGATGACCTAGACTTTGCGGATGACATCGCTCTGCTCTCGCATAGTCAAAAGCAGATGCAAGAGAAGACAAGAGTGCTGGCAGACACCTCATCACAAGTTGGCCTCACCATCCATAAAGGGAAAACAAGAATCCTCAAGGTCAATATAACAAACAGAGACCCAGTGATGCTGGAGGGAACAGCACTTGAGGAAGTAAAAGCCTTTACATACTTAGGCAGTGTCATAGACAGTCAGGGCGGCACGGATGCAGACGTCAGAGCCAGAATCGGCAAGGCAAGAGCCGCATTCATCCAACTAAAGAACATCTGGAGCTCTAAAGAAATCAGCCAGCGGACAAAGCTCAGACTCTTCAGCTCAAACGTCAAGCCAGTACTACTGTACGGATCAGAGACGTGGAGGACAACAAAGACCACAACTATGAAGGTACAAACATTCATAAACAGCTGCCTGAGGAGGATCCTGAGCATTCGCTGGCCAGACACCATCAGCAATATCGATCTCTGGCAGAGAGCGGGTCTACCACCAGTGGAAGAGGAGATTAAGAGAAGAAGGTGGGGATGGATTGGCCACACACTCCGGAAGCCCATTACCAGCATCATGAGACAAGCCCTTAGATGGAACCCGCAAGGCAAAAGAAAGAGGGGAAGGCCAAAGAACACCTGGCGCAGGGACCTTGAGACTGACATCAAGCAGTGTGGACTGACCTGGAAAGAGCTGGAAAAGAAGGCCCAGGATAGAGGACTCTGGCGGACTGTAGTCAACGGCCTATGCTCCACGAAAAGGAGCGATAGGCATAAGTAAGTAAGTAAGTAAGTCTTTATTTTGGGTTTATTTACTTCAATAAAAAAAAATGGACAACACCAAAGGCCAAGTGGCCTTTGGTGTTGACGAAATTAAGCTAAAGTAAACTAAATGTATCATTTATGTTTATGTTCATATCTATAATATGAGGAAAGAGCTATAAGATCACAATAAAGCTTGCATCCAGAAATATTCAAGTCCCTCCTTATATAGTATAATGGGAGATTAGTTGATAAATGTCTTGAGTGGGGGCACATGCTGTCATACACCCCAATCCACACCACTTCTAACCTGTCACATGATAACAATTCACATCCAAAGGAGTGATGTGCCAAGTAGGAAGTCAGTCAGATTGGTCAGAACTATACTCTGACAGTGAGTACAATGGGTACAACAGGTGAAACAGGTTCGCATGAAAACCAGGGGGTACATGTGTTCCCAACGGGCATCATTCCCAACGGGCATTGTCTTAGTAATATAGAAATGTTAAAAATGTCAGTGTCTTCAATTCACATTTTTAACATCTTACAATTGTCAATTCTCTATGTCTAATGTAATAAAATAGTATATGGCAGTTTTTTTGTATGTCATAAGCCTGAGCAGAAGATAAAATGTTTCATCTTCATTATCTAACTGTTGAAGCACACACTGTAAAAACACAGAGGTTTTGTTCATGCCATTTACTCAGATTTTTTTAAGGCACCCTGGATAAGAATCTCTGCTAAATGCCTAAATTATTAATTTGAATTGTATTATTGTTCAATTATTATATGTTCCAATTTATCACTAAACTACTTAATATATCCTATGCCAAAACATATGTCTGCAATGTCTTAGTTTTGCCAATGACTTTGCCATTACTTTGATAGAGATTAGGTGATAAGTGGGCTTGAGTGGGGGCACATGATGTCAAACAACCCATCACACACCACTTCTAACCTGTCACATGATAACAATTCACACCTTCTTTCTTTGGGGTGACTTCTGAAATCTTAGGGGATCCATATAAAAGGTGCCCCCCAACAAACTGGAGGCAGACACTGAGAGACCCTCAATCTGAAAGGAACACTGAACTCCACTGCATCTACATTTGGAATTTGGAACACCATTTGAACACAAACATGTACTCCTCCACTGGTAAGTAGTGTTCACTGAGAAACAACTGATTTCAAATTGTCATGAAATATACTGTATTTGTTTCCTTTACTTGTTAAAACTATCAATGGTTTAATTCAACACTTCTAGCAGTGAGTGATATTTGCCTGTATAGGTGCACCACCTGGCAATAACAGTGGGTGTAGATAGGGTTTCTTTAAACTGCTTGGAATACCAGATAATTGTGCGTTGTGTTATGCAATGTGATGTTCTAGTGTCTCAATAGCGGAAGGAATGTATTGAATTCTTGTGCCTTATTCCCTGTTCTTTTTTTTATTGTCCACTAAAACACATTTAGCTTGTAGATCTGCTATTTTCACCTAATGTTCGCCTATTTCTCAGAATGTTAGTCTCTTATGACATGGCCAGAATATTGGCGCTGGGGTTCATGTGGTCAATATAAAGAGATGCATGACAATAATCTCTCTCTCCTCTCCTGACAGATGATCCTAGACAGGTGACCTCTGCTGCCAGTGGTGCCTCCTCCCGCAGTACCAACCGCAGGAAGAGGACCAGTTTCACCAAGGAGCACTTGGAGCTCCTCCGCATCACATTCCAGACTAACCCCTACCCGGGCATCAGTCTGAGAGAGAGCCTGTCCCAGACCACCGGCCTCCCCGAGTCACGCATCCAGGTATGTCTTCTTTTTCAACACTTTGCATGCTCACATGCATATCACATATCATACAATATCTACTCGCATCTGCTCTTGCTCTGTTCCAATTTCTGTTTACACAGAAAACCATTAACTGACACACAAGAGCAGAATGTTCTCTTAATCTATTACAGTGATATCCAAACCTAACCGTCTTCCTTTCTTTTTCCCTCAGGTGTGGTTTCAAAACACAAGAGCTCGCACCCTGAAGTTCAAAGGGGCCAAAAAAGCCTTGTGGAAGGCTGAGCTTGAAGGTCCTACCCAGGAATTCTCTCCGCCCCACACCATGGACCCCAGCAGCCCTGAGTCTGGCACTGCCCTTTTGCCACCCCAGGGACCACCACCTGGATATCATGCCCAGGTGAAGGAGGAGGTGTTGAAAGATGACTTATGGCGGCGCCCTCAAGCCTACTCCACCCCTGTACATCATGGGCACTATGGCACCATGTATCAGGCCGAGCAGGATCGGTACCCTGGAAGCAGCTCCAGCCCATCCGTGACGAATGCCTGGGCTCAGCCAGGGAGTCAAACATCCCCGGTGCCTTCTTTTTGGTGCCCCTCTCCACCTGAGATGAGAAACTCGGGAGCAGCCGTCCTGTACCCTGGATCTGCAGAGCAGCAGCATTACATGTCCATTACAGGTTCCATGTCCAACAGCTCCCCCCCTGACACCCCTGATTCCGGCTACTGGGCCGGCGGCCAGGAGAACAGCCCAGCACAGAAAGATCACTACCCCCAGGGGTTTGACTCCTGGCAAGGGTATGCTGCAGAGGGCTCCAGGGAGTCAGCCAGCCCAGGGCCGATGATGCCTTCCCAGCATGCCCCTCTGCCTGAACTATCTATTTTCGAGATTCTGAGAGAGCTCTGTGACGAGTCTTGGTGAGGAAAGGGACTGGACAGTCAATTCCCGAAAGCATATACTTTGTCAAATGACAGTGTCGCGTACTGAAAATAGCTGATCTACAAGCTCACAACCACATCATTTGAGATTATGTGTATCATTTAGATGTTTTGCAATTGCCATTTGTGTATGTATTTACTGTTTTTGATATGTACATAAAAAGAGGACTGTAGTGACATTTCAGTAGATCCCATCAAACTGTTGCCAACGGGATCTAATGTTTTATTTTAAAAATGTTATCCTACAATTGATCCTCAAGATTTACTTGAAGCTATTTATTAGTTATCTATTACCTATTTATTTTATTTATTCATGTATTTATGACTTTCTGCACTTTTATACAAAATAAATCTGTTATAAATCAATCATTTGATTGTTTTTGTGTAATATCTTTAAAACCTATACAACTGAGACAGGCTCATCAGTAAAGTACTTGAATTTCTTTGTTATCCTTGTTACATGTGACAGATGTTCCATCAACTTGGTAGAAAGAAAGTAGGTCAAATCTCATTACCACTAGATGGCGCTTGTGAGTTGGGCCATGGGCACTGAGGCAGTAACAGATACATTCTGACCCAAACTTCTTTTGTTAAAAAAAAAAAAAAGATCGGGGGAAATATTCAAATATTTAAAATCTATTCCCTTTTGTCAAATATGTTTTTGTTTGTTTGTTTGTTTTTAAATACATCAAAATAGGAAGTCGGTCAGATCGGTCAGAACTATTAGGGAACAGGATCATGGCGTCAGAGATTCGGGGGTTAGCTCCGCCCACAGTGGGCCCCATTCTATTTTGCTGACTAGTTTGACACGCAGTGCCGCAGTAACGTCAAGCTGTAGATCTATGCTTCTTGTCGAGCAAGCTAAGCAGCAAGTGTGACGTTGGTGTTCAGACTGTGTACATTATCTTCCATCTCTCTTCTATCTCTTACTTGTCTGTCGCTCTAATTTAGCAATGGTACGTAGCTGCTGCGTTTGTCGGATGAAAATCATGCAATGCCAAGTGTTCAGACGTTGAAAGTCAAATGTACACATTTCCAACTTGGAAGCAAAGCTATGGAGATCAGATGTCGCGTGTCGGAGATATCAAATACACGTTGTATGGCTTGGGTGTCAGCCTTAAGACAAAACAACATAACCTCCAACAACATTTCCAAACACATCTCTACCCATGCTCAAACGAGCATGACAGCAAACAATAAAAATATAATAATCAATTGTGCTGATCAGACGGAGTCTCACGGAGCACAGCAGATCCTGCTAAGTGGCTACAGGCTAGGCTGGCAGTTTGCATGGGAAGTGTGTGGCCGTAGTAGCTAAATCTGGCATTAAAAAATAGAATTTCTATCGAATATTTTAAATACAATGAGATTGAGCTAACAGTTCAGTTTTGTTTATCTTTGTGTCCTGTCTGGGAAAAGTTGTCAAGCGTGGCTCACGGTGGCTGAGTAAACAGGGTCTGTCTGTCTCTCTGTCAGATGGACCCCAGGATAGAGATAACACTCGCAGAAAGGTTGTTATTTTTAGAGAGAAATGTCCCGCAATATGAATACATTTTGACATGTTTTATTTTGATGGTAACTGTTGTATAATCATAATATTACACTCGCGGGAGGGTGGCTTTATCATATTATTGACACCACGCTTCATTATTTACAACTGTCGTCATAGTCATAGCAAAAAAGATGCCGACCGGAACTACGCCATTTTAGGCAAGTCTCCGCCCTAAGCCCGTTCCCAATACTCTGACATAAAATGTTTTACTGTGTTCCAATTTATGACTAAAGTACTTAATTTATCCTATGCCAAAACATAATTCTGCAATGTCTTAATTTTGCCAATGACTTTTCCATTACTTTGGCGATAAGGGGCTTGAGTGGGGGCACATGATGTCATACACCCCATCCCACACCACTTCTAACCTGTCACATGATAACAATTCACATCCAAAGGAGTGATGTGCCAAGTAGGAAGTCGGTCAGATTGGTCAGATTCAGAACTATACTCTGACAGTGAGTACAATGGGTACAACAGGTGAAACAGGTGAAACAGGCATCATTCCCAAATCCCAACGGGCATCTTCTTAGTAATATAGAGATGGTAAAAATGTCAGTGTCTTCAATTCACATTTTTAACCTCTTCCAACTGTCAATTATCCACAAACTTTTGCAATTTGATATGTCATTTCTGTAGATGTGGGGAGAGCTCCCGGTAATATGTTGATCAAATGACATTGTTACTTCTGCACCTTTGAGTCTCGGTAGTTCAATCATAATCTGGCACTATGTTGTCTGGTCAAATATAACTGTGGAGAATCTTCTTTATCTATGCATACTCCAGGGACATGAAAACATATGGGATTTAGGCCAAAGCAATTCAGTTACTCCAAGTCTTTATTTTGGGTTTATTTACTTCAATAAAAAAAACGGACAACACCAAAGGCCAAGTGGCCTTGCCCCTAAAATGACGAAATTCCAGGCCTGGCCTAATTTCTAAACTAAAGTAAACTAAATGTATCATCTATGTTTATCTTCAAATCTATAAAATGAGGAAAGAGCTATAAGATCACAATAAAGCTTGCATCCAGAAATATTCAAGTCCTTCCTTATATAGTATATGGCAGTCTTTTAGTATGTCATAACCCTGAGCAGTATGTGGCATCCGCGTGCGGTTAGGGTTAGGGTGCGGGTTTGGTTCGGGTTTACTGTTTAATGTCGGAGCACTGCGCTGTCGGAGGAATGCGCTGTCGGACTAACGTATTGCACCCGATGAAATGTTTCATCTTCATTGTCTAACTGTTGAAGCACACACTGTAAACACAGAGATTTTGTTCATGCCATTTACTCAGATTGTTTCAAGGCACTCTGGATAAGAATCTCTGCTAAATGCCTAAATTATAAATTTGAATTGTATTTAATTGTTTCGCTGTGTTCCAATCTATCACTAAAGTAGAAATGTATCCTATGCCAAAACAAATTTCTGCAATGTATTAATTTTACCAATGACTTTGACATTACTTTGATAGAGATTAGTTGATAAATGTCTTGAGTCGGGCACATGATGTCATACACCCCAATCCACACCACTTCTAACCTGTCACATGATAACAATTCACATCCAAAGGAGTGATGTGCCGAGTAGGAAGTCGGTCAGATTGGTCAGAACTATACTCTGACAGTGAGTACAATGGGTACAACAGGTGAAACAGGTTCGCATGAAAACCAGAGGGTACATGTGTTCCCAACGGGCATCATTCCCAACGGGCATTGGCTTAGTGATATAGAAACGTTAAAATGTCAGTGTCTTCAATTCACATTTTTAACCTCTTAAAATTGACAATTCTCCATGTCTAATGTAATTAAATAGTATATGGCAGTTTTTTTGTATGTCATAAGCCAGAGCTGAAGATAAAATGTTTCATCTTCATTATCTAACTGTTATTGAAGCACACACTGTAAACACACATCTCTGCTAAATGCCTAAATTATTAATTTGAATTGTATTATTGTTCAATTAGTATATGTTCCAATTTAAGTGACCGCTTACAGTGTTTGGGTACAGAACTCGCAAGTTGCCAAACGGCCGAAAATGGGGAATAAAGTTAGATTTTTATTTTTTGTGTTTTTCGTTTTTTCCCATATTAACACAGTTCGAATGTTGAAGAAGGTTTGTATTCCACCAGAAAGCCGTTAAATAGTCATTAAATGGTTACAATTACATTGTGAACATGGCTCTGTTTTTAAGAGAGTTTCCGTGCGTATTTTGGGGGTTGAACAACATTCCAACCAGAATTTGCATAGAGTTTCGATTGGCCTGGCTAGTCATTGTTCTCCAGTTTCACGCACCAGAGTACCGCCCTTAAGTAGCAGCGTGTTTCTGTCAGAGAGTAAACACAACAGCATTCTTCATGGCTAGTACAACACGTTTAGTAAAAGCCTTGAATGGAGGAACTGGGACAGGACAGGACAGCATTCTGGAAGGATTTATTTTGGACTTCATACACGGTGGCAGTGACTCTGACTCAGCGATCACGGACGAATCCGACTCTGAAGATGAAGACCACAACATTGTTTTTGATCAAATCAACAGCAGTTTGTGTTCTGACAACGAGGACGATGAAACCGGTGGGACAGCCGCTCCCGGTGGCGTACACGTCGGAATTGGCCCGCTGTTACTATGTGCAGAAGTTAATAATGTCGCCGTGGACAATGATCGACCAGCAGAAATGGAGAAGATTAGAAACTTTGATTGCAAATGCGAAAAGAGATCCAAATCCAAAGAGAACGTAGAAGGGCTGCATGTTTCGTGCAGTCAACAACTCGATCCAGACATGATTTGGGAGACCAGGACGGACATGGCATCATTGTCGAAGGACCAGAAAGACATGGTTATTTTGGGGATTATAAAGACGTGTATGAATGACTCAGAAGTCACTCAGTCCACCAAGAAAGTGAATAAGAAGCGACTGATCAACAGATCAACGTACATGGTGAATGCCGTCGTGGTGTGTCGCGCTACATTTTGCTTCGTCTATGGGTGAGTTTCAGTTTATTATTATTGTCTTGTTTATATTCAGGGGCTAGTCTCTGAAACCAATGTGTTTATGATGCCTTTAGAAAGACGGAACAGAAAAAAAAGAGCGAGTGTTTTGGTTTTACACTGTGCTGTTAGCAGCAACATCCGGCCTAGACGGACACGGAAACAGTTAGTGAACGTTATGCATGTGTATGGTGTAAATAGCGGATACAATGGGCGGGCTCTAGACCGGATCCAAACGCTGAACAGTAAATAGAAACCAAGCATACAGCCACGTACAATCAACATCCGGTCTAGACGGACACGGAAACAGTTAGTGAACGTTATGCATGTGTATGGTGTAAATAGCGGATACAATGGGCGGGCTCTAGACCGGATCCAAACGCTGAACAGTAAATACAAACCATGTATTAAATGACGTTGTTAGCTGCTAGTTTGTAACCAAGTGTTTGTGTTGTTGTTTTGTCCAGGATCAGCAACAACCTTCTCCATGCCCTTAAGAAACACTACAAGGAGAATGGTTTAACACCACGCCAGAGAAAGAAAGGCCCAAGGACAAACAAGAAATTCCTGACTACTGAGGACATCAAAAGTGTCCTGACATTCATCACAAACTATGCAGAGGTCCATGCCATTTCCCTGCCAGGTCGACACCCTGGTCACAAAGATTACAGTTTAAAGTTGCTGCCAAGTAATGTCACCAAAGCCTCAGTGTGGCGTCTCTACAAAGCTGCTATGGAAGATGGTATGTGATTATTCTTTATTTGTTTTAATAAATAAATAAAAAAGGCACTGAGCTTGTAGATCTGCTATCTTTTTAAATATTTTACTTGATTTAAAAAAAAAAGTATTTATATAATTTTTGAATAGGGATTAAATAGTTTATAGGATGCACCCATGTACACAGCCCATTTTATTAAATCTCATACTCTCTCTCTCTCTCATTACAGGGCAACGTGTTGTTGGTCTCGGATGCTTCCGAGGGCTTTGGAGGGCGATTCTCCCTCAGGTAACAAGCATCAAACCCAGGACCGATCTGTGCTGGAAGTGCCATGAAAACAACTACCAGCTAAGCCGAAGTGTCAACATAAGCGACGAGAAGATGGCTGAAAAGCACCAGGAGCAAATCGATCACCTAGCACTTGCTCGGAAAGAGCGAGAGTTATACCAGGAGATGACGGCTGCCTGTAAGAAGATCTGTGCGGAATGGCAGCTGTCTCTTGGCCCCTCCACGCCTGCAAGCAAGGACATCACAATGCACTACAGCTTTGATTATGCACAACAGGTAAGAATCTGTGTGTGTGTGTGTGTGTGTGTGTGTGTGTGTGTGTGTGTGTGTGTGTGTGTGTGTGTGTGTGTGACATTCTGTTTTTCACATGGGCCTGTTATAGCCTTTTTGCAAAACATATTTTTTGACAGCACCTACAGATTTTGTCAAAACATCACACAATGTTTGGATGTTGATTTTAATGTATATATCTTCTATCTTTTATCTCTCCTTCTCTCGCAGGTGCATTACCCTTCTTCTGCTCTTCAGGTCAGCCCATTGTTTTTTCTCACTGCACGCAAGTGTGGCCTCTTTGGTGTCCACTGTGAAGGGCTGACGAAGCAAGTGAACTACTTGATCGATGAAGGGATGGCATCAGGAAAAGGCAGCAACGCTGTCATCAGCTACATGCATCATTTTTTCAACAACTATGGAGTTGGAGAAGCAAACGTGGACCTTCATTGTGACAACTGCAGTGGGCAAAACAAGAACAACTATGTGCTGTGGTACTGTGCATGGCGGACGATTCACAAGCTTCACAAGAAGCTAGGCGTCCACCTCCTGATTGCCGGCCACACCAAGTTTGGCCCAGACTGGTGTTTTGGACGCTTCAAGCAAGTCTTCAGGAAGAGCAGAGTGGACACCTTAGCAGACATTGCTACGGTGATGACTAAGAGCTCTGAGGTGAAGGGGGTGAACGTCTCCCAGATTGTGGGACATGAAGATGGCACAGTGCTGGTTGAAAGCTACGACTGGCAGCAGCATCTGTCTCCCTACTGCCGCAAGTTTCCACAACTTAAGAGCTACCAACACTTCAGGTAATTATCATGGTCATTGTATTAGCTATTCTATTCTATTTTGTGAAAATGATGTGTTGTAACAGTGGACAATATTCTTTTTTTAAATGTTTGCTTCTACTCTATTACAGCTTTGATGCAGATAAACCTGGTGTGGTGATGGCCCAAAAAGACCGTGACGCAGAAGTAGTGGAGTTTCAGCTGCTCAAGATACCTGGTGTCTTTCCCCCAGTAGATGGTTTTCCAATGCAACCCCCACCTGGACTGGACATGGCCCGACAGGAATATCTTTTTAAGGAAATCAGAAAGTTCTGTCGCGATGATGCAAAAGACACCACATGCCCCAAACCAAAGTCCACAGCACCTCAGAAGAAGACTGTCCGAGTATAGCACCATGGTTCACGAACAGCTTTCACCTGGCTGCCGTCAGGCTGCTGAACTAACTGTGGATTCTACCAGGGACAAGTGACTTGACTTTTTGTCTTCTGTATGTGGATTATGCGGTCGACGCACACTGACATTTTGCACCTTAATTCCATGTACAACACACTGACTGGTCTTTTTTTGGTGAGTTTTTCTAGCACCTTAACGTCCATGAGTATATCATGCACAGTATGCATTATGCTGCTATGCTCACTCTAGCTAATCTCAGGTACTATGTGTAAATATGTAAATACTTTGTAAAGCTGATTCTGATTCTATAGTTGTATAGCTATACCCTCTGACCATCCAGTGTTTTTAGACTGCACAATTGCTGTTTTTTAAGTAATGTGTTTTGTTCTTTCTTGTAGTCATGCACTGTGAAAATAAACAAACTAGTTTTATTCTCTTCTCCCTTTATTATTATTATTATGATTATTTGATGATCTACTGACTTAAAAACATCAAACGTTCTAGATTACTTTATTCTTCTCGTAGGATTTTCTCCTGGTTTATGCCAGCTGCCCTGCCACATAAAAATACATACAAGGTCTCTGTTTCAATTATTGACAGCTGACAGTTGACAGTACAGCAAGTGGGGGAGTGGTTAGGGGCGTGGTTAGGGGTGGAGTTAACACCTATGTCACTCCCATTTTCACACCCATTTTCAGGGCCCCAGAGGTGTTGAAAGTTAAAAATCTTGCCAGGGCATTTTCTTTACTTTGGGGTTTCTGGTTCAACAAGTTTAAAATGATCACATCTTCTTCAAATATTGTCCAATTTCAATGAATGATACATCATATGAAAGCTTACATTCTGTACTTTCATAATATGTAAAAACCTAAAAAATTACCATGGCCCCGTTGTGTCTCAAACCACTGTGAGCGGTGGTGTGAGTGCAACATATAATTTATATGTTGCACTCACACCACCCCTAGGGTGGGGGTCGTAACATATTTGGGGGCTCGTGCCGGTTTAGACACCCTTTTGGTAATTTGCATATATTTAAGTTAATTTATGGTGATAAGTAACATATATGTGAAAAATCGTCTAAACAGTTAATTAGTGGCTCATTTGATGGTAAATGGAAAAAGGTGCATTCGTTAGTGAACGTTTGGTTTTTGAAAAACATGTTTGAGACTATATGATTTGTTAATTGTTTGGGTTTTTTGTTTTCAGTTGGGTCAGTGGTTAGCTGGATGGATGTGTTTTCGGCAGGTGGAGGTAAGCAGGTTTTGTGTGGACTTTTTGGTAACTTGGAGAACTTGGTTCTTTTAATTCGGTTCTCATGTTCACGCGGTCTGGGAGGTCGGCTGGTAGGATCTTAACTAGGGCTTCTCTAGAAAAGTGTAATAAGAGACAGTTATTGGCCATTGCTAAAGAGTTCAGGCTGCTGGTGATAGCAGGCCAAAAGCAACAAATCCTCAATAGTGTGGTGGATCAACTAAGAAGGAGGGGTATTCTGGAGTCACAGCCAGAGAACAAAGAGAGTGGCACACAGGGTACTAGTGGAGCAATGACGACTGAGGCCGCTAATGTCTCAGGCTCACTAGGAACTCCTGGGGGTCCGGGGATTTCTCTTGTAGAAGGCTCGGGCTCGACCACACAGACATCACCAGATGTCACACCTGGGGGGGAATTGGAGGAGAACATGCAGCTGAAACTCCGTCTCAGAGAGACAGAGTGCAAGTTAATGCGTGAGGAACGCTTAAAAAGTGAGCAGGAAAGGTTAAAAAGTGAGCAGGAAAGGTTAAGGAGTGAGTTGGAACTAAAAAAAGAGGAGGTTAAATTGCAACAGCAACAAAAGGAGTTGGAACTCATGCATATGAGAGCTAGGTTGCCG
The DNA here is from genome assembly GCF_963454915.1 of Gymnoscopelus microlampas. Taxonomy (NCBI): domain Eukaryota; kingdom Metazoa; phylum Chordata; class Actinopteri; order Myctophiformes; family Myctophidae; genus Gymnoscopelus; species Gymnoscopelus microlampas. The sequence continues at coordinate 42,757,974 of NC_139956.1, read as the reverse complement.
GCTGCATCCCCCCAGGTTACTACTCCGCTGGAGGCTCCAGAAAGCAACAGCACTACCCCCAGAGCAGTGTTCGATGTGGGCAGGCACATTGCCCTTGTGCCACCCTTCAGAGAAGGTGAGGTTGACTCCTACTTTCATGCGTTTGAACGCATAGCAAATACACTGAAATGGCCAGAGAATATGTGGGCTTTGTTATTGCAGTGCAAACTAAGTGGTAAAGCGCAGGAGGTCTGTACCAGCCTGACCCTAGACCAGAGTCTCGACTATGAGACGGTGGAAAAAAGCATTTTGCGTACTTATGAATTGGTCCCAGAGGCATATCGCCAAAAATTTCGTTCCACTGAAAAACCTGCTGACCAGTCATTTGTCGAATTTGCTCAGGTGAAAACGGTGTTGTTCAATAAGTGGTGTACAGCAAGCAAAGTGGCTGACTTTGAGCAGCTCAGGGAATTAATTCTATTGGAGGAATTTAAGAACTGCATTCCAGAGCGCATTGTCATGTACCTTAACGAGCAGAAAGTTAACACCGTGTCTAAAGCTGCCGTTTGTGCAGATGAGTTTGTGTTAACACACAGGTCAAACTTTTCTCCTATGCACCGGGAGTCCAGGGGTAACCACGGGAAAAATGGGAAACCTTGGAATAAAGCAAAGTCACCAAACAGTCCGCCGCGTAACGGCAATGGTAATGGTGCGGGCGGGGCTGGGAACAGTGGGGAAGCACGCAAGTGTTTTGCTTGTCATGAGGAAGGCCATTTAATTCGGGAGTGTCCAACACGCTCACAGAGCAACGAAAAAGAAGGTCAAAATCAGAAATACAGGAAGTCAAAAGCAGTGTCGTTTGTGCGTAATGTTGCTCAGTGTCAGCCTGAGGCAGTGTCTGTCCGGGCGGAGACTGAGGAATGTTTCGGTCCTTTTCTATTTAAAGGTACTGTGTCTCTGTGCGATGGTGAGAAAGAACAAATTCCCATTACCATCTTACGTGACACAGGTGCGGCACAGTCGCTGATGTTACAGTCTGTTTTGCCTTTTTCAGAAGGCTCTTCCTGTGGTTCTGATGCGTTGCTGCTGGGTGTGGAGATGGCATCCTCTCGTGCGCCTCTCCATAGGGTGTTTTTGCGCTCACCGTTGGTTACGGGCCTTGTGCAGGTGGGCATACGGGAAGGTTTACCAGTAGAGGGGATCGCGTTGATCCTTGGTAACGACTTGGCAGGTGATAAAGTTTTTCCTACTTTTGAGGTGATAGAGCATCCAGTGATTTCTGAGTTTGTGTGCGAGGGCGCACAGAATGTTTTTCCTGCTTGTGCTGTGACTCGTGCGCAGGCTAGGAAAAACGCTGAGGAAATTATTCTGAGTGATTCGTTTTTCTGTAGTGATGATCCGTTGTGCACTTCTGCTACTAGCCCCAAGAAAAAGGTGGAAAACGTGTTGCCTATTAAGCCGGATTTTGCGTTCGATGTAAAGAGGGATTCATTTATGTTTGCGCAGCAGAATGACCCGTCCTTGGCTTCATGCTGGGAAGCAAGCCGTGTGGGGGGCACAGATTGTGCCTACGGTCTGGATGGTGATATTCTGGTGCGTAAATGGTGTCCATCGTCTGCTGTGGAGGCAGAGTGGAACACGGTGTACCAAATTGTTGTCCCCAAAACATTTCGTTCTCAAATTCTGAGTTTGTCTCATGATAATTTTTCTGGGCACTTGGGTGTTCGGAAAACTTATCAGCGCATTTTGCGCTATTTCTTTTGGCCTGGATTGAAAACCGACGTGTCTGATTTTTGTCGCTCGTGTCATGTGTGCCAGGTGATGGGGAAACCTAACCAGGTGATTCCCCCGGCTCCGTTAAAACCTGTCCCTGCTATGGGGGAGCCATTTGAGCACATTATTATTGACTGCGTGGGGCCGTTGCCCAAAACGAAATCTGGCCACCGTTTTCTGCTTACTTTGATGTGTGTCGCCACTCGCTATCCAGAGGCGATCCCGCTGCGCACAATTAAAGCTAAACCGGTGATCAAAGCGCTGACTAATTTCTTTTCGACTTTTGGTTTAGCTCGTTTTTTGCAGAGTGACAACGGATCTAATTTCACGTCCAGAGTGTTTTCTCAGGTGATGGAATCACTTGCTATTAAACACATTAAATCTAGTGCCTATCACCCAGAGAGCCAGGGCGCGCTTGAGCGTTTTCATCAGACTCTTAAAGCTATGCTGAAGAAATTTTGTCTAGAAACAGGCAGACAGTGGGATGAGGGATTGCCCTTTCTAATGCTAGCTGCGAGGGAATCAGTGCAGGAGTCGCTGGGATTTAGCCCAGCAGAACTAGTCTTTGGACACACAGTCCGAGGTCCTTTGCGTGTGCTGAGAGACAGTGTGTTGGCCAAGCCAACAAGCCCAGCAAAAGGTGTGTTAAGTTACGTGAGCGAATTCCGTGAGCGCCTGCACAAGGCTCGTGAGGTTGCTACGGCTGCATTAAAGCAGTGCCAGGATCAAATGAAGGAACGTTTTGATAAAAAAGCAGTTCAGAGGGAATTTGCGGTGGGACAAAAGGTTCTTGCTCTCCTCCCGATTCCTAGTTCAGCTTTTCAATCAAAATTTTGTGGTCCATATGTAGTTCAGAAGAAACTATGTGAAACTGATTATGTGGTGGAAACACCAGACAGAAAAAGGAAAACGAGAGTGTGTCATGTGAATATGCTGAAGCCATACGTGGCCCGTGCGTCTGTTGCGCCGGTGGCAGTGGCCACTGTTGCGCCAGCGGCTCCCTCACTCTATACCCCCGAGAGTGATGGGCTGCGGGTTAAGAATTCTGCTGGTGCACGTTTGCAGAATTCTGATGTGCTGCGAGACTTGCCGACATTTTTGTCTCATTTGGATAAGGGTGCACAAGCAGACATTATGGCATTAATTAAAAATAACATGGGTTTGTTTTCAGATACGCCATCCCGCACCACAGTCCTGGCTCATGATGTGGATGTGAGGGGGCACTCGCCTATTAAGCAGCATGCTTACCGTGTTAATCCCACGAAACGGGAATTGATAAAGAAAGAAATTGATTATTTATTGGGGAATAATTTGGCTATTCCGAGCTCAAGTGCCTGGAGCTCTCCTTGTCTGCTAGTGCCCAAATCCGATGGCAGCATGCGTTTTTGCACGGATTATAGAAAAGTGAATAATGTAACAGTGGCTGATTCTTATCCTCTTCCGCGCATGGAGGATTGCGTCGACCGGGTCGGCGCCGCCAAATTTGTTACTAAATTGGATTTACTCAAAGGCTACTGGCAAGTGCCTTTGACTGAGCGTGCGTCTGATATTTCGGCTTTTGTTACACCCGATGGGTTGTACCAGTACACAGTGATGCCTTTTGGCCTCCGTAACGCGCCGGCTACTTTTCAAAGGTTGATGCGCACAGTTCTGAGCGGAGTAAAAGACTGCGAGGTCTATTTGGATGATGTGGTGTTTTTTTCTAATACATGGGCTGAACATATTCACACGCTAAGGGAGGTTTTTGAAAAGTTACTGGGGGCTAATCTCACAGTGAATGTGGCTAAATGTGAGTTTGCCCGTGCCACGGTAACATATCTTGGAAGGCAGGTGGGACAAGGCAAAGTGCGTGCATTGGACGCAAAGATCAAAGCAATACTTGACTATCCAGTACCTAAAACCAGGCGGGAACTTCGCCGGTTTATTGGTATGAGTAGCTTTTATAGGTCTTATTGCAAAAATTTCGCAGCAGTGGTTGTACCACTGACTAGTATGACTAGTGAGAAGAAGCCTTACGTCTGGTCACCTGCCTGCCAACACTCTTTTGAGTCCTGTAAAGCGCTCCTCTGCAGTGCGCCTGTCCTGGCGGCGCCTGACTTCAGACGTCCATTCAAGCTGGAGGTAGACGCCTGTGACAGCGGTGCGGGTGCTGTGTTGCTGCAGGAGGACGAGCTGGGCATCGACCATCCCGTCTGCTACTACTCGAAGAAGTTCGGTGGGGCTCAGTTGAACTACAGCACAGTGGAAAAGGAGGCTTTGGCCTTGGTTTTAGCTTTGCAGTTTTTTGAAGTGTATGTAGGTTCAAGTCCATTGCCGGTGCTTGTGTATACTGACCATAACCCTTTGGTTTTTCTGAAACAGATGCAGAACTCGAACCAGAGACTAATGAGATGGTCTCTATTGGTACAGGATTTTAATATTGAGATACGCCACAAGAAAGGGCTGGATAATGTCCTTGCAGACGCCCTGTCAAGAGTTTATTGTTAATGTTTTTTTGTGTCTTTTTCTCTATAGATACATTACAGGTGGAGGTCCTTATTGAGTGAACTTCATCTGGGGGAGATGAAGTTCCCTCTTGAGGGGGGAGGTGTTACGGTCAGGTGACCTTATGATTATGTATTATTATGATGTATGAGTAATATATTATTGACATGTATGAGGAAGAGGTGACTGACTGCATGTTTCTTCCTTATCATGCAGGAGGTGTCTGTCATGGGTGAGGAGGAGTGAGAGAAGGCTCTAAATCCCACTGTGATTGGCTAGACTCTGCTATAGAGGTGCAATTGGCTAATGGGCTGTGTGCTCCACAGGTGGACTTGATCACCCATCATGTGATGGCTATAAAAGCACTGCAGGCAGCTAATTCATTGAGATGAGACCTTCCCTGTCCTCTCCACCACTGACCCCTCGTTTGTTTGGTTTGTTAAAGTATGGTTTGAGCCCTTAGGAAAGGCTGACTTTGACTTAATGTTTGGATAACCCTTTTGAGTGATTTAACAGTCTCTTTATTTGTTTTTGTTTCCTTTTCAATTGGCCAGTTAACTTGTTTTTGTTTCCTTTTGTTTTGTTTATTTGCCTGAGCTACAATAGCCTTTAGCCTTCCAGGAAAGGCACATTTTTGATATTGTTAAAAGGTAAAAGGTAACCTGTGACTAGACTTTAAGGACATTTTGGACATTTAATGACTTTTTGACCGTGAACTTTGTAATAAATATCCATTCTTTTTGCAAACTGGTTTCAAAGAGTCATATATGTTGCACTCACACCACCCCTAGGGTGGGGGTCGTAACAGTATACATGTGTTCCCAACGGGCATTGGCTTAGTAATATAGAAATGGTAAAAATGTCAGTGTCTTTAATTCACATTTTTAACCTCGTAAAATTGTCAATTCTCCATAATGTAATTAAATCGTATATGGCAGTTTTTTAGTATGTCATAAGCCTGAGCAGAAGATAAAATGTTTCATCTTCATTATCTAACTGTTATTGAAGCACACACTGTAAACACACAGAGGTTTTGTTCATGCCATTTACTCAGATATTTTAAGGCACCATGGATAAGAATCTCTGCTAAATGCCTAAATTATTAATTTGAATTGTATTATTGTTCAATTATTATATGTTCCAATTTATCACTAAACTACTTAATGTATCCTATGCTAAAACATATGTCTGCAATGTCTTATTTTTGCCAATGACTTTGCCATTACTTTGATAGAGATTAGGTGATAAATGGGCTTGAGTGGGGGCACATGATGTCAAACAACCCATCACACACCACTTCTAACCTGTCACATGATAACAAGTCACACCTTCTTTCTTTGGGGTGACTTCTGAAATCTTAGGGGATCCATATAAAAGGTGCCCCCCAACAAACTGGAGGCAGACACTGAGAGACCCTCAATCTGAAAGGAACACTGAACTCCACTGCATCTACATTTGGAATTTGGAACACCATTTGAACACAAACATGTACTCCTCCACTGGTAAGTAGTGTTCACTGAGAAACAACTGATTTCAAATTGTCATGAAATATACTGTATTTGTTTCCTTTACTTGTTAAAACTATCAATGGTTTAATTCAACACTTCTAGCAGTGAGTGATATTTGCCTGTATAGGTGCACCACCTGGCAATAACAGTGGGTGTAGATAGGGTTTCTTTAAACTGCTTGGAATACCAGATAATTGTGCTTTGTGTTATGCAATGTGATGTTCTAGTGTCTCAATAGCGGAAGGAATGTATTGAATTATTTTGCCTTATTCCCTGTTCTTTTTTTTATTGTCCACTAAAACACATTTAGCTTGTAGATCTGCTATTTTCACCTAATGTTCGCCTATTTCTCAGAATGTTAGTCTCTTATGACATGGCCAGAATATTGGCGCTGGGGTTCATGTGGTCAATATAAAGAGATGCATGACAATAATCTCTCTCTCCTCTCCTGACAGATGATCCTAGACAGGTGACCTCTGCTGCCAGTGGTGCCTCCTCCCGCAGTACCAACCGCAGGAAGAGGACCAGTTTCACCAAGGAGCACTTGGAGCTCCTCCGCATCACATTCCAGACTAACCCCTACCCGGGCATCAGTCTGAGAGAGAGCCTGTCCCAGACCACCGGCCTCCCCAAGTCACGCATCCAGGTATGTCTTCTTTTTCAACACTTTGCATGCTCACATGCATAGCATACAATATCTACTCGCATCTGCTCTTGCTCTGTTCCAATTTCTGTTTACACAGAAAACCATTAACTGACACACAAGAGCAGAATGTTCTCTTAATCTATTACAGTGATATCCAAACCTAACCGTCAACCTTTCTTTTTCCCTCAGGTGTGGTTTCAAAACACAAGAGCTCGCACCCTGAAGTTCAAAGGGGCCAAAAAAGCCTTGTGGAAGGCTGAGCTTGAAGGTCCTACCCAGGAATTCTCTCCGCCCCACACCATGGACCCCAGCAGCCCTGAGTCTGGCACTGTCCTTTTGCCACCCCAGGGACCACCACCTGGATATCATGCCCAGGTGAAGGAGGAGGTGTTGAAAGATGACTTATGGCGGCGCCCTCAAGCCTACTCCACCCCTGTACATCATGGGCACTATGGCACCATGTATCAGGCCGAGCAGGATCGGTACCCTGGAAGCAGCTCCAGCCCATCCGTGACGAATGCCTGGGCTCAGCCAGGGAGTCAAACATCCCCGGTGCCTTCTTTTTGGTGCCCCTCTCCACCTGAGATGAGAAACTCGGGAGCAGCCGTCCTGTACCCTGGATCTGCAGAGCAGCAGCATTACATGTCCATTACAGGTTCCATGTCCAACAGCTCCCCCCCTGACACCCCTGATTCCGGCTACTGGGGCGGCGGCCAGGAGAACAGCCCAGCACAGGAAGATCACTACCCCCAGGTGTTTGACTCCTGGCAAGGGTATGCTGCAGAGGGCTCCAGGGAGTCAGCCAGCCCAGGGCCGATGATGCCTTCCCAGCATGCCCCTCTGCCTGAACTATCTATTTTCGAGATTCTGAGAGAGCTTGGTGACGAGTCTTGGTGAGGAAAGGGACTGGACAGTCAATTCCCTAAAGCAAAGCATGATTTATACTTTGTCAAATGACAGTGTCGCGTACTGAAAATAGCTGATCTACAAGCTCACAACCACATCATTTGAGATTATGTGTATCATTTAGATTTTTTGCAATTGCCATTTGTGTATTTATTTACTGTTTTTGATATGTACATAAAAAGAGGACTGTAGTGACATTTCAGTAGATCCCATCAAACTGTTGCCAACGGTACCTAATATTTTATTTGAAAAATGTTATCCTACAATTGATCCTCAATATTTACTTGAAGCTATTTATTAGTTATCTATTACCTATTTATCATGTATTTATGACTTTCTGCACTTTTATACAAAATAAATCTGTTATAAATCATATAATTTGATTGTTTGTGTTTAATATCTTTAAAACCTATACAACTGAGACAGGCTCATCAGTAAAGTACTTGAATTTCTTTGTTATCCTTGTTACATGTGACAGATGTTCCATCAACTTGGTAGAAACAAGAAAGAATGACATAGATGTCATGATGGACGGCGCAGCCCCCCCCCGCCCCCCCCCCCCAAAAAGAAAATAGTTTTGGGGGTCCAAAAGCATGGGATGAAAAAAAAAAAAAAAAAAAGGAGGTCCGCGTCCGTCCCCCCCCCCCCCCCCTAGGGGTCCCTGGAGACCCTTGGGGGTCCCTGGGGGTGACCTACAGACACGGCGAAGGAAAACTGTAAAGCCACAGCCATGCATGCAAGATGTTGCACATGAACTCTGCAGCCGCACTGAGCAGAGATGCTCATAGGCCTGCGTCCTGCGTCGCTGACGCACAATATTGTGAAAGGACGCATTCATGACACCGTCGTGGCGTCCATGGGACGCACTAGAGTTGTCACCAACAACAGAGAAAAATATAAAAATAATTTGCGATAAAATTATTAGTGCACGATAAGTATCGGCCCGATAATTATCGGTTCGATATCAGGAATTATGACGTCATCCCGATAAAACCGATAACATTAATAATAGCTCTGATAATATATAATATTTGTCAACTGTGATCTGCATGGACTCTCGGTTAGACACCGTTGTACTGGAGAAGTATAACTCTCGGTTAGACACCGTTGTACTGGAGAAGTATAACTCTCGGTTAGACACCGTTGTACTGGAGAAGTATAACTCTCGGTTAGACACCGTTGTAGTGTTGTGCTAGTGTTGTGCTAGTTACTGAAAACCAGTGACCAGTTACCAATGCCATTACTAGTTACTTCATTTAAAAGTAACTCAGTTACTTTACTAGTTACTTACACCAAAAAGTAATGCGTTACTGTGAAAAGTAACTTTGAAGTTACTTTAAAAAAAAAGGGCTCCCATTATTGCCCTTATAGCCTTCATTTCAGTACTGTTATTGCATTGGGGAATAATACAATCTGTTGATCAACTTGACATGCATTTGCATCACTGAACTCTGCTAAGCAATGTGGTATACCAGGGGTTGCGATATAGGATTGTAACCTGCTGGTCCCAATGTCCGGAATGAATCAAATTTATCAGACATCTGATAAAAAATACCGGTCATAATTATGTTGAAGCATTAATTACAATTAAGCAGGTGCGTAAATACAGCCTTAAGGTCCTTACACACCGGCGAAAATAGCGAATATACGCAAAATTCGGACTCGTTCCGAATAATTAAAAGACGCTTTTTTCGCTTCGCTTTTTCGCTTTTTCGCTCCATGTACGGAGCCATTGACTTTATAAGGTTTTTAAAAAAAAACGCATTATTCGCACGAAAAAATCGCCCCGGTGTGTAACAACCTTAACACTTAGGCCTACAGCATTATATTTTGGATTGAGCTATTTGAACATGAACCATGATGAACGAGTAATATACACATTTTATATACAGTAGCAGGGTCATCTTGCACAAATACATTAATTACCTACACTACCATTTGTGCCTGGCAATCTCCTTCTCACCCATTGACTTGCATGTTAAATGATGGCGTTTCCCCTTAAAAATAATCGATCATTTCAGGAGCAAGAGCTTAAAAATCTCTCCTAAATCTAGTCAACAAGGCCTGCAGTAGGCTATGCACTGGACAAATATGCATGACATTATTTCAATACACTAAAAAACAGTGGTGGAAAGTAACTAAGTACATTTACTCAAGTACTGTACTTAAGTACAATTTTGAGGTATCGGTACTTTACTTGAGTATTTCCAATTTCCAATACTTTTACTACTACTCCACTACATCTCAGAGGCAACTATTGTACTTTTACTCCACTACATTTATTTGAAAACTTTAGTTACTAGTTACTTTTCAGATATAAATTATGATATAATGAAACATACATTAACCACTTTAACCCTATTTTATACCTAGCCGATCTACAAGCTCGATCTGCTATTTTCAAATATTTAGTACTTTTACTTTTGGTACTTTAAGTACATTTTGATGCCAATACTTTTGTACTTTTACTCAAGTAAATTTTGAATTCTGGACTTTTACTTGTAACAAGAGTATTTATTGCAGTATTGGTACTTTTACTTAAGTAAAGAATTTGAGTACTTTTTCCACCACTGCTAAAAACATGGGAAATGTTAGAGGGAGTAATAGCCATGGATACACGACGGTCGACTGTCACGATGTCCTGTTCAACAAGATTTCAAATGTATAAAAATCTTTGGAAAATAGCAGATCTACAAGCTTGTAAATCTGTTATTTTCAAATGGCAGATATGTGTAGGGCTGAAGTGGTTAATGTGTGTTTTGTTTATAATATTCTAGAGCTTAATCTACAAAGTAACTAGTAACTAAAGTTTTCAAATAATTGTAGTGGAGTAAAAGTATAATATTTGCCTCTGAGATGGAGTAGAAGTAAAAGTGTTGAAAATTGGAAATACTTTCCAATACTTTACTACTACTACTACTACTACTACTACTACTACTACTACTACTACTACTACTACTACTAGCCTACTACTACTACTACTAATAATAATAATAATAGTAAAAAAAATACCTCAAAATTTTACTTAAAATTTTCCTAAGTACAGTACTTGAGTAAATGTAAAAAAAAAAAATCAGAAAAGGCCTATTTTCATTCCAGCTAATAAAATTTACAATATCGGTTGCATATCGGTTATCGGTGACCGATATAATCCAAACCTCTCTAAAATCGGTTATCGGTATCGGTCACAAAAATCCCTATCGGTCGGACTCTAATTACCAGTGATGTTACTTGAAGGCCACTGTAAGACCTTATGTCGAAGGCCATATCCTGCCATGGCTATGTACATTCAGAGGAGAAAAACAATGCATGAGGTGGCATGAAAAGGTATTAAGCATTAACATGTACATCATTGAAGCTACTTTGTGTAGACGTGAATTGAAGTAATGCTGTTGTGTGGGTGGGTCTTTAAAAGTGAAGATGGGATGTGGTTTGCTGTAGGGAGGTATTGTGCTATTGAGATTTGTAAAAAAAAATGCATGTGTGTATCTATCTATCGATCGATCTATCTATCTATCTATCTATCTATCTAACCCACCACGACAACAGATAAGTCATCTAGGCTTTTTTCATTTTTGTTATTTCATGTCATATGAAAGCAGGGAATCATAGCTACAAATACTTTTGTAAATACAGTATTCAATCAAAATACAAAATAGCAGATCTACAAGCTCACAAGGCGGCGACGCGTTGTGAGCTTGTAGATCTGCTATTTCATGACACATGCTTTGTTTGTAACTAGTGTTGCCATGTATAGTAATTATAAGCGACCTCGTTCTCTGTGAAGTTGCTTGCAAATATTACTAGTTGCTTTTTATTTGTTTTTATTATTTTGTTGTGAGCTTGTAGATCGGCTATTTCCAAATCGTCTATTTTCAAAAAGCCGATGCATATAGGTTTATAGTGCTCATATAGCCTAATAGTCACTTACATCTTTGGGCTTGTTTTCATTGACCTGGTTGCTTATTACTCTCTCGAAAATCTGGCAACCGTGTCATAGTTTATACCACCGAAGAAGAAAATGCGGAAGTGGTCGTCTTTACAAGGCCATGAAAAAGCATAATAACGTGGACTTACGTCGATCAGTAAGTAATTAATAGCGGACAGTACTGTGTTTGGCTAAAAACAGTGTGTTTGGTAACCTCATACAAGCGCACTGTTATTTTCGATTCCACTTTTACCACACATTTAACCGTATTTACTCCAATTTGCAAATGTTCTTTGTGGTTTTGATTCCTGTGGAAATGTGTAGATTCAGGGTTAAGATGTCATGGGAAGAATGACTTAATTTTGTGATGCGACAAACATCCGTGTTTATGTGAAACTTGTGTGTTATTGCAAAGGAATTCCACGAGTGGTCTTGCACATGCGCAGTAAAGTTGTTTACATCTGAAAGAGCATTTCATCCCAGCATATGAGAACGACTGCACGTTGAATGCGAGCTGGTAAACAATTGTGCATGGAAAATGGTCATTTTGTGTGTTATTTTATTATACATGTTGTTTGCGTAGTTTTAATAGTATTTTCCATTTGTGTGTTTTCTGTTTACAGTTAAATAACCTACTGCAACAGCGACTTACAATGCTTATCTTTAGCACCCACTTTAAGGAGAGCTAATGTGTGTAGTTTCTCTTGGGCTGGCTGAGGCTATCAGATACTGTACCAAGTATTAGTAGTTTAGTAACCGTGTGTGTGTGTGTGTGTGTGTGTGTGTGTGTGTGTGTGTGTGTGTGTGTGTGTGTGTGTGTGTGTGTGTGTGTGTGTGTGTGTGTTAATAAATTACCAAAAGTCAGTATCGGTTTTGCGTGTTTTTATGTGTAGTTGTTGTGTTGTAGTTTGAGTGTTTTACGCCAAATCTACTACGTGTATTCGTCCCTGGACCGAAGGGAATAGCTTGAGTTAGGTTGAGCTCAGATATCGGTACAGTTATTTAACAGTCAGCCCGTGCGACGAGGAAAGTACGGAGATTGGTGTTGTTCACGTGAGGAGTGCTAGGCTAGCTCGACGTCGTGGGTCTCTTGTCGACGAGCGTCGTGGGAGAGGCGAAACGTAATCATCTCTGCCAAACCAACCCCCACGAGACGAGAGGGACTTCGGTTCCGAGTCGGACAAGCAACGTGGAGGACGTGCGGGAGAGCCAGCTGTTCATCAGAGAGCGGAGCAGAGCGGAGCGACCCATTCCGAGAGGAGGACGCGCTCGGTTGGCCGACAACAATTACCAAAGCAACATCATCATCAAAGAAATGTGTGCTTTTTGCAATGTGTGATTTTTGCATTTGACTGTGCTGTTGTCGGACGATGAGACGAATTAGTTTAGAACTGTGCATGATAGCACTGAAGGCTAACAATATTAAAATATTCTGTTACAAATGGTCCGGAATTCCACATGTAGCCTACTAGAGTTTCACAAGTACAAAAGTATTGGCTTCATAATGTACGTAAAGTATCAAATGTAAAAGTAGTCATTATGCACAATGTCCCATTTTCAAGTGGTAACATGTAGCCTAGCCTATAAAAAATATGTTTTAAACTGCCCATGTACTAGCTGACCTCATGGCACCAAAGCTAATTGTGTGTACGGGTATTTCAAGGGCTGGCAGAGAATAACGCTTAGTTTATCGTAGTTTAAGTTGCGTTGTCAGCTCCACATCTGCTATTTGCAAACATTTTTGTACTTTGGGTACTGTAAGCCCATTTAAATACTAATAGTTTTACTGAAGCACATTATTATCTCCGAATCCTTTCTCATCATGCAGTACTTGTACATTGCAGTATTGATACTTTTACTTAAGTAAAACATTCGATGACTTCTTTCCACCATGCCATTTCATTTATATTTGAATCACGTCAGTTTGCAATGCAATTCATAACTAAAGGTCTATAAACCTGTGTGATATAGTGACGTTATGAAGTACTGCTAACTGGGAAAGCAGCCCGTCCAGCAGGGGCCATTCACACACTCTCTATGTTGTCTTGACTGACGTTGGCTGTAGTACCCCGGATGCGATGTTACAAACAGATGACCTGAATGTTGTGGTTGTCCTATGCTAAACAACACATACAGTAACGTAAAAAGGAATACATAGGTTTGATGACAGGAAATTCATTTATATACTATTGCTATAAAACAACAAAGCTAGCCTACATGTTTAAGGTGACATTACACTTATGCTATTGTGCTCCACTATGTTTTCACATTTCAATGTGTAAACATACAGATGCATTTACTTATGTCCTTATTTATGTCCATGTGTATGATGCGACAGATTGAATAGCATGTTATTGACTTCATTGATGCAAAACATTTTGTATAAGTGATTAATGTCCCTGAATGGGTTTGAGCCTTATTGTTGTTGTAATGTGTGAACATGATGGCGCTCACAAATTGTGCATTTTGAGACTCGGGCGGAATGCAGTGATTCCGTGCCGCCACGTTAATATTGGAGCGTCGGGTTTATATCCTTAACCCAGCCAGGTTGTGTAGCCTACATAACTCTCTATGACATAACTCCATAACATAGGACAAGCTACTGTAAGTTTGTAGACCTCAGTGTCCATGAAAAGAATGTCGGGGCTCCCGAAAATTATCTCGCAGAATCGCTGCTGCGCTGAAAATAGCAGATCCACAAGCTCACAACGCGTCGCAATGGGACCTGTTGTGAGCTTGTAGATCTGCTATTTTCAAATAGCCAACGCAGCCATGCAGATCTGCAAGCTTAACCGAGTGACTGTTAAAGCAGTTTGTTTAAATTACTTTATAAAATGTTATATTTTCACAGGGATTATTTATTAGTGTAGATATACATTTTGGAGTGGATATATGTGTCCAGATGCCTGTCAGACCGTCTGCGCCGCAGGTCTAAAATGGAATAAACGGGCGCAGGCAACGTCAACGACTGGTCTCGACCAGACGTGAGATCTCAGCGTAAAGTAGGATGAAGGCCACGTCAGGATATATTGATAAATGCCGAAAGGTGCGGTAATATCGCCGTACGTTCATTATTCGGGGTGCACCGCGTTGATAAATGAGGGCCACTGTGCCTTCCTTCCGCCAGACAGCTTTTTGTGTATTTAGTATGAATATCGCCCCTATACTTAAGGCTGACAAATAACGTAATACACATCCATTCTCTCTACGTCCTGCGTGTCTGGAGGATGTTGGGTCTTTTGAGCAATTGAGCCAATGTGTATTCTCAGAATCCCATTTCACACTCGAGTGTGAAATGTGTCTGTCTGTGTCCCTCATTCACAGAACCGGTTTTCTACGTCATGACATAAGCGCACAATATAAACAGCACACACATGTCCTGGCCTCGTTCTCTTCATTTTTGATTGTTGAGACAGCAGAGAGGCAGCAATGGCTCCAGAGCAAACTCATCGACGCGAGGACGCCTAAACGAACGGTAGCCACCGCGATCGACCGCCTAAACCACTTTCAGGACAAGCTGCTTCAGGCTGCAGCATCAGTCCTGCTTGGTAAAATAAAGGCTGAACTCAGTGGACATTGGACAATATTTTGCAATAGGCCTACTCGCGTATAAAGATTTCCCGCTTTCCAAACGGGAACTAGTTGCAGTTTGTATTCGATTCATGGAGGATGGAGGACTCATCAAAGAGCGGGCAGTGGAATTTATTGACACCGCGGATTTAACTGCACGGTGCATCACAAAGCGCTCCTAAAAGAAACCAATCATCTACCAACTATTGTAGGCTACCCGTGTCTAAGCTAAAACATAAACATGTAGGTCGCCTACATAGGCTACTTTGGTAAATAAATCTGGTTATTTTAAGAGGAGGTTATTCAACTCTCCAGCTGTCTATCTGCGACTCTCTCCCCCCCTTGCGCTTCAACTACATGCAAAAAGGCCGTTCGCAGCTCGCGATGCTTAAATGAAGAAATGTGCACGGAAAATCATCTAAAACTATGCGAAATAAACCCCAAAAAATATCAAAAATAAAAGCGGGGCTTTATTGTGGCTTAAATAGATTCAAGTCGACACTTATTAATGTTTTGGTGCATTCTATAATTTAATACAAAATTCTGATGCCTCTCTGCAGAGTGATACGGCATGAAGTGTGTAGAGGGGAGGGCGGGGCTTTAGGCTGCGTGGACACTGGTGTTGGAACAATGGCGGCGGTGCAAACATGTTCAGATGTGAGAGGGGGCATGTTCAGACCTGAGAGGGGGCGTGAGAGGGGGCGTCTCCCTGCATGAAGCCAGCAACCAATCGGTGTTTGGAGCAAAGAGGGGGCGTCGCCCTGCATGAAGCCAAGTTGCAGCAACCAATCGGTGGCAACGAAGCAATGACGACGCGTTCCAGACCCTTTTTTAGCAAGACCGCCCCCTTTTTCCCACAAACAGAGAGTCCCTGACCAAATCACGCCCCGTTACGCCCCTTTTTCGCCTAAGCCACCTCCTCTCTTTATATAGCTCGAGAGGTTAACTCCCACATACCTCAGACGCCTTTCATCTCTCTCTATAGAGGACGGCTCGCTTCGCTTGAGCCGTCCTAAAAAGTAGGTCAAATCTCATTACCACTAGATGGCGCTTGTGAGTTGGGCCATGGGCACTGAGGCAGTAACAGATACATTCTGACCCAAAATTCTTTAGTAAAAAAAGAAAAGAAAAAAGATCGGGGGAAATATTCAAATATTTAAAATCTATTCCCTTTTGTCAAATATGTTTTTGTTTGTTTGTTTGTTTTTAAATACATCAAAATAGGAAGTCGGTCAGATCGGTCAGAACTATTAGGGAACAGGATCATGGCGTCAGAGATTCGGGGGTTAGCTCCGCCCACAGTGGGCCCCATTCTATTTTGCTGACTAGTTTGACACGCTGTAGATCTATGCTTCTTGTCGAGCAAGCTAAGCAGCAAGTGTGACGTTGGTGTTCAGACTGTGTACATTATCTTCCATCTCTCTTCTATCTCTTACTTGTCTGTCGCTCTAATTTAGCAATGGTACGTAGCTGCTGCGTTTGTCGGATGAAAATCATGCAATGCCAAGTGTTCAGACGTTGAAAGTCAAATGTACACATTTCCAACTTGGAAGCAAAGCTACAGAGATCAGATGTCGCGTGTCGGAGATATCAAATACACGTTGTATGGCTTGGGTGTCAGCCTTAAGACAAAACAACATAACCTTCAACAACATTTCCAAACACATCTCTACCCATGCTCAAACGAGCATGACAGCACACAATAAAAATATAAAAATCCATTGTGCTGATCAGACGGAGTCTCACGGAGCACAGCAGATCCTGCTAAGTGGCTACAGGCTAGGCTGGCAGTTTGCATGGGAAGTGTGTGGCCGTAGTAGCTAAATCTGGCATTAAAAAAAATAGAATTTCTATCGAATATTTTAAATACAATGAGATTGAGGTAACAGTTCAGTTTTGTTTATCTTTGTGTCCTGTCTGGGAAAAGTTGTCAAGCGTGGCTCACGGTGGCTGAGTAAACAGGGTCTGTCTGTCTCTCTGTCAGATGGACCCCAGGATAGAGATAACACTCGCAGAAAGGTTGTTATTTTTAGAGAGAAATGTCCCGCAATATGAATACATTTTGACATGTTTTATTTTGATGGTAACTGTTGTATAATCATAATATTACACTCGCGGGAGGGTGGCTTTATCATATTATTGACACCACGCTTCATTATTTACAACTGTCGTCATAGTCATAGCAAAAAAGATGCCGACCGGAACTACGTCATTTTAGGCAAGTCTCCGCCCTAAGCCCGTTCCCAATACTCTGACATAAAATGTTTTACTGTGTTCCAATTTATTACTAAAGTACTTAATTTATCCTATGCCAAAACATAATTCTGCAATGTCTTAATTTTGCCAATGACTTTTCCATTACTTTGGCGATAAGGGGCTTGAGTGGGGGCACATGATGTCATACACCCCATCCCACACCACTTCTAACCTGTCACATGATAACAATTCACATCCAAAGGAGTGATGTGCCAAGTAGGAAGTCGGGCAGATTGATCAGATTCAGAACTATACTCTGACAGTGAGTACAATGGGTACAACAGGTGAAACAGGTTCGCAGGCATCATTCCCAAATCCCAACGGGCATCTTCTTAGTAATATAGATATGGTAAAAATGTCAGTGTCTTCAATTCACATTTTTGACCTCTTCCAACTGTCAATTATCCACAAATTGTTGCAATTTGATATGTCATTTCTGTAGATGTGGGGAGAGCTCCCGGTAATATGTTGATCAAATGACATTGTTCCTTCTGCAGCTTTGAGTCTCGGTAGTTCAATCATAATCTGGCACTATGTTGTCTGGTCAAATATAACTGTGGAGAATCTTCTTTATCTATGCATACTCCAGGGACATGAAAACATATGGGATTTAGGCCAAAGCAATTCAGTTACTCCAAGTCTTTATTTTGGGTTTATTTACTTCAATAAAAAAAAATGGACAACACCAAAGGCCAAGTGGCCTTTGGTGTTGACGAAATTAAGCTAAAGTAAACTAAATGTATCATTTATGTTTATGTTCATATCTATAATATGAGGAAAGAGCTATAAGATCACAATAAAGCTTGCATCCAGAAATATTCAAGTCCCTCCTTATATAGTATAATGGGAGATTAGTTGATAAATGTCTTGAGTGGGGGCACATGCTGTCATACACCCCAATCCACACCACTTCTAACCTGTCACATGATAACAATTCACATCCAACGGAGTGATGTGCCAAGTAGGAAGTCGGTCAGATTGGTCAGAACTATACTCTGACAGTGAGTACAATGGGTACAACAGGTGAAACAGGTTCGCATGAAAACCAGGGGGTACATGTGTTCCCAACGGGCATCATTCCCAACGGGCATTGTCTTAGTAATATAGAAATGCTAAAAATGTCAGTGTCTTCAATTCACATTTTTAACATCTTAAAATTGTCAATTCTCTATGTCTAATGTAATAAAATAGTATATGGCAGTTTTTTTGTATGTCATAAGCCTGAGCAGAAGATAAAATGTTTCATCTTCATTATCTAACTGTTGAAGCACACACTGTAAAAACACAGAGGTTTTGTTCATGCCATTTACTCAGATTTTTTTAAGGCACCCTGGATAAGAATCTCTGCTAAATGCCTAAATTATTAATTTGAATTGTATTATTGTTCAATTATTATATGTTCCAATTTATCACTAAACTACTTAATATATCCTATGCCAAAACATATGTCTGCAATGTCTTAGTTTTGCCAATGACTTTGCCATTACTTTGATAGAGATTAGGTGATAAGTGGGCTTGAGTGGGGGCACATGATGTCAAACAACCCATCACACACCACTTCTAACCTGTCACATGATAACAATTCACACCTTCTTTCTTTGGGGTGACTTCTGAAATCTTAGGGGATCCATATAAAAGGTGCCCTCCAACAAACTGGAGGCAGACACTGAGAGACCCTCAATCTGAAAGCAACACTGAACTCCACTGCAACTACATTTGGAATTTGGAACACCTTTTGAACACAAACATGTACTCCTCTACTGGTAAGTAGTGTTTACTGAGAAACAACTGATTTCAAGTTGTCATGAAATATACTGTATTGGTTTCCTTTACTTGTTAAGACTATCAATGGTTTAATTCAACACTTCTAGCTGTGAGTGAGATGTGCCTGTATAGGTGCACCACCTGGCAATAACAGTGGATGTAGATAGGGTTTCTTTAAACTGCTTGGAATACCAGATAATTGTGCTTTGTGTTATGCAATGTGATGTTCTAGTGTCTCAATAGTGGAAGGAATGTATTGAATTCTTGTGCCTTATTCCCTGTTCTTTTTTTATTGTCCACTAAAACACATTTAGCTTGTAGATCTGCTATTTTCACCTAATGTTCGCCTATTTTCTCAGAATGTTAGTCTCTTATGACATGGCCAGAATATTTCCGCTGGGGTTCATGTGGTCAATATAAAGAGATGCATGACAATAATCTCTCTCTCCTCTCCTGACAGATGATCCTAGACAGGTGACCTCTGCTGCCAGTGGTGCCTCCTCCCGCAGTACCAACCGCAGGAAGAGGACCAGTTTCACCAAGGAGCACTTGGAGCTCCTCCGCATCACATTCCAGACTAACCCCTACCCGGGCATCAGTCTGAGAGAGAGCCTGTCCCAGACCACCGGCCTCCCCGAGTCACGCATCCAGGTATGTCTTCTTTTTCAACACTTTGCATGCTCACATGCATATCACATATCATACAATATCTACTCGCATCTGCTCTTGCTCTGTTCCAATTTCTGTTTACACAGAAAACCATTAACTGACACACAAGAGCAGAATGTTCTCTTAATCTATTACAGTGATATCCAAACCTAACCGTCTTCCTTTCTTTTTCCCTCAGGTGTGGTTTCAAAACACAAGAGCTCGCACCCTGAAGTTCAAAGGGGCCAAAAAAGCCTTGTGGAAGGCTGAGCTTGAAGGTCCTACCCAGGAATTCTCTCCGCCCCACACCATGGACCCCAGCAGCCCTGAGTCTGGCACTGCCCTTTTGCCACCCCAGGGACCACCACCTGGATATCATGCCCAGGTGAAGGAGGAGGTGTTGAAAGATGACTTATGGCGGCGCCCTCAAGCCTACTCCACCCCTGTACATCATGGGCACTATGGCACCATGTATCAGGCCGAGCAGGATCGGTACCCTGGAAGCAGCTCCAGCCCATCCGTGACGAATGCCTGGGCTCAGCCAGGGAGTCAAACATCCCCGGTGCCTTCTTTTTGGTGCCCCTCTCCACCTGAGATGAGAAACTCGGGAGCAGCCGTCCTGTACCCTGGATCTGCAGAGCAGCAGCATTACATGTCCATTACAGGTTCCATGTCCAACAGCTCCCCCCCTGACACCCCTGATTCCGGCTACTGGGGCGGCGGCCAGGAGAACAGCCCAGCACAGGAAGATCACTACCCCCAGGTGTTTGACTCCTGGCAAGGGTATGCTGCAGAGGGCTCCAGGGAGTCAGCCAGCCCAGGGCCGATGATGCCTTCCCAGCATGCCCCTCTGCCTGAACTATCTATTTTCGAGATTCTGAGAGAGCTTGGTGACGAGTCTTGGTGAGGAAAGGGACTGGACAGTCAATTCCCTAAAGCAAAGCATGATTTATACTTTGTCAAATGACAGTGTCGCGTACTGAAAATAGCTGATCTACAAGCTCACAACCACATCATTTGAGATTATGTGTATCATTTAGATTTTTTGCAATTGCCATTTGTGTATTTATTTACTGTTTTTGATATGTACATAAAAAGAGGACTGTAGTGACATTTCAGTAGATCCCATCAAACTGTTGCCAACGGTACCTAATATTTTATTTGAAAAATGTTATCCTACAATTGATCCTCAATATTTACTTGAAGCTATTTATTAGTTATCTATTACCTATTTATCATGTATTTATGACTTTCTGCACTTTTATACAAAATAAATCTGTTATAAATCATATAATTTGATTGTTTGTGTTTAATATCTTTAAAACCTATACAACTGAGACAGGCTCATCAGTAAAGTACTTGAATTTCTTTGTTATCCTTGTTACATGTGACAGATGTTCCATCAACTTGGTAGAAAAAAGTAGGTCAAATCTCATTACCACTAGATGGCGCTTGTGAGTTGGGCCATGGGCACTGAGGCAGTAACAGATACATTCTGACCCAAAATTCTTTAGTAAAAAAAGAAAAGAAAAAAGATCGGGGGAAATATTCAAATATTTAAAATCTATTCCCTTTTGTCAAATATGTTTTTGTTTGTTTGTTTGTTTTTAAATACATCAAAATAGGAAGTCGGTCAGATCGGTCAGAACTATTAGGGAACAGGATCATGGCGTCAGAGATTCGGGGGTTAGCTCCGCCCACAGTGGGCCCCATTCTATTTTGCTGACTAGTTTGACACGCTGTAGATCTATGCTTCTTGTCGAGCAAGCTAAGCAGCAAGTGTGACGTTGGTGTTCAGACTGTGTACATTATCTTCCATCTCTCTTCTATCTCTTACTTGTCTGTCGCTCTAATTTAGCAATGGTACGTAGCTGCTGCGTTTGTCGGATGAAAATCATGCAATGCCAAGTGTTCAGACGTTGAAAGTCAAATGTACACATTTCCAACTTGGAAGCAAAGCTACAGAGATCAGATGTCGCGTGTCGGAGATATCAAATACACGTTGTATGGCTTGGGTGTCAGCCTTAAGACAAAACAACATAACCTTCAACAACATTTCCAAACACATCTCTACCCATGCTCAAACGAGCATGACAGCACACAATAAAAATATAAAAATCAATTGTGCTGATCAGACGGAGTCTCACGGAGCACAGCAGATCCTGCTAAGTGGCTACAGGCTAGGCTGGCAGTTTGCATGGGAAGTGTGTGGCCGTAGTAGCTAAATCTGGCATTAAAAAAAATAGAATTTCTATCGAATATTTTAAATACAATGAGATTGAGCTAACAGTTCAGTTTTGTTTATCTTTGTGTCCTGTCTGGGAAAAGTTGTCAAGCGTGGCTCACGGTGGCTGAGTAAACAGGGTCTGTCTGTCTCTCTGTCAGATGGACCCCAGGATAGAGATAACACTCGCAGAAAGGTTGTTATTTTTAGAGAGAAATGTCCCGCAATATGAATACATTTTGACATGTTTTATTTTGATGGTAACTGTTGTATAATCATAATATTACACTCGCGGGAGGGTGGCTTTATCATATTATTGACACCACGCTTCATTATTTACAACTGTCGTCATAGTCATAGCAAAAAAGATGCCGACCGGAACTACGTCATTTTAGGCAAGTCTCCGCCCTAAGCCCGTTCCCAATACTCTGACATAAAATGTTTTACTGTGTTCCAATTTATTACTAAAGTACTTAATTTATCCTATGCCAAAACATAATTCTGCAATGTCTTAATTTTGCCAATGACTTTTCCATTACTTTGGCGATAAGGGGCTTGAGTGGGGGCACATGATGTCATACACCCCATCCCACACCACTTCTAACCTGTCACATGATAACAATTCACATCCAAAGGAGTGATGTGCCAAGTAGGAAGTCGGGCAGATTGATCAGATTCAGAACTATACTCTGACAGTGAGTACAATGGGTACAACAGGTGAAACAGGTTCGCAGGCATCATTCCCAAATCCCAACGGGCATCTTCTTAGTAATATAGAGATGGTAAAAATGTCAGTGTCTTCAATTCACATTTTTGACCTCTTCCAACTGTCAATTATCCACAAATTGTTGCAATTTGATATGTCATTTCTGTAGATGTGGGGAGAGCTCCCGGTAATATGTTGATCAAATGACATTGTTCCTTCTGCACCTTTGAGTCTCGGTAGTTCAATCATAATCTGGCACTATGTTGTCTGGTCAAATATAACTGTGGAGAATCTTCTTTATCTATGCATACTCCAGGGACATGAAAACATTATGGGATTTAGGCCAAAGCAATTCAGTTACTCCAAGTCTTTATTTTGGGTTTATTTACTTCAATAAAAAAAACGGACAACACCAAAGGCCAAGTGGCCTTGCCCCTAAAATGACGAAATTCCAGGCCTGGCCTAATTTCTAAACTAAAGTAAACTAAATGTATCATCTATGTTTATGTTCAAATCTATAAAATGAGGAAAGAGCTATAAGATCACAATAAAGCTTGCATCCAGAAATATTCAAGTCCTTCCTTATATAGTATATGGCAGTTTTTTAGTATGTCATAACCCTGAGCAGTAGATGAAATGGGGAGGCATGCGTTAATCCGACAGACCTTTTATCCGACTATGTGGCATCCGCGTGCGGTTAGGGTTAGGGTGCGGGTTTGGTTCGGGTTTACTGTTTAATGTCGGAGCACTGCGCTGTCGGAGGAAATGTTTCATCTTCATTATCTAACTGTTGAAGCACACACTGTAAACACAGAGATTTTGTTCATGCCATTTACTCAGATTGTTTCAAGGCACTCTGGATAAGAATCTCTGCGTGATTCGGGGAGGCCGGTGGTCTGGGACATGAAAATCATGCAATGCCAAGTGTTCAGACGTTGAAAGTCAAATGTACACATTTCCAACTTGGAAGCAAAGCTACAGAGATCAGATGTCGCGTGTCGGAGATATCAAATACACGTTGTATGGCTTGGGTGTCAGCCTTAAGACAAACAACATAACCTTCAACAACATTTCCAAACACATCTCTACCCATCCAATAAAAACACACAATAAAAATATAAAAATCAATTGTGCTGATCAGACGGAGTCTCACGGAGCACAGCAGATCCTGCTAAGTGGCTACAGGCTAGGCTGGCAGTTTGCATGGGAAGTGTGTGGCCGTAGTAGCTAAATCTGGCATTAAAAAAAATAGAATTTCTATCGAATATTTTAAATACAATGAGATTGAGCTAACAGTTCAGTTTTGTTTATCTTTGTGTCCTGTCTGGGAAAAGTTGTCAAGCGTGGCTCACGGTGGCTGAGTAAAAAGGGTCTGTCTGTCTCTCTGTCAGATGGACCCCAGGATAGAGATAACACTCGCAGAAAGGTTGTTATTTTTAGAGAGAAATGTCCCGCAATATGAATACATTTTGACATGTTTTATTTTGATGGTAACTGTTGTATAATCATAATATTACACTCGCGGGAGGGTGGCTTTATCATATTATTGACACCACGCTTCATTATTTACAACTGTCGTCATAGTCATAGCAAAAAAGATGCCGACCGGAACTACGTCATTTTAGGCAAGTCTCCGCCCTAAGCCCGTTCCCAATACTCTGACATAAAATGTTTTACTGTGTTCCAATTTATTACTAAAGTACTTAATTTATCATATGCCAAAACATAATTCTGCAATGTCTTAATTGTGCCAATGACTTTTCCATTACTTTGGCGATAAGGGGCTTGAGTGGGGGCACATGATGTCATACACCCCATCCTACACCACTTCTAACCTGTCACATGATAACAATTCACATCCAAAGGAGTGATGTGCCAAGTAGGAAGTCGGTCAGATTGTTCAGATTCAGAACTATACTCTGACAGTGAGTACAATGGGTACAACAGGTGAAACAGGTGAAACAGGCATCATTCCCAAATCCCAACGGGCATCTTCTTAGTAATATAGAGATGGTAAAAATGTCAGTGTCTTCAATTCACATTTTTTAACCTCTTCCAACTGTCAATTATCCACAAACTGTTGCAATTTGATATGTCATTTCTGTAGATGTGGGGAGAGCTCCCGGTAATATGTTGATCAAATGACATTGTTCCTTCTGCACCTTTGAGTCTCGGTAGTTCAATCATATTCTGGCACTATGTTGTCTGGTCAAATATAACTGTGGAGAATCTTCTTTATCTATGCATACTCCAGGGACATGAAAACATTATGGGATTTAGGCCAAAGCAATTCAGTTACTCCAAGTCTTTATTTTGGGTTTATTTACTTCAATAAAAAAAACGGACAACACCAAAGGCCAAGTGGCCTTGCCCCTAAAATGACGAAATTCCAGGCCTGGCCTAATTTCTAAACTAAAGTAAACTAAATGTATCATCTATGTTTATGTTCAAATCTATAAAATGAGGAAAGAGCTATAAGATCACAATAAAGCTTGCATCCAGAAATATTCAAGTCCTTCCTTATATAGTATATGGCAGTTTTTTAGTATGTCATAACCCTGAGCAGTAGATGAAATGGGGAGGCATGCGTTAATCCGACAGACCTTTTATCCGACTATGTGGCATCCGCGTGCGGTTAGGGTTAGGGTGCGGGTTTGGTTCGGGTTTACTGTTTAATGTCGGAGCACTGCGCTGTCGGAGGAAATGTTTCATCTTCATTATCTAACTGTTGAAGCACACACTGTAAACACAGAGATTTTGTTCATGCCATTTACTCAGATTGTTTCAAGGCACTCTGGATAAGAATCTCTGCTAAATGCCTAAATTATAAATTTGAATTGTATTTAATTGTTTCGCTGTGTTCCAATCTATCACTAAAGTAGAAATGTATCCTATGCCAAAACAAATTTCTGCAATGTATTAATTTTACCAATGACTTTGACATTACTTTGATAGAGATTAGTTGATAAATGTCTTGAGTCGGGCACATGATGTCATACACCCCAATCCACACCACTTCTAACCTGTCACATGATAACAATTCACATCCAAAGGAGTGATGTGCCGAGTAGGAAGTCGGTCAGATTGGTCAGAACTATACTCTGACAGTGAGTACAATGGGTACAACAGGTGAAACAGGTTCGCATGAAAACCAGAGGGTACATGTGTTCCCAACGGGCATCATTCCCAACGGGCATTGGCTTAGTGATATAGAAACGTTAAAATGTCAGTGTCTTCAATTCACATTTTTAACCTCTTAAAATTGACAATTCTCCATGTCTAATGTAATTAAATAGTATATGGCAGTTTTTTTGTATGTCATAAGCCTGAGCTGAAGATAAAATGTTTCATCTTCATTATCTAACTGTTATTGAAGCACAGACTGTAAACATACATCTCTGCTAAATGCCTAAATTATTAATTTGAATTGTATTATTGTTCAATTAGTATATGTTCCAATTTATCACTAAACTACTTAATATATCCTATGCCAAAACGTATGTCTGCAATGTCTTAGTTTTGCCAATGACTTTGCCATTACTTTGATAGAGATTAGGTGATAAGTGGGCTTGAGTGGGGGCACATGATGTCATACAACCCATCACACACCACTTCTAACCTGTCACATGATAGCAATTCACACCTTCTTTCTTTGGGGTGACTTCTGAAATCTTAGGGGATCCATATAAAAGGTGCCCCCCAACAAACTGGAGGCAGACACTGAGAGACCCTCAATCTGAAAGGAACACTGAACTCCATTGCAACTACATTTGGAATTTGGAACACCATTTGAACACAAACATGTACTCCTCCACTGGTAAGTAGTGTTCACTGAGAAACAACTGATTTCAAGTTGTCATGAAATATACTGTATTTGTTTCCTTTACTTGTTAAGACTATCAATGGTTTAATTCAACACTTCTAGCAGTGAGTGAGATTTGCCTGTATAGGTGCACCACCTGGCAATAACAGTGGGTGTAGATAGGGTTTCTTTAAACTGCTTGGAATACCAGATAATTGTGCTTTGTGTTATGCAATGTGATGTTCTAGTGTCTGTATTGAATTGTTGTGCCTTATTCCCTGTTCATTTTTTTATTGTCCACTAAAACACATTTAGCTTGTAGATATGCTATTTTCACCTAATGTTCGCCTATTTTCTCAGAATGTTAGTCTCTTATGACATGGCCAGAATATTGGCGCTGGGGTTCATGTGGTCAATAGAAAGAGATGCATGACAATAATCTCTCTCTCCTCTCCTGACAGATGATCCTAGACAGGTGACCTCTGCTGCCAGTGGTGCCTCCTCCCGCAGTACCAACCGCAGGAAAAGGACCAGTTTCACCAAGGAGCACTTGGAGCTCCTCCGCATCACATTCCAGACTAACCCCTACCCGGGCATCAGTCTGAGAGAGAGCCTGTCCCAGACCACCGGCCTCCCCGAATCACGCATCCAGGTATGTCTTCTTTTTCAACACTTTGCATGCTCACATGCATAGCATACAATATCTACTCGCATCTTACAACAAACTAGATAAGCCCCGGTGCTCTTGCTCTGTTCCAATTTCTGTTTACACAGAAAACCATTAACTGACACACAAGAGCAGAATGTTCTCTTAATCTATTACAGTGATATCCAAACCTAACCGTCTTCCTTTCTTTTTCCCTCAGGTGTGGTTTCAAAACACAAGAGCTCGCACCCTGAAGTTCAAAGGGGCCAAAAAAGCCTTGTGGAAGGCTGAGCTTGAAGGTCCTACCCAGGAATTCTCTCCGCCCCACACCATGGACCCCAGCAGCCCTGAGTCTGGCGCTGTCCCTTTGCCACCCCAGGGACCACCACCTGGATATCATGCCCAGGTGAAGGAGGAGGTGTTGAAAGATGACTTATGGCGGCGCCCTCAAGCCTACTCCACCCCTGTACATCATGGGCACTATGGCACCATGTATCAGGCCGAGCAGGATCGGTACCCTGGAAGCAGCTCCAGCCCATCCGTGACAAATGCCTGGGCTCAGCCAGGGAGTCAAACATCCCCGGTGCCTTCTTTTTGGTGCCCCTCTCCACCTGAGATGAGAAACTCGGGAGCAGCCATCCTGTACCCTGGATCTGCAGAGCAGCAGCATTACATGTCCATTACAGGTTCCATGTCCAACAGCCCTGACACCCCTGATTCCGGCTACTGGGGCGGCGGCCAGGAGAACAGCCCAGCACAGGAAGATCACTACCCCCAGGTGTTTGACTCCTGGCAAGGGTATGCTGCAGAGGGCTCCAGGGAGTCAGCCAGCCCAGGGCCGATGATGCCTTCCCAGCATGCCCCTCTGCCTGAACTATCTATTCTCGAGATTCTGAGAGAGCTCTGTGACGAGTTTTGGTGAGGAAAGGGACAGGACAGTCAATTCCCTAAAAAGCATATACTTTGTCAAATGACAGTGTCGCGTACTGAAAATAGCTGATCTACAAGCTCACAACCACATCATTTGAGATTATGTGTATCATTTAGATGTTTTGCAATTGCCATTATTTACTGTTTTTGATATGTACATAAAAAGAGGACTGTAGTGACATTTCAGTAGATCCCATCAAACTGTTGCCAACGGGATCTAATATTTTATTTGAAAAATGTTATCCTACAATTGATCCTCAAGATTTACTTGAAGCTATTTATTAGTTATCTATTACCTATTTATCATGTATTTATGACTTTCTGCACTTTTATACAAAATAAATCTGTTATAAATCAATAATTTGATTGTTTTTGTGCAATATCTTTAAAACCTATACAACTGAGACAGGCTCATCAGTAAAGTACTTGAATTTCTTTGTTATCCTTGTTACATGTGACAGATGTTCCATCAACTTGGTAGAAAAAAAGTAGGTCAAATCTCATTACCACTAGATGGCGCTTGTGAGTTGGGCCATGGGCACTGAGGCAGTAACAGATACATTCTGACCCAAACTTCTTTAGTAAAAAAAGAAAAAAGATCGGGGGAAATATTCAAATATTTAAAATCTATTCCTCTTTGTCAAATATGTTTTTGTTTGTTTGTTTTTAAATACATCAAAATAGGAAGTCGGTCAGATCGGTCAGAACTATTAGGGAACAGGATCATGGCGTCAGAGATTCGGGGGTTAGCTTATTTTGCTGACTAGTTTGACATGCAGTGCCGCAGTAACGTCAAGCTGTAGATCTATGCTTCTTGTCGAGCCAGCTAAGCAGCAAGTGTGACGTTGGTGTTCAGACTGTGTACATTATCTTCCATCTCTCTTCTATCTCTTACTTGTCTGTCGCTCTAATTTAGCAATGGTACGTAGCTGCTGCGTTGTTGGATGAAACTCATGCAATACCAAGTGTTCAGACATTGAAGATCAAATGTACACAGTTCCAACTTGGAAGCAAAGCTACAGAGATCAGATGTCGCGTGTCGGAGATATCAAATAAACGTTGTATGGCTTGGGTGTCAGCCTTAAGACGAAACAACAGAACCTTCAACAACATTTCCAAACACATCTCTACCCATCCAATAAAAACACACAATAAAAATATAAAAATCAATTGTGCTGATCAGACAGAGTCTCACGGAGCACAGCTGATCCTGCTAAGTGGCTATAGGCTAGGCTGGCAGTTTGCATGGGAAGTTTGTGGCCGTAGTAGCTAAATCTGGCATTAAAAAATAGAATTTATATTGAATATTTTAAATACAATGAGATTGAGCTAACAGTTCAGTTTTATTTATCTTCGTGTCCTGTCTGAGGTAATTATTTTGAGGGAGAAAAGTCCCGCAATATGAATACATTTTGACATGTTTTATTTTCCGTGTGGAGATTTGGTGTTACCACCAAATCTCCGGCACCGTTGGCCCGGTCGCTGCGAAACTGTGCACACACACTCCCTGGATGCCAATTCAGAACCTCTGCCTCAAATTTTTCACATGGGCCTGTTATAGCGCCACCAGGAGGCCGATTTGTGCAAAACCCATTTTTTCACATTATTCCTACAGTTTTCAACCAAACGTCATGCAAATCGGTACACAGTATCTCTATAGTCATGTGATCAACCCTGATCTGTCCGATTTCCCATATTCCATCCTAATTGGTTAAGGTTGCCATCCAAAGTTTGCAGGATTGGTCCGTTTTGAACAAACTGCCTCAAACCATGAACGCAGCGTGCGATTTCCGTGAAATTTCACACGCACATTCCCACTAGGCCGAGGAAGAAATGCCATCCTTTTCACATTGGCCTGTTATAGCGCCACCAGCAGGTCTAATTTAGCAAAACACATTTTTGGAACAAAATGCTTCAAATCATGAATGCAGTGTCCGATTGCCGTGAACGACCTAAGAATAAATGGCACCCTTTTCACATTGGCCTATTATAGCGCCACCAGGAGGCCACAATAACGTATCTGACCTGGCGGAGACCTGTGCTCCGAGGAGCACTTTATCTAGTTTACAACTGTCGTCATAGTCATAGCAAAAAATATGCCGACCGGTTCTACGCCATTTTGTGCAAGTCTCCGCCCTAAGCCCGTTCCCAACACTCTGACATAAAATGTTTTACTGTGTTCCAATGTATTACTAAAGTACTTAATTTATCCTATGCCAAGACATAATTCTGCAATGTCTTAATTTTGCCAATGACTTTTCCATTACTTTGGCGATAAGGGGCTTGAGTGGGAGCACATGATGTCATACACCCCATCCCACACCACTTCTAACCTGTCACATGATAACAATTCACATCCAAAGGAGTGATGTGCCAAGTAGGAAGTCGGTCAGATTGGTCGGAACTATACTCTGACAGTGAGTACAATGGGTACAACAGGTGAAACAGGTTCGCATGAAAACCAGGGGGTACATGTGTTCCCAACGGGCATCATTCCCAACGGGCATTGTCTTAGTAATATAGAAATGTTAAAAATGTCAGTGTCTTCAATTCACATTTTTAACATCTTAAAATTGTCAATTCTCTATGTCTAATGTAATAAAATAGTATATGGCAGTTTTTTTG
Organism: Gymnoscopelus microlampas; assembly: GCF_963454915.1. NCBI lineage: Eukaryota > Metazoa > Chordata > Actinopteri > Myctophiformes > Myctophidae > Gymnoscopelus > Gymnoscopelus microlampas. Next base: position 42,727,579 of record NC_139956.1, on the reverse strand, counting down.
TATGTCATAAGCCTGAGCAGAAGATAAAATGTTTCATCTTCATTATCTAACTGTTGAAGCACACACTGTAAAAACACAGAGGTTTTGCCATTTACTCAGATTTTTTTAAGGCACCCTGGATAAGAATCTCTGCTAAATGCCTAAATTATTAATTTGAATTGTATTATTGTTCAATTATTATATGTTCCAATTTATCACTAAACTACTTAATATATCCTAAGCCAAAACATATGTCTGCAATGTCTTGGTTTTTCCAATGACTTTGCCATTACTTTGATAGAGATTAGGTGATAAGTGGGCTTGAGTGGGGGCACATGATGTCAAACAACCCATCACACACCACTTCTAACCTGTCACATGATAACAATTCACACCTTCTTTCTTTGGGGTGACTTCTGAAATCTTAGGGGATCCATATAAAAGGTGCCCTCCAACAAACTGGAGGCAGACACTGAGAGACCCTCAATCTGAAAGCAACACTGAACTCCACTGCAACTACATTTGGAATTTGGAACACCTTTTGAACACAAACATGTACTCCTCTACTGGTAAGTAGTGTTCACTGAGAAACAACTGATTTCAAGTTGTCATGAAATATACTGTATTGGTTTCCTTTACTTGTTAAGACTATCAATGGTTTAATTCAACACTTCTAGCTGTGAGTGAGATGTGCCTGTATAGGTGCACCACCTGGCAATAACAGTGGATGTAGATAGGGTTTCTTTAAACTGCTTGGAATACCAGATAATTGTGCGTTGTGTTATGCAATGTGATGTTCTAGTGTCTCAATAGTGGAAGGAATGTATTGAATTCTTGTGCCTTATTCCCTGTTCTTTTTTTATTGTCCACTAAAACACATTTAGCTTGTAGATCTGCTATTTTCACCTAATGTTCGCCTATTTTCTCAGAATGTTAGTCTCTTATGACATGGCCAGAATATTTCCGCTGGGGTTCATGTGGTCAATATAAAGAGATGCATGACAATAATCTCTCTCTCCTCTCCTGACAGATGATCCTAGACAGGTGACCTCTGCTGCCAGTGGTGCCTCCTCCCGCAGTACCAACCGCAGGAAGAGGACCAGTTTCACCAAGGAGCACTTGGAGCTCCTCCGCATCACATTCCAGACTAACCCCTACCCGGGCATCAGTCTGAGAGAGAGCCTGTCCCAGACCACCGGCCTCCCCGAGTCACGCATCCAGGTATGTCTTCTTTTTCAACACTTTGCATGCTCACATGCATATCACATATCATACAATATCTACTCGCATCTGCTCTTGCTCTGTTCCAATTTCTGTTTACACAGAAAACCATTAACTGACACACAAGAGCAGAATGTTCTCTTAATCTATTACAGTGATATCCAAACCTAACCGTCAACCTTTCTTTTTCCCTCAGGTGTGGTTTCAAAACACAAGAGCTCGCACCCTGAAGTTCAAAGGGGCCAAAAAAGCCTTGTGGAAGGCTGAGCTTGAAGGTCCTACCCAGGAATTCTCTCCGCCCCACACCATGGACCCCAGCAGCCCTGAGTCTGGCACTGTCCCTTTGCCACCCCAGGGACCACCACCTGGATATCATGCCCAGGTGAAGGAGGAGGTGTTGAAAGATGACTTATGGCGGCGCCCTCAAGCCTACTCCACCCCTGTACATCATGGGCACTATGGCACCATGTATCAGGCCGAGCAGGATCGGTACCCTGGAAGCAGCTCCAGCCCATCCGTGACGAATGCCTGGGCTCAGCCAGGGAGTCAAACATCCCCGGTGCCTTCTTTTTGGTGCCCCTCTCCACCTGAGATGAGAAACTCGGGAGCAGCCGTCCTGTACCCTGGATCTGCAGAGCAGCAGCATTACATGTCCATTACAGGTTCCATGTCCAACAGCTCCCCCCCTGACACCCCTGATTCCGGCTACTGGAGCGGCGGCCAGGAGAACAGCCCAGCACAGGAAGATCACTACCCCCAGGTGTTTGACTCCTGGCAAGGGTATGCTGCAGAGGGCTCCAGGGAGTCAGCCAGCCCAGGGCCGATGATGCCTTCCCAGCATGCCCCTCTGCCTGAACTATCTATTTTCGAGATTCTGAGAGAGCTCGGTGACGAGTCTTGGTGAGGAAAGGGACTGGACAGTCAATTCCCTAAAGCAAAGCATGATTTATACTTTGTCAAATGATAGTGTCGCGTACTGAAAATAGCTGATCTACAAGCTCACAACCACATCATTTGAGATTATGTGTATCATTTAGATTTTTTGCAATTGCCATTTGTGTATTTATTTACTGTTTTTGATATGTACATAAAAAGAGGACTGTAGTGACATTTCAGTAGATCCCATCAAACTGTTGCCAACGGTACCTAATATTTTATTTGAAAAATGTTATCCTACAATTGATCCTCAATATTTACTTGAAGCTATTTATTAGTTATCTATTACCTATTTATCATGTATTTATGACTTTCTGCACTTTTATACAAAATAAATCTGTTATAAATCATATAATTTGATTGTTTGTGTTTAATATCTTTAAAACCTATACAACTGAGACAGGCTCATCAGTAAAGTACTTGAATTTCTTTGTTATCCTTGTTACATGTGACAGATGTTCCATCAACTTGGTAGAAAAAAGTAGGTCAAATCTCATTACCACTAGATGGCGCTTGTGAGTTGGGCCATGGGCACTGAGGCAGTAACAGATACATTCTGACCCAAAATTCTTTAGTAAAAAAAGAAAAGAAAAAAGATCGGGGGAAATATTCAAATATTTAAAATCTATTCCCTTTTGTCAAATATGTTTTTGTTTGTTTGTTTGTTTTTAAATACATCAAAATAGGAAGTCGGTCAGATCGGTCAGAACTATTAGGGAACAGGATCATGGCGTCAGAGATTCGGGGGTTAGCTCCGCCCACAGTGGGCCCCATTCTATTTTGCTGACTAGTTTGACACGCTGTAGATCTATGCTTCTTGTCGAGCAAGCTAAGCAGCAAGTGTGACGTTGGTGTTCAGACTGTGTACATTATCTTCCATCTCTCTTCTATCTCTTACTTGTCTGTCGCTCTAATTTAGCAATGGTACGTAGCTGCTGCGTTTGTCGGATGAAAATCATGCAATGCCAAGTGTTCAGACGTTGAAAGTCAAATGTACACATTTCCAACTTGGAAGCAAAGCTACAGAGATCAGATGTCGCGTGTCGGAGATATCAAATACACGTTGTATGGCTTGGGTGTCAGCCTTAAGACAAAACAACATAACCTTCAACAACATTTCCAAACACATCTCTACCCATGCTCAAACGAGCATGACAGCACACAATAAAAATATAAAAATCAATTGTGCTGATCAGACGGAGTCTCACGGAGCACAGCAGATCCTGCTAAGTGGCTACAGGCTAGGCTGGCAGTTTGCATGGGAAGTGTGTGGCCGTAGTAGCTAAATCTGGCATTAAAAAAAATAGAATTTCTATCGAATATTTTAAATACAATGAGATTGAGCTAACAGTTCAGTTTTGTTTATCTTTGTGTCCTGTCTGGGAAAAGTTGTCAAGCGTGGCTCACGGTGGCTGAGTAAACAGGGTCTGTCTGTCTCTCTGTCAGATGGACCCCAGGATAGAGATAACACTCGCAGAAAGGTTGTTATTTTTAGAGAGAAATGTCCCGCAATATGAATACATTTTGACATGTTTTATTTTGATGGTAACTGTTGTATAATCATAATATTACACTCGCGGGAGGGTGGCTTTATCATATTATTGACACCACGCTTCATTATTTACAACTGTCGTCATAGTCATAGCAAAAAAGATGCCGACCGGAACTACGTCATTTTAGGCAAGTCTCCGCCCTAAGCCCGTTCCCAATACTCTGACATAAAATGTTTTACTGTGTTCCAATTTATTACTAAAGTACTTAATTTATCCTATGCCAAAACATAATTCTGCAATGTCTTAATTTTGCCAATGACTTTTCCATTACTTTGGCGATAAGGGGCTTGAGTGGGGGCACATGATGTCATACACCCCATCCCACACCACTTCTAACCTGTCACATGATAACAATTCACATCCAAAGGAGTGATGTGCCAAGTAGGAAGTCGGTCAGATTGTTCAGATTCAGAACTATACTCTGACAGTGAGTACAATGGGTACAACAGGTGAAACAGGTGAAACAGGCATCATTCCCAAATCCCAACGGGCATCTTCTTAGTAATATAGAGATGGTAAAAATGTCAGTGTCTTCAATTCACATTTTTGACCTCTTCCAACTGTCAATTATCCACAAACTGTTGCAATTTGATATGTCATTTCTGTAGATGTGGGGAGAGCTCCCGGTAATATGTTGATCAAATGACATTGTTCCTTCTGCAGCTTTGAGTCTCGGTAGTTCAATCATAATCTGGCACTATGTTGTCTGGTCAAATATAACTGTGGAGAATCTTCTTTATCTATGCATACTCCAGGGACATGAAAACATATGGGATTTAGGCCAAAGCAATTCAGTTACTCCAAGTCTTTATTTTGGGTTTATTTACTTCAATAAAAAAAAATGGACAACACCAAAGGCCAAGTGGCCTTTGGTGTTGACGAAATTAAGCTAAAGTAAACTAAATGTATCATTTATGTTTATGTTCATATCTATAATATGAGGAAAGAGCTATAAGATCACAATAAAGCTTGCATCCAGAAATATTCAAGTCCCTCCTTATATAGTATAATGGGAGATTAGTTGATAAATGTCTTGAGTGGGGGCACATGCTGTCATACACCCCAATCCACACCACTTCTAACCTGTCACATGATAACAATTCACATCCAAAGGAGTGATGCGTCAAGTAGGAAGTCGGTCAGATTGGTCAGAACTATACTCTGACAGTGAGTACAATGGGTACAACAGGTGAAACAGGTTCGCATGAAAACCAGGGGGTACATGTGTTCCCAACGGGCATCATTCCCAACGGGCATTGTCTTAGTAATATAGAAATGTTAAAAATGTCAGTGTCTTCAATTCACATTTTTAACCTCTTAAAATTGTCAATTCTCTATGTCTAACGTAATAAAATAGTATATGGCAGTTTTTTTGTATGTCATAAGCCTGAGCAGAAGATAAAATGTTTCATCTTCATTATCTAACTGTTGAAGCACACACTGTAAAAACACAGAGGTTTTGTTCATGCCATTTACTCAGATGTTTTTAAGGCACCATGGATAAGAATCTCTGCTAAATGCCTAAATTATTAATTTGAATTGTATTATTGTTCAATTATTATATGTTCCAATTTATCACTAAACTACTTAATATATCCTATGCCAAAACATATGTCTGCAATGTCTTAGTTTTGCCAATGACTTTGCCATTACTTTGATAGAGATTAGGTGATAAGTGGGCTTGAGTGGGGGCACATGATGTCAAACAACCCATCACACACCACTTCTAACCTGTCACATGATAACAATTCACACCTTCTTTCTTTGGGGTGACTTCTGAAATCTTAGGGGATCCATATAAAAGGTGCCCTCCAACAAACTGGAGGCAGACACTGAGAGACCCTCAATCTGAAAGCAACACTGAACTCCACTGCAACTACATTTGGAATTTGGAACACCTTTTGAACACAAACATGTACTCCTCCACTGGTAAGTAGTGTTCACTGAGAAACAACTGATTTCAAGTTGTCATGAAATATACTGTATTGGTTTCCTTTACTTGTTAAGACTATCAATGGTTTAATTCAACACTTCTAGCTGTGAGTGAGATGTGCCTGTATAGGTGCACCACCTGGCAATAACAGTGGATGTAGATAGGGTTTCTTTAAACTGCTTGGAATACCAGATAATTGTGCGTTGTGTTATGCAATGTGATGTTCTAGTGTCTCAATAGTGGAAGGAATGTATTGAATTCTTGTGCTTTATTCCCTGTTCTTTTTTTATTGTCCACTAAAACACATTTAGCTTGTAGATCTGCTATTTTCACCTAATGTTCGCCTATTTTCTCAGAATGTTAGTCTCTTATGACATGGCCAGAATATTTCCGCTGGGGTTCATGTGGTCAATATAAAGAGATGCATGACAATAATCTCTCTCTCCTCTCCTGACAGATGATCCTAGACAGGTGACCTCTGCTGCCAGTGGTGCCTCCTCCGGCAGTACCAACCGCAGGAAGAGGACCAGTTTCACCAAGGAGCACTTGGAGCTCCTCCGCATCACATTCCAGACTAACCCCTACCCGGGCATCAGTCTGAGAGAGAGCCTGTCCCAGACCACCGGCCTCCCCGAGTCACGCATCCAGGTATGTCTTCTTTTTCAACACTTTGCATGCTCACATGCATATCACATATCATACAATATCTACTCGCATCTGCTCTTGCTCTGTTCCAATTTCTGTTTACACAGAAAACCATTAACTGACACACAAGAGCAGAATGTTCTCTTAATCTATTACAGTGATATCCAAACCTAACCGTCAATCTTTCTTTTTCCCTCAGGTGTGGTTTCAAAACACAAGAGCTCGCACCCTGAAGTTCAAAGGGGCCAAAAAAGCCTTGTGGAAGGCTGGGCTTGAAGGTCCTACCCAGGAATTCTCTCCGCCCCACACCATGGACCCCAGCAGCCCTGAGTCTGGCACTGTCCCTTTGGCACCCCAGGGACCACCACCTGGATATCATGCCCAGGTGAAGGAGGAGGTGTTGAAAGATGACTTATGGCGGCGCCCTCAAGCCTACTCCACCCCTGTACATCATGGGCACTATGGCACCATGTATCAGGCCGAGCAGGATCGGTACCCTGGAAGCAGCTCCAGCCCATCCGTGACGAATGCCTGGGCTCAGCCAGGGAGTCAAACATCCCCGGTGCCTTCTTTTTGGTGCCCCTCTCCACCTGAGATGAGAAACTCGGGAGCAGCCGTCCTGTACCCTGGATCTGCAGAGCAGCAGCATTACATGTCCATTACAGGTTCCATGTCCAACAGCTCCCCCCCTGACACCCCTGATTCCGGCTACTGGGGCGGCGGCCAGGAGAACAGCCCAGCACAGGAAGATCACTACCCCCAGGTGTTTGACTCCTGGCAAGGGTATGCTGCAGAGGGCTCCAGGGAGTCAGCCAGCCCAGGGCCGATGATGCCTTCCCAGCATGCCCCTCTGCCTGAACTATCTATTTTCGAGATTCTGAGAGAGCTCGGTGACGAGTCTTGGTGAGGAAAGGGACTGGACAGTCAATTCCCTAAATCAAAGCATGATTTATACTTTGTCAAATGACAGTGTCGCGTACTGAAAATAGCTGATCTACAAGCTCACAACCACATCATTTGAGATTATGTGTATCATTTAGATGTTTTGCAATTGCCATTTGTGTATTTATTTACTGTTTTTGATATGTACATAAAAAGAGGACTGTAGTGACATTTCAGTAGATCCCATCAAACTGTTGCCAACGGGATCTAATATTTTATTTGAAAAATGGTATCCTACAATTGATCCTCAATATTTACTTGAAGCTATTTATTAGTTATTTATTACCTATTTATCATGTATTTATGACTTTCTGCACTTTTATACAAAATAAATCTGTTATAAATCATATAATTTGATTGTTTGTGTTTAATATCTTTAAAACCTATACAACTGAGACAGGCTCATCAGTAAAGTACTTGAATTTCTTTGTTATCCTTGTTACATGTGACAGATGTTCCATCAACTTGGTAGAAAAAAAGTAGGTCAAATCTCATTACCACTAGATGGCGCTTGTGAGTTGGGCCATGGGCACTGAGGCAGTAACAGATACATTCTGACCCAAACTTCTTTAGTAAAAAAAGAAAAGAAAAAAGATCGGGGGAAATATTCAAATATTTAAAATCTATTCCCTTTTGTCAAATATGTTTTTGTTTGTTTGTTTGTTTTTAAATACATCAAAATAGGAAGTCGGTCAGATCGGTCAGAACTATTAGGGAACAGGATCATGGCGTCAGAGATTCGGGGGTTAGCTCCGCCCACAGTGGGCCCCATTCTATTTTGCTGACTAGTTTGACACGCTGTAGATCTATGCTTCTTGTCGAGCAAGCTAAGCAGCAAGTGTGACGTTGGTGTTCAGACTGTGTACATTATCTTCCATCTCTCTTCTATCTCTTACTTGTCTGTCGCTCTAATTTAGCAATGGTACATAGCTGCTGCGTTTGTCGGATGAAAATCATGCAATGCCAAGTGTTCAGACGTTGAAAGTCAAATGTACACATTTCCTACTTGGAAGCAAAGCTACAGAGATCAGATGTCGCGTGTCGGAGATATCAAATACACGTTGTATGGCTTGGGTGTCAGCCTTAAGACAAAACAACATAACCTTCAACAACATTTCCAAACACATCTCTACCCATGCTCAAACGAGCATGACAGCACACAATAAAAATATAAAAATCAATTGTGCTGATCAGACGGAGTCTCACGGAGCACAGCAGATCCTGCTAAGTGGCTACAGGCTAGGCTGGCAGTTTGCATGGGAAGTGTGTGGCCGTAGTAGCTAAATCTGGCATTAAAAATAATATTTTAAATACAATGAGATTGAGCTAACAGTTCAGTTTTGTTTATCTTTGTGTCCTGTCTGGGAAAAGTTGTCAAGCGTGGCTCACGGTGGCTGAGTAAACAGGGTCTGTCTGTCTCTCTGTCAGATGGACCCCAGGATAGAGATAACACTCGCAGAAAGGTTGTTATTTTTAGAGAGAAATGTCCCGCAATATGAATACATTTTGACATGTTTTATTTTGATGGTAACTGTTGTATAATCATAATATTACACTCGCGGGAGGGTGGCTTTATCATATTATTGACAACACGCTTCATTATTTACAACTGTCGTCATAGTCATAGCAAAAAAGATGCCGACCGGAACTACGTCATTTTGGGCAAGTCTCCGCCCTAAGCCCGTTCCCAATACTCTGACATAAAATGTTTTACAGTGTTCCAATTTATTACTAAAGTACTTAATTTATCCTATGCCAAGACATAATGCTAAAATGTTTTAATTTTGCCAATGACTTATCCATTACTTTGGCGATAAGGGGCTTGAGTGGGGGCACATGATGTCATACACCCCATCCCACACCACTTCTAACCTGTCACATGATAACAATTCACATCCAAAGGAGTGATGTGCCAAGTAGGAAGTCGGGCAGATTGGTCAGATTCAGAACTATACTCTGACAGTGAGTACAATGGGTACAACAGGTGAAACAGGTTCGCAGGCATCATTCCCAAATCCCAACGGGCATCTTCTTAGTAATATAGAGATGGTAAAAATGTCAGTGTCTTCAATTCACATTTTTGACCTCTTCCAACTGTCAATTATCCACAAATTGTTGCAATTTGATATGTCATTTCTGTAGATGTGGGGAGAGCTCCCGGTAATATGTTGATCAAATGACATTGGCCCTGATTCATAAAGGGATTTGCGACCATATTTTGTACGTACTGGCATTTAGGACAAGTCGTACATATCCACCTGATGCATAAAGATTTTTTGGTCTGTGTTTTGTGCGTCAGGTGCGCACGTTCTCAGGTCAGCCCCGAGGCTGGCGTACCAGGGCTGAAATGTGCGTATGTCGAATGCTTTATTCTTCATGTCAAAATCAATTACAACAGTGGCAAACCTCAAATAAAATATGTATGTGCCCAACATTTGTCAACACATATATATAAAAAAATAAAAAATAAATGTCAAACGATGTATTGCTTAGACATGATGTAGATTCCACCGCTTTTTATTTATTTTCTAGTCTATGAGTCGCATTTAGAACTGAAAAGGTCCCAGTGTCACGTAATAATGAAAATAGGCTATCATGCCTTAATGAGACTGCGGAGGGACTGACGCACGTCAGTGTCCGTGCCGCGCTATTAATTTGTAGGCTAATAGTCTACTGTAGGCTACTCTGTATATTGATCACATGAACGCCACACACAACAGCCTAATAAATATTACCATCTGATGAGGAAACTAATAGTGGATGAAAGCTGTGTCCAGAAGATATATTCCCCATTCCGACGTAGGACAGTGATATATTAATCAAAACATAACTAATTTAATCAATAAGTAATCAATAAGCTCTGGTCCATAATCGGATAGCAGCGTTCCACTTGGATGCTGGATTTCATAATCTTTTTACCTTGGTAAAGGTGCGCAATGTTCATTAGAAAAGGCTTATAAATTATCCTTTCCACGTTTTATTAGCCTTTTTATTTGGTAATGGGGTTAAACCTTGTAAACTTCTTTATTCTCATTACACATGAGAGCATTTATTACGTGATCCGCTTCCAGACAGAACAGTAAGTTGTCAAGGCGATGCGACACCACATCTGTTATCTTTATTCTTTAGACGGCGGAGTTGCAAACGATTGGATCAGCGTTGCCAGATGTTGTGAGAGAAATAAGCAAGCAACTGACAGCCCATTATAAGCACTTTAATTAAACCGTAGTGAGCTTGTAGATCTGCTATATATATTTTTTTAAGTCTTGTAATAAAATGTGGAATATTTGGAAGATTTGTTGAACATTTTAACACAAATCTGCCTCCAGCGGGCACAAAACATGTTCAGATGGGGCTTAATAGGGATAAATTAGCCTACATATTAACTTGGGGGTCCATGACATAAAAATATTGACAACCACCGGTTAAAATAATTGAACAATTGTTAAGCAAGCCCAAATAATGAAGTACACTTTAGAAACAAGCCCAAAAAAACACACCCCACAGCTACCAATATTTACAAGCAACTTTACAGAAAAATAAGCTCAGATTCGCTTATAATAAGCGGACATGGCAACACTGTTCAGTAAAGTGACAGATTTGATCAGAGGGAAACTGCTGAGTCACGGTTCACGCCTTTTATGGTGCAAAATGGGGCGTGGAACAATGTAAATGAACCTCTCGGGATCATCACGCCCAGCTGGCTGTCATTATAATATAGAACTGGTCATACGCACGTCTCTGTCATATACGACACCCCTTTTGAATCGCACGTCCGTTAGTGAGTACCAGAAATACGACCTCCTTTACGAACTTCATTTACACCATATTTACGACCCTCATTTTGAATCGGGGCCATTGTTCCTTCTGCAGCTTTGAGTCTCGGTAGTTCAATCATAATCTGGCACTATGTTGTCTGGTCAAATATAACTGTGGAGAATCTTCTTTATCTATGCATACTCCAGGGACATGAAAACATATGGGATTTAGGCCAAAGCAATTCAGTTACTCCAAGTCTTTATTTTCTGTCTCGTGCTGCTGGTAATGAAATGCCTGCATAGGCCTTCATTACACAGTAGCAGGGGTTGGTCGGGCTTGACGTGCCGGGACAGCTTGTACACGACCCGAAACCTGTCTGGTCTCACGTGGTATGAGACTGTAATCTGTTACCTGGAAGACAAAAGGTTAGGGAAGGGGACTAACAAACCAACCCCAAACAATCCGGAACCCAGAAATGGGGGAAGGTTGGGCTTGGGGCCAGCAACCCCGAACCGTAAAAAAACACATACGCTACAGAAACGTTGAATACAGAAAGACAGACTCCAACCCTGGTGGAGGAAGGTTTTTCATTAAGAAGAAATATGACGCTGCGTGAGGAAAGCCGCAAGGAAGCCACGGAGCCGAAATCCCTTCTCTCAAACAGGAGCATTAGAATAGGAACATGGAACGTTAGGACCATGTACGAGACAGGAAAGACCATGCAAGTAGCAGGAGAAATGAGGAGATACAGCTTAGATTTGCTAGGACTCAGCGAAACACGTTGGATTCAATCTGGACAACAAAGACTGACGACAGGAGAGCTCTTACTATACTCAGGGCATGAGGAAGAAAAATCCCCGCACACAGAGGGGGTAGGTCTGCTGTTATCCAAAACAGCTCAGAGGGCATTGATGGGATGGGAACCACATGGGCCAAGAATGATAACAGCCACCTTCAGAACCAAGAAGAAGAAGATCCAGATGAAAGTGGTGCAGTGCTATGCTCCAACAAATGACAGCGACGACGAGCATAAGGACAACTTCTACAATAGACTGCAGAGCATCCTGGAACAACTGAAAAGTAAGGACATCAACATCCTCATGGGGGACTTCAATGCGAAGATTGGAGGAGACAACACAGGATACGAAGAAGTGATGGGAAAGCAAGGGTTAGGGGAGATGAGTAAGAATGGAGAGAGGTTCTTGGACACCTGTGCCCTGAACAACCTAGTTATTGGAGGAAGTGTCTTTCCCCACAAGAGGATACACAAGGCAACCTGGATTTCACCGGACGGGGTGACCGAAAACCAGATTGACCACTTCTGCATAAATAGGACATTCAGGAGATCAATGCAGGATGTACGAGCAAGGAGGGGAGCAGATGTGGCATCAGATCACCAACTCGTAGTTGCCACACTAAAGCTGAAGCTGAAGAAACACTGGACACAGACGACAACATCAAGACAGAAGTTTAACATCTGCCTCTTGAAAGACACAGAGAAAAGGATGGAGTACACACTGACTCTAAAGAACAGATTTGAAGCCTTACAAGAACTGAACAGTGAAGAAGAACATACACTAGATAGATGGGGAAAGATAAAAGAGGCCATCATAACAACCTGTCAGGAAGTGCTCGGACCAAAGAAGAGCTAGCAGAAAGACTGGATATCACCAGAAACGCTGCTCAAGGTCCTGGAGAGGAGACAAAAGAAGTCCAAAATGAACAACTGCCGAACACGGGCAACGAAGACAAAAGCCCAGAAGGAATACTCGGACAGCAATAAACAGGTGAAGAAAAGTGCCAGAAAAGACAATAGGGACTTCATCGACAGCTTGGCCAAAGAAGCGGAAGAGGCAGCAGGGAAAGGAAACATGGCGGACCTGTATAACATCACCAAGAAACTGTCAGGCAGGAGTAGCAAACCGGAGCGACCAGTGAAAAACAAGGAAGGGAATACAAGCAAAGAACCACAACAACAACAGGAAAGATGGGCAGAGTACTTTGAGGAGCTCCTGAATAGACCAACACCATCAAACCCTCCGGATATTCAAGCAGCGGAGGCAGACCTTCTCATCCACTGTGGAATCCCAACCAAGCTAGAAATTAAGAAAGCCATCACTCAACTGAAAAACGGAAAGTCGACAGGACCAGATAACATCCCAGCAGAGGCACTGAGGGCAGACATAGATGCTTCGGTAGAGATGTTACATCCACTGTTAAAGGAGACCTGGGAGAAAGGGGAAATTCCAACAGACTGGAAGGAAGGATACCTGGTCAAACTCCCCAAGAAAGGAGACCTCAGTCAGTGCCATAACTACAGGGTAATCATGCTGCTCTCAGTGCCAGGAAAGATATTCAACAGGATTCTCCTGGAACGAATAAAGAAAGCTGTGGACCCGCTGCTAAGAGACCAACAAGCAGGGTTCCGGCAGAATAGATCCTGTGTCGACCAAATTACAACTCTCCGTATCATAGTTGAGCAATCAGTGGAATGGAACTCTCCGCTCTACATCAATTTCATAGATTACGAGAAGGCGTTTGATAGTGTTGACAGAGACACCCTCTGGAAACTGCTCAGACACTATGGCATCCCAGAAAAACTGGTCAACTTGATAAGGAACTCCTATGAAGGGATGACATGCAGAGTCATCCATGGAGGTCAGCTCACTCGAAGCTTCCACGTGAAGACTGGAGTCAGGCAGGGCTGTCTACTGTCCCCTTTCCTCTTCCTCTTAGCCATCGATTGGATAATGAAGGTCACAACAACACAGAGGAGACACGGGATCCAGTGGACAATGACATCACAGCTGGATGACCTAGACTTTGCGGATGACATCGCTCTGCTCTCGCATAGTCAAAAGCAGATGCAAGAGAAGACAAGAGTGCTGGCAGACACCTCATCACAAGTTGGCCTCACCATCCATAAAGGGAAAACAAGAATCCTCAAGGTCAATATAACAAACAGAGACCCAGTGATGCTGGAGGGAACAGCACTTGAGGAAGTAAAAGCCTTTACATACTTAGGCAGTGTCATAGACAGTCAGGGCGGCACGGATGCAGACGTCAGAGCCAGAATCGGCAAGGCAAGAGCCGCATTCATCCAACTAAAGAACATCTGGAGCTCTAAAGAAATCAGCCAGCGGACAAAGCTCAGACTCTTCAGCTCAAACGTCAAGCCAGTACTACTGTACGGATCAGAGACGTGGAGGACAACAAAGACCACAACTATGAAGGTACAAACATTCATAAACAGCTGCCTGAGGAGGATCCTGAGCATTCGCTGGCCAGACACCATCAGCAATATCGATCTCTGGCAGAGAGCGGGTCTACCACCAGTGGAAGAGGAGATTAAGAGAAGAAGGTGGGGATGGATTGGCCACACACTCCGGAAGCCCATTACCAGCATCATGAGACAAGCCCTTAGATGGAACCCGCAAGGCAAAAGAAAGAGGGGAAGGCCAAAGAACACCTGGCGCAGGGACCTTGAGACTGACATCAAGCAGTGTGGACTGACCTGGAAAGAGCTGGAAAAGAAGGCCCAGGATAGAGGACTCTGGCGGACTGTAGTCAACGGCCTATGCTCCACGAAAAGGAGCGATAGGCATAAGTAAGTAAGTAAGTAAGTCTTTATTTTGGGTTTATTTACTTCAATAAAAAAAAATGGACAACACCAAAGGCCAAGTGGCCTTTGGTGTTGACGAAATTAAGCTAAAGTAAACTAAATGTATCATTTATGTTTATGTTCATATCTATAATATGAGGAAAGAGCTATAAGATCACAATAAAGCTTGCATCCAGAAATATTCAAGTCCCTCCTTATATAGTATAATGGGAGATTAGTTGATAAATGTCTTGAGTGGGGGCACATGCTGTCATACACCCCAATCCACACCACTTCTAACCTGTCACATGATAACAATTCACATCCAAAGGAGTGATGTGCCAAGTAGGAAGTCAGTCAGATTGGTCAGAACTATACTCTGACAGTGAGTACAATGGGTACAACAGGTGAAACAGGTTCGCATGAAAACCAGGGGGTACATGTGTTCCCAACGGGCATCATTCCCAACGGGCATTGTCTTAGTAATATAGAAATGTTAAAAATGTCAGTGTCTTCAATTCACATTTTTAACATCTTACAATTGTCAATTCTCTATGTCTAATGTAATAAAATAGTATATGGCAGTTTTTTTGTATGTCATAAGCCTGAGCAGAAGATAAAATGTTTCATCTTCATTATCTAACTGTTGAAGCACACACTGTAAAAACACAGAGGTTTTGTTCATGCCATTTACTCAGATTTTTTTAAGGCACCCTGGATAAGAATCTCTGCTAAATGCCTAAATTATTAATTTGAATTGTATTATTGTTCAATTATTATATGTTCCAATTTATCACTAAACTACTTAATATATCCTATGCCAAAACATATGTCTGCAATGTCTTAGTTTTGCCAATGACTTTGCCATTACTTTGATAGAGATTAGGTGATAAGTGGGCTTGAGTGGGGGCACATGATGTCAAACAACCCATCACACACCACTTCTAACCTGTCACATGATAACAATTCACACCTTTCTTTGGGGTGACTTCTGAAATCTTAGGGGATCCATATAAAAGGTGCCCTCCAACAAACTGGAGGCAGACACTGAGAGACCCTCAATCTGAAAGCAACACTGAACTCCACTGCAACTACATTTGGAATTTGGAACACCTTTTGAACACAAACATGTACTCCTCTACTGGTAAGTAGTGTTCACTGAGAAACAACTGATTTCAAGTTGTCATGAAATATACTGTATTGGTTTCCTTTACTTGTTAAGACTATCAATGGTTTAATTCAACACTTCTAGCTGTGAGTGAGATGTGCCTGTATAGGTGCACCACCTGGCAATAACAGTGGATGTAGATAGGGTTTCTTTAAACTGCTTGGAATACCAGATAATTGTGCGTTGTGTTATGCAATGTGATGTTCTAGTGTCTCAATAGTGGAAGGAATGTATTGAATTCTTGTGCCTTATTCCCTGTTCTTTTTTTATTGTCCACTAAAACACATTTAGCTTGTAGATCTGCTATTTTCACCTAATGTTCGCCTATTTTCTCAGAATGTTAGTCTCTTATGACATGGCCAGAATATTTCCGCTGGGGTTCATGTGGTCAATATAAAGAGATGCATGACAATAATCTCTCTCTCCTCTCCTGACAGATGATCCTAGACAGGTGACCTCTGCTGCCAGTGGTGCCTCCTCCCGCAGTACCAACCGCAGGAAGAGGACCAGTTTCACCAAGGAGCACTTGGAGCTCCTCCGCATCACATTCCAGACTAACCCCTACCCGGGCATCAGTCTGAGAGAGAGCCTGTCCCAGACCACCGGCCTCCTCGAGTCACGCATCCAGGTATGTCTTCTTTTTCAACACTTTGCATGCTCACATGCATATCACATATCATACAATATCTACTCGCATCTGCTCTTGCTCTGTTCCAATTTCTGTTTACACAGAAAACCATTAACTGACACACAAGAGCAGAATGTTCTCTTAATCTATTACAGTGATATCCAAACCTAACCGTCTTCCTTTCTTTTTCCCTCAGGTGTGGTTTCAAAACACAAGAGCTCGCACCCTGAAGTTCAAAGGGGCCAAAAAAGCCTTGTGGAAGGCTGAGCTTGAAGGTCCTACCCAGGAATTCTCTCCGCCCCACACCATGGACCCCAGCAGCCCTGAGTCTGGCACTGCCCTTTTGCCACCCCAGGGACCACCACCTGGATATCATGCCCAGGTGAAGGAGGAGGTGTTGAAAGATGAGCCTACTCCACCCCTGTACATCATGGGCACTATGGCACCATGTATCAGGCCGAGCAGGATCGGTACCCTGGAAGCAGCTCCAGCCCATCCGTGACGAATGCCTGGGCTCAGCCAGGGAGTCAAACATCCCCGGTGCCTTCTTTTTGGTGCCCCTCTCCACCTGAGATGAGAAACTCGGGAGCAGCCGTCCTGTACCCTGGATCTGCAGAGCAGCAGCATTACATGTCCATTACAGGTTCCATGTCCAACAGCTCCCCCCCTGACACCCCTGATTCCGGCTACTGGGGCGGCGGCCAGGAGAACAGCCCAGCACAGGAAGATCACTACCCCCAGGTGTTTGACTCCTGGCAAGGGTATGCTGCAGAGGGCTCCAGGGAGTCAGCCAGCCCAGGGCCGATGATGCCTTCCCAGCATGCCCCTCTGCCTGAACTATCTATTTTCGAGATTCTGAGAGAGCTCGGTGACGAGTCTTGGTGAGGAAAGGGACTGGACAGTCAATTCCCTAAAGCAAAGCATGATTTATACTTTGTCAAATGACAGTGTCGCGTACTGAAAATAGCTGATCTACAAGCTCACAACCACATCATTTGAGATTATGTGTATCATTTAGATGTTTTGCAATTGCCATTTGTGTATTTATTTACTGTTTTTGATATGTACATAAAAAGAGGACTGTAGTGACATTTCAGTAGATCCCATCAAACTGTTGCCAACGGTACCTAATATTTTATTTGAAAAATTGATCCTCAACATTTACTTGAAGCTATTTATTAGTTATCTATTACCTATTTATCATGTATTTATGACTTTCTGCACTTTTATACAAAATAAATCTGTTATAAATCATATAATTTGATTGTTTGTGTTTAATATCTTTAAAACCTATACAACTGAGACAGGCTCATCAGTAAAGTACTTGAATTTCTTTGTTATCCTTGTTACATGTGACAGATGTTCCATCAACTTGGTAGAAAAAAAGTAGGTCAAATCTCATTACCACTAGATGGCGCTTGTGAGTTGGGCCATGGGCACTGAGGCAGTAACAGATACATTCTGACCCAAACTTCTTTAGTTAAAAAAAAAAAAAAGATCGGGGGAAATATTCAAATATTTAAAATCTATTCCCTTTTGTCAAATATGTTTTTGTTTGTTTGTTTGTTTTTAAATACATCAAAATAGGAAGTCGGTCAGATCGGTCAGAACTATTAGGGAACAGGATCATGGCGTCAGAGATTCGGGGGTTAGCTCCGCCCACAGTGGGCCCCATTCTATTTTGCTGACTAGTTTGACACGCTGTAGATCTATGCTTCTTGTCGAGCAAGCTAAGCAGCAAGTGTGACGTTGGTGTTCAGACTGTGTACATTATCTTCCATCTCTCTTCTATCTCTTACTTGTCTGTCGCTCTAATTTAGCAATGGTACGTATAGCTGCTGCGTTTGTCGGATGAAAATCATGCAATGCCAAGTGTTCAGACGTTGAAAGTCAAATGTACACATTTCCAACTTGGAAGCAAAGCTACAGAGATCAGATGTCGCGTGTCGGAGATATCAAATACACGTTGTATGGCTTGGGTGTCAGCCTTAAGACAAAACAACATAACCTTCAACAACATTTCCAAACACATCTCTACCCATGCTCAAGAGAGCATGACAGCACACAATAAAAATATAAAAATCAATTGTGCTGATCAGACGGAGTCTCACGGAGCACAGCAGATCCTGCTAAGTGGCTACAGGCTAGGCTGGCAGTTTGCATGGGAAGTGTGTGGCCGTAGTAGCTAAATCTGGCATTAAAAATAATATTTTAAATACAATGAGATTGAGCTAACAGTTCATGTTGTTTATCTTTGTGTCCTGTCTGGGAAAAGTTGTCAAGCGTGGCTCACGGTGGCTGAGTAAAAAGGGTCTGTCTGTCTCTCTGTCAGATGGACCCCAGGATAGAGATAACACTCGCAGAAAGGTTGTTATTTTTAGAGAGAAATGTCCCGCAATATGAATACATTTTGACATGTTTTATTTTGATGGTAACTGTTGTATAATCATAATATTACACTCGCGGGAGGGTGGCTTTATCATATTATTGACACCACGCTTCATTATTTACAACT
This sequence comes from Gymnoscopelus microlampas, assembly GCF_963454915.1. Lineage (NCBI taxonomy): Eukaryota > Metazoa > Chordata > Actinopteri > Myctophiformes > Myctophidae > Gymnoscopelus > Gymnoscopelus microlampas. Next base: position 42,708,699 of record NC_139956.1, on the reverse strand, counting down.
GTCGTCATAGTCATAGCAAAAAAGATGCCGACCGGAACTACGTCATTTTAGGCAAGTCTCCGCCCTAAGCCCGTTCCCAATACTCTGACATAAAATGTTTTACTGTGTTCCAATTTATTACTAAAGTACTTAATTTATCCTATGCCAAAACATAATTCTGCAATGTCTTAATTTTGCCAATGACTTTTCCATTACTTTGGCGATAAGGGGCTTGAGTGGGGGCACATGATGTCATACACCCCATCCCACACCACTTCTAACCTGTCACATGATAACAATTCACATCCAAAGGAGTGATGTGCCAAGTAGGAAGTCGGTCAGATTGTTCAGATTCAGAACTATACTCTGACAGTGAGTACAATGGGTACAACAGGTGAAACAGGTGAAACAGGCATCATTCCCAAATCCCAACGGGCATCTTCTTAGTAATATAGAGATGGTAAAAATGTCAGTGTCTTCAATTCACATTTTTAACCTCTTCCAACTGTCAATTATCCACAAACTGTTGCAATTTGATATGTCATTTCTGTAGATGTGGGGAGAGCTCCCGGTAATATGTTGATCAAATGACATTGTTCCTTCTGCACCTTTGAGTCTCGGTAGTTCAATCATAATCTGGCACTATGTTGTCTGGTCAAATATAACTGTGGAGAATCTTCTTTATCTATGCATACTCCAGGGACATGAAAACATATGGGATTTAGGCCAAAGCAATTCAGTTACTCCAAGTCTTTATTTTGGGTTTATTTACTTCAATAAAAAAAACGGACAACACCAAAGGCCAAGTGGCCTTGCCCCTAAAATGAAGAAATTCCAGGCCTGGCCTAATTTCTAAACTAAAGTAAACTAAATGTATCATCTATGTTTATGTTCAAATCTATAAAATGAGGAAAGAGCTATAAGATCACAATAACGCTTGCATCCAGAAATATTCAAGTCCTTCCTTATATAGTATTATGGCAGTTTTTTAGTATGTCATAACCCTGAGCAGTAGATGAAATGGGGAGGCATGCGTTAATCCGACAGACCTTTTCTCCGACTATGTGGCATCCGCGTGCGGTTAGGGTTAGGGTGCGGGTTCATCTTCATTGTCTAACTGTTGAAGCACACACTGTAAACACAGAGATTTTGTGCATGCCATTTACTCAGATTGTTTCAAGGCACTCTGGATAAGAATCTCTGCTAAATGCCTAAATTATAAATTTGAATTGTATTTAATTGTTTCGCTGTGTTCCAATCTATCACTAAAGTACAAATGTATCCTATGCCAAAACAAATTTCTGCAATTTATTAATTTTACCAATGACTTTGACATTACTTTGATAGAGATTAGTTGATAAATGTCTTGAGTCGGGCACATGATGTCATACACCCCAATCCACACCACTTCTAACCTGTCACATGATAACAATTCACATCCAAAGAAGTGATGTGCCGAGTAGGAAGTCGGTCAGATTGGTCAGAACTATACTCTGACAGCAGGGTTGGGAGGGTTACTTTTAAAAAGGAATCCCCTACAGTTACAAGTTACTTGCTAAAAAATTTAGTCAGTAACGTAATCCCGATTACTCCATTTAAAAAGTAACTATTAGTTACTTTCAGTTACTTTTGGATTACTTTTAAGTAGGGATGTCCCGATCACGTTTTTTTGCTCCCCATCCGATCCTGATCTTTTGATTTTGAGTATTTGCCAATCCTGATCTTTCCCGATCCGATCTTTTCATTTTTAAAAATATTTTTAAATTATAATTTATGCATGTAGAATTTATTTTTATCATTTATTTTGTAGCAATAAAAGACAATATGTCTCAAAACACTGTCTGACAGTTGAATTATTCACAACAAAATAAATGTTAATTAAAGAAATTAAGACAAATACTGAATCTCTGAACATTGGCTTGCAGTTATCGCACATAACCAAAATACAATAATAATATTAGACTTGTCATTCAGGATGGAAAATAAAGTTGTCCTTTTGGGGAGAAGTGGAACTTAGAAGTCATTTAAGTTTAGTGTGAGGGAGAGGGTCTACTCTGATTACTACAGCAGGGGTCCCCAATGTTTTTTAGCTAAGGGAGAGATGAAGCAAGGACCCCCTCTACATATTGTATAAAATTTGTGTTGCAGATTAAACCTTTTCATAGATTTCATAGATAGCTTCATAGACTTGTTTAACAACACTGTCATCATCAGTGTATTTTTCAGACATGTCAAACTCTCTGTACTTAGTAAAGTTGAGCCTAAGCTCTGTACTTGGTCTGCTCTTTTCCCCTCTACGTCTTCTTAAGTTCCCCTCAGAATATAGGGATATTAGGGTTCATGTGGTTAATGTAAATACAAGAAAAAGGTCCTATCACGCAAAGATTTGGAGACCCCCCTGTAGTAACTCTGAGAACCCCCTAGGGGTCCCCGACCCCCTGTTGAAGACCCCTGCTCTACAGGGAAAGACTTGATATCTACACTACAGAAAACATTCAGTTGGACATTAAACACACACACACACACACACACACACACACACACACACACACACACACACACACACACACACACACACACACACACACACACAGCTGACATTAATCAGTGCTGTTGATTGCTATGTGGTCAAATGCGAGCCAACGAGCCATCGTTAACCAGCTAGTGTTACACAGCTGACTGCCAATATGCGCATTTCTGTTGAAAACGCATCACTGACAGGCTGGTGAAGGCTATACATAGACTAGATAAAATAAATAGAATATACCAAGTTACTATCAGAAGTAACATCTGAAAGAGAGTCAATCAAAAGTAAGCCCTGGGCAGTGCTCAGTGCTGTTCCGAACGCACCCCTAGTATCTGTCTGCAGTGTTGCCTGGTCTGATTATTATAAGCCACATTGGGCTCATTTTTCTGAAGTTGCTTGTAAATAATGGTAGAACGGTTGTGAGCTTGTAGATCGTCTATTTTCAAATAACCAACATTTATAAATATGCACATTGTTTAATGGACGACATATATAGCTTTGAAGTGCTTGTGTGGCCTTTTATAGTCGCTTCTTTTGGGCTTGTTTTTATAGACCTGTTTGCTTATTTCTCTCGCAAAGTCTGGCAACACCGCTGTTGACTCAGCAGCAGACTGGGTACAAACAGACATGTCCGTTTTTGTCCGTTCGCGACCGACCGAACGGCCGGAAGTCCCATCCACTCCCATGTAAAAAAAAAACGGATAAAACGGACGCGATCCGGTCCGGAAAAAGCACATCCGGTTTCCGCAACACATTAGTATACATAACAAAATTGCCGGATCCGGAACAAGAGCTTCCGTTTTGTAGCGACCCGTTTTCCGCCAGCAAACGGACAAGTGTGTTTGTACCCACTCCTTACACAGAGGGTACAAACAGACATGTCCGTTCGCGACGGAACGAACGGCCGGAAGTCCCATCCACTCCCATGTTAAAAAAAAAACGGAAACGAAACGCGTCCGTCTTTCCGTTTTTTTTTTTAACATGGGAGTGGATGGGACTTCCGGCCGTTCGTTCCGTCGCGAACGGACATGTCTGTTTGTACCCAGAGAGCTGAGCGTTGCGCTCAGCTCCAATCCATTGCCGTCTGTGCGCTGCCGTGTGCGCTCTTGCAGGTGGTTGTTTGGTGTTATAATAATTTATTTGTTTGTAAAAAAATTAATGAGGGGAAGGGGAGAATGTAACCCTCCTGTAACGCCCGTTACAACACCCCCGTTACTGTAATCCAGATTACACATTTTAAAATGTACTCTAGGACGTTACCGTTACGTTTTTTTTTTACTCCGTTACGTAACGGCGTTACATGTAATCCGTTACTTCCCAACCCTGTGAGTGCAATGGGTACAACAGGTGAAACAGGTTCGCATGAAAACCAGAGGGTATACATGTGTTCCCAACGGGCATCATTCCCAACGGGCATTGGCTTAGTGATATAGAAACGTTAAAATGTCAGTGTCTTCAATTCACGTTTTCAACCTCTTAAAATTGACAATTCTCCATGTCTAATGTAATGTAAATAGTATATGGCAGTTTTTTTGTATGTCATAAGCCTGAGCTGAAGATAAAATGTTTCATCTTCATTATCTAACTGTTATTGAAGCACACACTGTAAACATACATCTCTGCTAAATGCCTAAATTATTAATTTGAATTGTATTATTGTTCAATTAGTATATGTTCCAATTTATCACTAAACTACTTAATATATCCTATGCCAAAACGTATGTCTGCAATGTCTTAGTTTTGCCAATGACTTTGCCATTACTTTGATAGAGATTAGGTGATAAGTGGGCTTGAGTGGGGGCACATGATGTCATACGACCCATCACACACCACTTCTAACCTGTCACATGATAGCAATTCACACCTTCTTTCTTTGGGGTGACTTCTGAAATCTTAGGGGATCCATATAAAAGGTGCCCCCCAACAAACTGGAGGCAGACACTGAGAGACCCTCAATCTGAAAGGAACACTGAACTCCACTGCAACTACATTTGGAATTTGGAACACCATTTGAACACAAACATGTACTCCCCCACTGGTAAGTAGTGTTCACTGAGAAACAACTGATTTCAAGTTGTCATGAAATATACTGTATTTGTTTCCTTTACTTGTTTAGACTATCAATGGTTTAATTCAACACTTCTAGCAGTGAGTGAGATTTGCCTGTATAGGTGCACCACCTGGCAATAATAGTGGGTGTAGATAGGGTTTCTTTAAACTGCTTGGAATACCAGATAATTGTGCTTTGTGTTATGCAATGTGATGTTCTAGTGTCTGTATTGAATTGTTGTGCCTTATTCCCTGTTCTTTTTTTTATTGTCCACTAAAACACATTTAGCTTGTAGATATGCTATTTTCACCTAATGTTCGCCTATTTCTCAGAATGTTAGTCTCTTATGACATGGCCAGAATATTGGGGCTGGGGTTCATGTGGTCAATAGAAAGAGATGCATGACAATAATCTCTCTCTCCTCTCCTGACAGATGATCCTAGACAGGTGACCTCTGCTGCCAGTGGTGCCTCCTCCCGCAGTACCAACCGCAGGAAGAGGACCAGTTTCACCAAGGAGCACTTGGAGCACCTCCGCATCACATTCCAGACTAACCCCTACCCGGGCATCAGTCTGAGAGAGAGCCTGTCCCAGACCACCGGCCTCCCCGAATCACGCATCCAGGTATGTCTTCTTTTTCAACACTTTGCTGGCTCACATGAATAGCATACAATATCTACTCGCATCTTACAACAAACTAGATAAGCCCCGGTGCTCTTGCTCTGTTCCAATTTCTGTTTACACAGAAAACCATTAACTGACACACAAGAGCAGAATTTTCTCTTAATCTATTACAGTGATATCCAAACCTAACCGTCTTCCTTTCTTTTTCCCTCAGGTGTGGTTTCAAAACACAAGAGCTCGCACCCTGAAGTTCAAAGGGGCCAAAAAAGCCTTGTGGAAGGCTGAGCTTGAAGGTCCTACCCAGGAATTCTCTCCGCCCCACACCATGGACCCCAGCAGCCCTGAGTCTGGTGCTGTCCCTTTGCCACCCCAGGGACCACCACCTGGATATCATGCCCAGGTGAAGGAGGAGGTGTTGAAAGATGACTTATGGCGGCGCCCTCAAGCCTACTCCACCCCTGTACATCATGGGCACTATGGCACCATGTATCAGGCCGAGCAGGATCGGTACCCTGGAAGCAGCTCCAGCCCATCCGTGACAAATGCCTGGGCTCAGCCAGGGAGTCAAACATCCCCGGTGCCTTCTTTTTGGTGCCCCTCTCCACCTGAGATGAGAAACTCGGGAGCAGCCGTCCTGTACCCTGGATCTGCAGAGCAGCAGCATTACATATCCATTACAGGTTCCATGTCCAACAGCCCTGACACCCCTGATTCCGGCTACTGGGGCGGCGGCCAGGAGAACAGCCCAGCACAGGAAGATCACTACCCCCAGGTGTTTGACTCCTGGCAAGGGTATGCTGCAGAGGGCTCCAGGGAGTCAGCCAGCCCAGGGCCGATGATGCCTTCCCAGCATGCCCCTCTGCCTGAACTATCTATTTTCGAGATTCTGAGAGAGCTCTGTGACGAGTTTTGGTGAGGAAAGGGACAGGACAGTCAATTCCCTAAAAAGCATATACTTTGTCAAATGACAGTGTCGCGTACTGAAAATAGCTGATCTACAAGCTCACAACCACATCATTTGAGATTATGTGTATCATTTAGATGTTTTGCAATTGCCATTATTTACTGTTTTTGATATGTACATAAAAAGGACTGTAGTGACATTTCAGTAGATCCCATCAAACTGTTGCCAACGGGATCTAATATTTTATTTGAAAAATGTTATCCTACAATTGATCCTCAAGATTTACTTGAAGCTATTTATTAGTTATCTATTACCTATTTATCATGTATTTATGACTTTCTGCACTTTTATACAAAATAAATCTGTTATTAATCAATAATTTGATTGTTTTTGTGCAATATCTTTAAAACCTATACAACTGAGACAGGCTCATCAGTAAAGTACTTGAATTTCTTTGTTATCCTTGTTACATGTGACAGATGTTCCATCAACTTGGTAGAAAAAAAGTAGGTCAAATCTCATTACCACTAGATGGCGCTTGTGAGTTGGGCCATGGGCACTGAGGCAGTAACAGATACATTCTGACCCAAACTTCTTTAGTAAAAAAAGAAAAAAGATCGGGGGAAATATTCAAATATTTAAAATCTATTCCCCTTTGTCAAATATGTTTTTGTTTGTTTGTTTTTAAATACATCAAAATAGGAAGTCGGTCAGATCGGTCAGAACTATTAGGGAACAGGATCATGGCGTCAGAGATTCGGGGGTTAGCTTATTTTGCTGACTAGTTTGACATGCAGTGCCGCAGTAACGTCAAGCTGTAGATCTATGCTTCTTGTCGAGCCAGCTAAGCAGCAAGTGTGACGTTGGTGTTCAGACTGTGTACTTTATCTTCCATCTCGCTTCTATCTCTTACTTGTCTGTCGCTCTAATTTAGCAATGGTACGTAGCTGCTGCGTTGTTGGATGAAAATCATGCAATACCAAGTGTTCAGACATTGAAGATCAAATGTACACAGTTCCAACTTGGAAGCAAAGCTACAGAGATCAGATGTCGCGTGTCGGAGATATCAAATAAACGTTAGGCTTGGGTGTCAGCCTTAAGACGAAACAACAGAACCTTCAACAACATTTCCAAACACATCTCTACCCATCCAATAAAAACACACAATAAAAATATAAAAATCAATTGTGCTGATCAGACGGAGTCTCACGGAGCACAGCAGATCCTGCTAAGTGGCTACAGGCTAGGCTGGCAGTTTGCATGGGAAGTGTGTGGCCGTAGTAGCTAAATCTGGCATTAAAAAAAATAGAATTTCTATCGAATATTTTAAATACAATGAGATTGAGCTAACAGTTCAGTTTTGTTTATCTTTGTGTCCTGTCTGGGAAAAGTTGTCAAGCGTGGCTCACGGTGGCTGAGTAAACAGGGTCTGTCTGTCTCTCTGTCAGATGGACCCCAGGATAGAGATAACACTCGCAGAAAGGTTGTTATTTTTAGAGAGAAATGTCCCGCAATATGAATACATTTTGACATGTTTTATTTTGATGGTAACTGTTGTATAATCATAATATTACACTCGCGGGAGGGTGGCTTTATCATATTATTGACACCACGCTTCATTATTTACAACTGTCGTCATAGTCATAGCAAAAAAGATGCCGACCGGAACTACGTCATTTTAGGCAAGTCTCCGCCCTAAGCCCGTTCCCAATACTCTGACATAAAATGTTTTACTGTGTTCCAATGTATTATTAAAGTACTTAATTTATCCTATGCCAAAACATAATTCTGCAATGTCTTAATTTTGCCAATGACTTTTCCATTACTTTGGCGATAAGGGGCTTGAGTGGGGGCACATGATGTCATACACCCCATCCCACACCACTTCTAACCTGTCACATGATAACAATTCACATCCAAAGGAGTGATGTGCCAAGTAGGAAGTCGGGCAGATTGATCAGATTCAGAACTATACTCTGACAGTGAGTACAATGGGTACAACAGGTGAAACAGGTTCGCAGGCATCATTCCCAAATCCCAACGGGCATCTTCTTAGTAATATAGAGATGGTAAAAATGTCAGTGTCTTCAATTCACATTTTTGACCTCTTCCAACTGTCAATTATCCACAAATTGTTGCAATTTGATATGTCATTTCTGTAGATGTGGGGAGAGCTCCCGGTAATATGTTGATCAAATGACATTGGCCCTGATTCATAAAGGGATTTGCGACCATATTTTGTACGTACCGGCATTTAGGACAAGTCGTACATATCCACCTGATGCATAAAGATTTTTTGGTCTGTGTTTTGTGCGTCAGGTGCGCACGTTCTCAGGTCAGCCCCGAGGCTGGCGTACCAGGGCTGAAATGTGCGTATGTCTTTAGAATGCTTTATTCTTCATGTCAAAATCAATTACAACAGTGGCAAACCTCAAATAAAATATGTATGTGCCCAACATTTGTCAACACATATATATAAAAAAATAAAAAATAAATGTCAAACGATGTATTGCTTAGACATGATGTAGATTCCACCGCTTTTTATTTATTTTCTAGTCTATGAGTCGCATTTAGAACTGAAAAGGTCCCTCAGTGTCACGTAATAATGAAAATAGGCTATCATGCCTTAATGAGACTGCGGAGGGACTGACGCACGTCAGTGTCCGTGCCGCGCTATTAATTTGTAGGCTAATAGTCTACTGTAGGCTACTCTGTATATTGATCACATGAACGCCACACACAACAGCCTAATAAATATTACCATCTGATGAGGAAACTAATAGTGGATGAAAGCTGTGTCCAGAAGATATATTCCCCATTCCGACGTAGGACAGTGATATATTAATCAAAACATAACTAATTTAATCAATAAGTAATCAATAAGCTCTGGTCCATAATCGGATAGCAGCGTTCCACTTGGATGCTGGATTTCATAATCTTTTTACCTTGGTAAAGGTGCGCAATGTTCATTAGAAAAGGCTTATAAATTATCCTTTCCACGTTTTATTAGCCTTTTTATTTGGTAATGGGGTTAAACCTTGTAAACTTCTTTATTCTCATTACACATGAGAGCATTTATTACGTGATCCGCTTCCAGACAGAACAGTAAGTTGTCAAGGCGATGCGACACCACATCTGTTATCTTTATTCTTTAGACGGCGGAGTTGCAAACGATTGGATCAGCGTTGCCAGATGTTGTGAGAGAAATAAGCAACCAGGTCTATGAAAATAAGCCCAAAAGAAGCAACTGACAGCCCATTATAAGCACTTTAATTAAACCGTAGTGAGCTTGTAGATCTGCTATATATATTTTTTTAAGTCTTGTAATAAAATGTGGAATATTTGGAATATTTGTTGAACATTTTAACACAAATCTGCCTCCAGCGGGCACAAAACATGTTCAGATGGGGCTTAATAGGGATAAATTAGCCTACATATTAACTTGGGGGTCCATGACATAAAAATATTGACAACCACCGGTTAAAATAATTGAACAATTGTTAAGCAAGCCCAAATAATGAAGTACACTTTAGAAACAAGCCCAAAAAAACACACCCCACAGCTACCAATATTTACAAGCAACTTTACAGAAAAATAAGCTCAGATTCGCTTATAATAAGCGGACATGGCAACACTGTTCAGTAAAGTGACAGATTTGATCAGAGGGAAACTGCTGAGTCACGGTTCACGCCTTTTATGGTGCAAAATGGGGCGTGGAACAATGTAAATGAACCTCTCGGGATCATCACGCCCAGCTGGCTGTCATTATAATATAGAACTGGTCATACGCACGTCTCTGTCATATACGACACCCCTTTTGAATCGCACGTCCGTTAGTGAGTACCAGAAATACGACCTCCTTTACGAACTTCATTTACACCATATTTACGACCCTCATTTTGAATCGGGGCCATTGTTCCTTCTGCAGCTTTGAGTCTCGGTAGTTCAATCATAATCTGGCACTATGTTGTCTGGTCAAATATAACTGTGGAGAATCTTCTTTATCTATGCATACTCCAGGGACATGAAAACATATGGGATTTAGGCCAAAGCAATTCAGTTACTCCAAGTCTTTATTTTCTGTCTCGTGCTGCTGGTAATGAAATGCCTGCATAGGCCTTCATTACACAGTAGCAGGGGTTGGTCGGGCTTGACGTGCCGTGACAGCTTGTACACGACCCGAAACCTGTCTGGTCTCACGTGGTATGAGACTGTAATCTGTTACCTGGAAGACAAAAGGTTAGGGAAGGGGACTAACAAACCAACCCCAAACAATCCGGAACCCAGAAATGGGGGAAGGTTGGGCTTGGGGCCAGCAACCCCAAACCGTAAAAAAACACATACGCTACAGAAACGTTGAATACAGAAAGACAGACTCCAACCCTGGTGGAGGAAGGTTTTTCATTAAGAAGAAATATGACGCTGCGTGAGGAAAGCCGCAAGGAAGCCACGGAGCCGAAATCCCTTCTCTCAAACAGGAGCATTAGAATAGGAACATGGAACGTTAGGACCATGTACGAGACAGGAAAGACCATGCAAGTAGCAGGAGAAATGAGGAGATACAGCTTAGATTTGCTAGGACTCAGCGAAACACGTTGGATTCAATCTGGACAACAAAGACTGACGACAGGAGAGCTCTTACTATACTCAGGGCATGAAGAAGAAAAATCCCCGCACACAGAGGGGGTAGGTCTGCTGTTATCCAAAACAGCTCAGAGGGCATTGATGGGATGGGAACCACATGGGCCAAGAATGATAACAGCCACCTTCAGAACCAAGAAGAAGAAGATCCAGATGAAAGTGGTGCAGTGCTATGCTCCAACAAATGACAGCGACGACGAGCATAAGGACAACTTCTACAATAGACTGCAGAGCATCCTGGAACAACTGAAAAGTAAGGACATCAACATCCTCATGGGGGACTTCAATGCGAAGATTGGAGGAGACAACACAGGATACGAAGAAGTGATGGGAAAGCAAGGGTTAGGGGAGATGAGTAAGAATGGAGAGAGGTTCTTGGACACCTGTGCCCTGAACAACCTAGTTATTGGAGGAAGTGTCTTTCCCCACAAGAGGATACACAAGGCAACCTGGATTTCACCGGACGGGGTGACCGAAAACCAGATTGACCACTTCTGCATAAATAGGACATTCAGGAGATCAATGCAGGATGTACGAGCAAGGAGGGGAGCAGATGTGGCATCAGATCACCAACTCGTAGTTGCCACACTAAAGCTGAAGCTGAAGAAACACTGGACACAGACGACAACATCAAGACAGAAGTTTAACATCTGCCTCTTGAAAGACACAGAGAAAAGGATGGAGTACACACTGACTCTAAAGAACAGATTTGAAGCCTTACAAGAACTGAACAGTGAAGAAGAACATACACTAGATAGATGGGGAAAGATAAAAGAGGCCATCATAACAACCTGTCAGGAAGTGCTCGGACCAAAGAAGAGCCAGCAGAAAGACTGGATATCACCAGAAACGCTGCTCAAGGTCCTGGAGAGGAGACAAAAGAAGTCCAAAATGAACAACTGCCGAACACGGGCAACGAAGACAAAAGCCCAGAAGGAATACTCGGACAGCAATAAACAGGTGAAGAAAAGTGCCAGAAAAGACAATAGGGACTTCATCGACAGCTTGGCCAAAGAAGCGGAAGAGGCAGCAGGGAAAGGAAACATGGCGGACCTGTATAACATCACCAAGAAACTGTCAGGCAGGAGTAGCAAACCGGAGCGACCAGTGAAAAACAAGGAAGGGAATACAAGCAAAGAACCACAACAACAACAGGAAAGATGGGCAGAGTACTTTGAGGAGCTCCTGAATAGACCAACACCATCAAACCCTCCGGATATTCAAGCAGCGGAGGCAGACCTTCTCATCCACTGTGGAATCCCAACCAAGCTAGAAATTAAGAAAGCCATCACTCAACTGAAAAACGGAAAGTCGACAGGACCAGATAACATCCCAGCAGAGGCACTGAGGGCAGACATAGATGCTTCGGTAGAGATGTTACATCCACTGTTAAAGGAGACCTGGGAGAAAGGGGAAATTCCAACAGACTGGAAGGAAGGATACCTGGTCAAACTCCCCAAGAAAGGAGACCTCAGTCAGTGCCATAACTACAGGGTAATCATGCTGCTCTCAGTGCCAGGAAAGATATTCAACAGGATTCTCCTGGAACGAATAAAGAAAGCTGTGGACCCGCTGCTAAGAGACCAACAAGCAGGGTTCCGGCAGAATAGATCCTGTGTCGACCAAATTACAACTCTCCGTATCATAGTTGAGCAATCAGTGGAATGGAACTCTCCGCTCTACATCAATTTCATAGATTACGAGAAGGCGTTTGATAGTGTTGACAGAGACACCCTCTGGAAACTGCTCAGACACTATGGCATCCCAGAAAAACTGGTCAACTTGATAAGGAACTCCTATGAAGGGATGACATGCAGAGTCATCCATGGAGGTCAGCTCACTCGAAGCTTCCACGTGAAGACTGGAGTCAGGCAGGGCTGTCTACTGTCCCCTTTCCTCTTCCTCTTAGCCATCGATTGGATAATGAAGGTCACAACAACACAGAGGAGACACGGGATCCAGTGGACAATGACATCACAGCTGGATGACCTAGACTTTGCGGATGACATCGCTCTGCTCTCGCATAGTCAAAAGCAGATGCAAGAGAAGACAAGAGTGCTGGCAGACACCTCATCACAAGTTGGCCCCACCATCCATAAAGGGAAAACAAGAATCCTCAAGGTCAATATAACAAACAGAGACCCAGTGATGCTGGAGGGAACAGCACTTGAGGAAGTAAAAGCCTTTACATACTTAGGCAGTGTCATAGACAGTCAGGGCGGCACGGATGCAGACGTCAGAGCCAGAATCGGCAAGGCAAGAGCCGCATTCATCCAACTAAAGAACATCTGGAGCTCTAAAGAAATCAGCCAGCGGACAAAGCTCAGACTCTTCAGCTCAAACGTCAAGCCAGTACTACTGTACGGATCAGAGACGTGGAGGACAACAAAGACCACAACTATGAAGGTACAAACATTCATAAACAGCTGCCTGAGGAGGATCCTGAGCATTCGCTGGCCAGACACCATCAGCAATATCGATCTCTGGCAGAGAGCGGGTCTACCACCAGTGGAAGAGGATATTAAGAGAAGAAGGTGGGGATGGATTGGCCACACACTCCGGAAGCCCATTACCAGCATCATGAGACAAGCCCTTAGATGGAACCCGCAAGGCAAAAGAAAGAGGGGAAGGCCAAAGAACACCTGGCGCAGGGACCTTGAGACTGACATCAAGCAGTGTGGACTGACCTGGAAAGAGCTGGAAAAGAAGGCCCAGGATAGAGGACTCTGGCGGACTGTAGTCAACGGCCTATGCTCCACGAAAAGGAGCGATAGGCATAAGTAAGTAAGTAAGTAAGTCTTTATTTTGGGTTTATTTACTTCAATAAAAAAAAATGGACAACACCAAAGGCCAAGTGGCCTTTGGTGTTGACGAAATTAAGCTAAAGTAAACTAAATGTATCATTTATGTTTATGTTCATATCTATAATATGAGGAAAGAGCTATAAGATCACAATAAAGCTTGCATCCAGAAATATTCAAGTCCCTCCTTATATAGTATAATGGGAGATTAGTTGATAAATGTCTTGAGTGGGGGCACATGCTGTCATACACCCCAATCCACACCACTTCTAACCTGTCACATGATAACAATTCACATCCAAAGGAGTGATGTGCCAAGTAGGAAGTCAGTCAGATTGGTCAGAACTATACTCTGACAGTGAGTACAATGGGTACAACAGGTGAAACAGGTTCGCATGAAAACCAGGGGGTACATGTGTTCCCAACGGCCATCATTCCCAACGGGCATTGTCTTAGTAATATAGAAATGTTAAAAATGTCAGTGTCTTCAATTCACATTTTTAACATCTTAAAATTGTCAATTCTCTATGTCTAATGTAATAAAATAGTATATGGCAGTTTTTTTGTATGTCATAAGCCTGAGCAGAAGATAAAATGTTTCATCTTCATTATCTAACTGTTGAAGCACACACTGTAAAAACACAGAGGTTTTGTTCATGCCATTTACTCAGATTTTTTTAAGGCACCCTGGATAAGAATCTCTGCTAAATGCCTAAATTATTAATTTGAATTGTATTATTGTTCAATTATTATATGTTCCAATTTATCACTAAACTACTTAATATATCCTATGCCAAAACATATGTCTGCAATGTCTTAGTTTTGCCAATGACTTTGCCATTACTTTGATAGAGATTAGGTGATAAGTGGGCTTGAGTGGGGGCACATGATGTCAAACAACCCATCACACACCACTTCTAACCTGTCACATGATAACAATTCACACCTTCTTTCTTTGGGGTGACTTCTGAAATCTTAGGGGATCCATATAAAAGGTGCCCTCCAACAAACTGGAGGCAGACACTGAGAGACCCTCAATCTGAAAGCAACACTGAACTCCACTGCAACTACATTTGGAATTTGGAACACCTTTTGAACACAAACATGTACTCCTCTACTGGTAAGTAGTGTTCACTGAGAAACAACTGATTTCAAGTTGTCATGAAATATACTGTATTGGTTTCCTTTACTTGTTAAGACTATCAATGGTTTAATTCAACACTTCTAGCTGTGAGTGAGATGTGCCTGTATAGGTGCACCACCTGGCAATAACAGTGGATGTAGATAGGGTTTCTTTAAACTGCTTGGAATACCAGATAATTGTGCGTTGTGTTATGCAATGTGATGTTCTAGTGTCTCAATAGTGGAAGGAATGTATTGAATTCTTGTGCCTTATTCCCTGTTCTTTTTTTATTGTCCACTAAAACACATTTAGCTTGTAGATCTGCTATTTTCACCTAATGTTCGCCTATTTTCTCAGAATGTTAGTCTCTTATGACATGGCCAGAATATTTCCGCTGGGGTTCATGTGGTCAATATAAAGAGATGCATGACAATAATCTCTCTCTCCTCTCCTGACAGATGATCCTAGACAGGTGACCTCTGCTGCCAGTGGTGCCTCCTCCCGCAGTACCAACCGCAGGAAGAGGACCAGTTTCACCAAGGAGCACTTGGAGCTCCTCCGCATCACATTCCAGACTAACCCCTACCCGGGCATCAGTCTGAGAGAGAGCCTGTCCCAGACCACCGGCCTCCCCGAGTCACGCATCCAGGTATGTCTTCTTTTTCAACACTTTGCATGCTCACATGCATATCACATATCATACAATATCTACTCGCATCTGCTCTTGCTCTGTTCCAATTTCTGTTTACACAGAAAACCATTAACTGACACACAAGAGCAGAATGTTCTCTTAATCTATTACAGTGATATCCAAACCTAACCGTCTTCCTTTCTTTTTCCCTCAGGTGTGGTTTCAAAACACAAGAGCTCGCACCCTGAAGTTCAAAGGGGCCAAAAAAGCCTTGTGGAAGGCTGAGCTTGAAGGTCCTACCCAGGAATTCTCTCCGCCCCACACCATGGACCCCAGCAGCCCTGAGTCTGGCACTGCCCTTTTGCCACCCCAGGGACCACCACCTGGATATCATGCCCAGGTGAAGGAGGAGGTGTTGAAAGATGACTTATGGCGGCGCCCTCAAGCCTACTCCACCCCTGTACATCATGGGCACTATGGCACCATGTATCAGGCCGAGCAGGATCGGTACCCTGGAAGCAGCTCCAGCCCATCCGTGACGAATGCCTGGGCTCAGCCAGGGAGTCAAACATCCCCGGTGCCTTCTTTTTGGTGCCCCTCTCCACCTGAGATGAGAAACTCGGGAGCAGCCGTCCTGTACCCTGGATCTGCAGAGCAGCAGCATTACATGTCCATTACAGGTTCCATGTCCAACAGCTCCCCCCCTGACACCCCTGATTCCGGCTACTGGGGCGGCGGCCAGGAGAACAGCCCAGCACAGGAAGATCACTACCCCCAGGTGTTTGACTCCTGGCAAGGGTATGCTGCAGAGGGCTCCAGGGAGTCAGCCAGCCCAGGGCCGATGATGCCTTCCCAGCATGCCCCTCTGCCTGAACTATCTATTTTCGAGATTCTGAGAGAGCTTGGTGACGAGTCTTGGTGAGGAAAGGGACTGGACAGTCAATTCCCTAAAGCAAAGCATGATTTATACTTTGTCAAATGATAGTGTCGCGTACTGAAAATAGCTGATATACAAGCTCACAACCACATCATTTGAGATTATGTGTATCATTTAGATTTTTTGCAATTGCCATTTGTGTATTTATTTACTGTTTTTGATATGTACATAAAAAGAGGACTGTAGTGACATTTCAGTAGATCCCATCAAACTGTTGCCAACGGTACCTAATATTTTATTTGAAAAATGTTATCCTACAATTGATCCTCAATATTTACTTGAAGCTATTTATTAGTTATCTATTACCTATTTATCATGTATTTATGACTTTCTGCACTTTTATACAAAATAAATCTGTTATAAATCATATAATTTGATTGTTTGTGTTTAATATCTTTAAAACCTATACAACTGAGACAGGCTCATCAGTAAAGTACTTGAATTTCTTTGTTATCCTTGTTACATGTGACAGATGTTCCATCAACTTGGTAGAAAAAAGTAGGTCAAATCTCATTACCACTAGATGGCGCTTGTGAGTTGGGCCATGGGCACTGAGGCAGTAACAGATACATTCTGACCCAAAATTCTTTAGTAAAAAAAGAAAAGAAAAAAGATCGGGGGAAATATTCAAATATTTAAAATCTATTCCCTTTTGTCAAATATGTTTTTGTTTGTTTGTTTGTTTTTAAATACATCAAAATAGGAAGTCGGTCAGATCGGTCAGAACTATTCGGGAACAGGATCATGGCGTCAGAGATTCGGGGGTTAGCTCCGCCCACAGTGGGCCCCATTCTATTTTGCTGACTAGTTTGACACGCTGTAGATCTATGCTTCTTGTCGAGCAAGCTAAGCAGCAAGTGTGACGTTGGTGTTCAGACTGTGTACATTATCTTCCATCTCTCTTCTATCTCTTACTTGTCTGTCGCTCTAATTTAGCAATGGTACGTAGCTGCTGCGTTTGTCGGATGAAAATCATGCAATGCCAAGTGTTCAGACGTTGAAAGTCAAATGTACACATTTTCAACTTGGAAGCAAAGCTACAGAGATCAGATGTCGCGTGTCGGAGATATCAAATACACGTTGTATGGCTTGGGTGTCAGCCTTAAGACAAAACAACATAACCTTCAACAACATTTCCAAACACATCTCTACCCATGCTCAAACGAGCATGACAGCACACAATAAAAATATAAAAATCAATTGTGCTGATCAGACGGAGTCTCACGGAGCACAGCAGATCCTGCTAAGTGGCTACAGGCTAGGCTGGCAGTTTGCATGGGAAGTGTGTGGCCGTAGTAGCTAAATCTGGCATTAAAAAAAATAGAATTTCTATCGAATATTTTAAATACAATGAGATTGAGCTAACAGTTCAGTTTTGTTTATCTTTGTGTCCTGTCTGGGAAAAGTTGTCAAGCGTGGCTCACGGTGGCTGAGTAAACAGGGTCTGTCTGTCTCTCTGTCAGATGGACCCCAGGATAGAGATAACACTCGCAGAAAGGTTGTTATTTTTAGAGAGAAATGTCCCGCAATATGAATACATTTTGACATGTTTTATTTTGATGGTAACTGTTGTATAATCATAATATTACACTCGCGGGAGGGTGGCTTTATCATATTATTGACACCACGCTTCATTATTTACAACTGTCGTCATAGTCATAGCAAAAAAGATGCCGACCGGAACTACATCATTTTAGGCAAGTCTCCGCCCTAAGCCCGTTCCCAATACTCTGACATAAAATGTTTTACTGTGTTCCAATTTATTACTAAAGTACTTAATTTATCCTATGCCAAAACATAATTCTGCAATGTCTTAATTTTGCCAATGACTTTTCCATTACTTTGGCGATAAGGGGCTTGAGTGGGGGCACATGATGTCATACACCCCATCCCACACCACTTCTAACCTGTCACATGATAACAATTCACATCCAAAGGAGTGATGTGCCAAGTAGGAAGTCGGTCAGATTGGTCAGAACTATACTCTGACAGTGAGTACAATGGGTACAACAGGTGAAACAGGTTTGCATGAAAACCAGAGGGTATATGTTACGGTCAGGTGACCTTATGATTATGTATTATTATGATGTATGAGTAATATATTATTGACATGTATGAGGAAGAGGTGACTGACTGCATGTTTCTTCCTTATCATGCAGGAGGTGTCTGTCATGGGTGAGGAGGAGTGAGAGAAGGCTCTAAATCCCACTGTGATTGGCTAGACTCTGCTATAGAGGTGCAATTGGCTAATGGGCTGTGTGCTCCACAGGTGGACTTGATCACCCATCATGTGATGGCTATAAAAGCACTGCAGGCAGCTAATTCATTGAGATGAGACCTTCCCTGTCCTCTCCACCACTGACCCCTCGTTTGTTTGGTTTGTTAAAGTATGGTTTGAGCCCTTAGGAAAGGCTGACTTTGACTTAATGTTTGGATAACCCTTTTGAGTGATTTAACAGTCTCTTTATTTGTTTTTGTTTCCTTTTCAATTGGCCAGTTAACTTGTTTTTGTTTCCTTTTGTTTTGTTTATTTGCCTGAGCTACAATAGCCTTTAGCCTTCCAGGAAAGGCACATTTTTGATATTGTTAAAAGGTAAAAGGTAACCTGTGACTAGACTTTAAGGACATTTTGGACATTTAATGACTTTTTGACCGTGAACTTTGTAATAAATATCCATTCTTTTTGCAAACTGGTTTCAAAGAGTCATATATGTTGCACTCACACCACCCCTAGGGTGGGGGTCGTAACATATTTGGGGGCTCGTGCCGGTTTAGACACCCTTTTGGTAATTTGCATATATTTAAGTTAATTTATGGTGATAAGTAACATATATGTGAAAAATCGTCTAAACAGTTAATTAGTGGCTCATTTGATGGTAAATGGAAAAAGGTGCATTCGTTAGTGAACGTTTGGTTTTTGAAAAACATGTTTGAGACTATATGATTTGTTAATTGTTTGGGTTTTTTGTTTTCAGTTGGGTCAGTGGTTAGCTGGATGGATGTGTTTTCGGCAGGTGGAGGTAAGCAGGTTTTGTGTGGACTTTTTGGTAACTTGGAGAACTTGGTTCTTTTAATTCGGTTCTCATGTTCACGCGGTCTGGGAGGTCGGCTGGTAGGATCTTAACTAGGGCTTCTCTAGAAAAGTGTAATAAGAGACAGTTATTGGCCATTGCTAAAGAGTTCAGGCTGCTGGTGATAGCAGGCCAAAAGCAACAAATCCTCAATAGTGTGGTGGATCAACTAAGAAGGAGGGGTATTCTGGAGTCACAGCCAGAGAACAAAGAGAGTGGCACACAGGGTACTAGTGGAGCAATGACGACTGAGGCCGCTAATGTCTCAGGCTCACTAGGAACTCCTGGGGGTCCGGGGATTTCTCTTGTAGAAGGCTCGGGCTCGACCACTCAGACATCACCAGATGTCACACCTGGGGGGGAATTGGAGGAGAACATGCAGCTGAAACTCCGTCTCAGAGAGACAGAGTGCAAGTTAATGCGTGAGGAACGCTTAAAAAGTGAGCAGGAAAGGTTAAAAAGTGAGCAGGAAAGGTTAAGGAGTGAGTTGGAACTAAAAAAAGAGGAGGTTAAATTGCAACAGCAACAAAAGGAGTTGGAACTCATGCATATGAGAGCTAGGTTGCCGGCTGCATCCCCCCAGGTTACTACTCCGCTGGAGGCTCCAGAAAGCAACAGCACTACCCCCAGAGCAGTGTTCGATGTGGGCAGGCACATTGCCCTTGTGCCACCCTTCAGAGAAGGTGAGGTTGACTCCTACTTTCATGCGTTTGAACGCATAGCAAATACACTGAAATGGCCAGAGAATATGTGGGCTTTGTTATTGCAGTGCAAACTAAGTGGTAAAGCGCAGGAGGTCTGTACCAGCCTGACCCTAGACCAGAGTCTCGACTATGAGACGGTGAAAAAAAGCATTTTGCGTACTTATGAATTGGTCCCAGAGGCATATCGCCAAAAATTTCGTTCCACTGAAAAACCTGCTGACCAGTCATTTGTCGAATTTGCTCAGGTGAAAACGGTGTTGTTCAATAAGTGGTGTACAGCAAGCAAAGTGGCTGACTTTGAGCAGCTCAGGGAATTAATTCTATTGGAGGAATTTAAGAACTGCATTCCAGAGCGCATTGTCATGTACCTTAACGAGCAGAAAGTTAACACCGTGTCTAAAGCTGCCGTTTGTGCAGATGAGTTTGTGTTAACACACAGGTCAAACTTTTCTCCTATGCACCGGGAGTCCAAGGGTAACCACGGGAAAAATGGGAAACCTTGGAATAAAGCAAAGTCACCAAACAGTCCGCCGCGTAACGGCAATGGTAATGGTGCGGGCGGGGCTGGGAACAGTGGGGAAGCACGCAAGTGTTTTGCTTGTCATGAGGAAGGCCATTTAATTCGGGAGTGTCCAACACGCTCACAGAGCAACGAAAAAGAAGGTCAAAATCAGAAATACAGGAAGTCAAAAGCAGTGTCGTTTGTGCGTAATGTTGCTCAGTGTCAGCCTGAGGCAGTGTCTGTCCGGGCGGAGACTGAGGAATGTTTCGGTCCTTTTCTATTTAAAGGTACTGTGTCTCTGTGCGATGGTGAGAAAGAACAAATTCCCATTACCATCTTACGTGACACAGGTGCGGCACAGTCGCTGATGTTACAGTCTGTTTTGCCTTTTTCAGAAGGCTCTTCCTGTGGTTCTGATGCGTTGCTGCTGGGTGTGGAGATGGCATCCTCTCGTGCGCCTCTCCATAGGGTGTTTTTGCGCTCACCGTTGGTTACGGGCCTTGTGCAGGTGGGCATACGGGAAGGTTTACCAGTAGAGGGGATCGCGTTGATCCTTGGTAACGACTTGGCAGGTGATAAAGTTTTTCCTACTTTTGAGGTGATAGAGCATCCAGTGATTTCTGAGTTTGTGTGCGAGGGCGCACAGAATGTTTTTCCTGCTTGTGCTGTGACTCGTGCGCAGGCTAGGAAAAACGCTGAGGAAATTATTCTGAGTGATTCGTTTTTCTGTAGTGATGATCCGTTGTGCACTTCTGCTACTAGCCCCAAGAAAAAGGTGGAAAACGTGTTGCCTATTAAGCCGGATTTTGCGTTCGATGTAAAGAGGGATTCATTTATGTTTGCGCAGCAGAATGACCCGTCCTTGGCTTCATGCTGGGAAGCAAGCCGTGTGGGGGGCACAGATTGTGCCTACGGTCTGGATGGTGATATTCTGGTGCGTAAATGGTGTCCATCGTCTGCTGTGGAGGCAGAGTGGAACACGGTGTACCAAATTGTTGTCCCCAAAACATTTCGTTCTCAAATTCTGAGTTTGTCTCATGATAATTTTTCTGGGCACTTGGGTGTTCGGAAAACTTATCAGCGCATTTTGCGCTATTTCTTTTGGCCTGGATTGAAAACCGACGTGTCTGATTTTTGTCGCTCGTGTCATGTGTGCCAGGTGATGGGGAAACCTAACCAGGTGATTCCCCCGGCTCCGTTAAAACCTGTCCCTGCTATGGGGGAGCCATTTGAGCACATTATTATTGACTGCGTGGGGCCGTTGCCCAAAACGAAATCTGGCCACCGTTTTCTGCTTACTTTGATGTGTGTCGCCACTCGCTATCCAGAGGCGATCCCGCTGCGCACAATTAAAGCTAAACCGGTGATCAAAGCGCTGACTAATTTCTTTTCGACTTTTGGTTTAGCTCGTTTTTTGCAGAGTGACAACGGATCTAATTTCACGTCCAGAGTGTTTTCTCAGGTGATGGAATCACTTGCTATTAAACACATTAAATCTAGTGCCTATCACCCAGAGAGCCAGGGCGCGCTTGAGCGTTTTCATCAGACTCTTAAAGCTATGCTGAAGAAATTTTGTCTAGAAACAGGCAGACAGTGGGATGAGGGATTGCCCTTTCTAATGCTAGCTGCGAGGGAATCAGTGCAGGAGTCGCTGGGATTTAGCCCAGCAGAACTAGTCTTTGGACACACAGTCCGAGGTCCTTTGCGTGTGCTGAGAGACAGTGTGTTGGCCAAGCCAACAAGCCCAGCAAAAGGTGTGTTAAGTTACGTGAGCGAATTCCGTGAGCGCCTGCACAAGGCTCGTGAGGTTGCTACGGCTGCATTAAAGCAGTGCCAGGATCAAATGAAGGAACGTTTTGATAAAAAAGCAGTTCAGAGGGAATTTGCGGTGGGACAAAAGGTTCTTGCTCTCCTCCCGATTCCTAGTTCAGCTTTTCAATCAAAATTTTGTGGTCCATATGTAGTTCAGAAGAAACTATGTGAAACTGATTATGTGGTGGAAACACCAGACAGAAAAAGGAAAACGAGAGTGTGTCATGTGAATATGCTGAAGCCATACGTGGCCCGTGCGTCTGTTGCGCCGGTGGCAGTGGCCACTGTTGCGCCAGCGGCTCCCTCACTCTATACCCCCGAGAGTGATGGGCTGCGGGTTAAGAATTCTGCTGGTGCACGTTTGCAGAATTCTGATGTGCTGCGAGACTTGCCGACATTTTTGTCTCATTTGGATAAGGGTGCACAAGCAGACATTATGGCATTAATTAAAAATAACATGGGTTTGTTTTCAGATACGCCATCCCGCACCACAGTCCTGGCTCATGATGTGGATGTGAGGGGGCACTCGCCTATTAAGCAGCATGCTTACCGTGTTAATCCCACGAAACGGGAATTGATAAAGAAAGAAATTGATTATTTATTGGGGAAAAATTTGGCTATTCCGAGCTCAAGTGCCTGGAGCTCTCCTTGTCTGCTAGTGCCCAAATCCGATGGCAGCATGCGTTGTTGCACGGATTATAGAAAAGTGAATAATGTAACAGTGGCTGATTCTTATCCTCTTCCGCGCATGGAGGATTGCGTCGACCGGGTCGGCGCCGCCAAATTTGTTACTAAATTGGATTTACTCAAAGGCTACTGGCAAGTGCCTTTGACTGAGCGTGCGTCTGATATTTCGGCTTTTGTTACACCCGATGGGTTGTACCAGTACACAGTGATGCCTTTTGGCCTCCGTAACGCGCCGGCTACTTTTCAAAGGTTGATGCGCACAGTTCTGAGCGGAGTAAAAGACTGCGAGGTCTATTTGGATGATGTGGTGGTTTTTTCTAATACATGGGCTGAACATATTCACACGCTAAGGGAGGTTTTTGAAAAGTTACTGGGGGCTAATCTCACAGTGAATGTGGCTAAATGTGAGTTTGCCCGTGCCACGGTAACATATCTTGGAAGGCAGGTGGGACAAGGCAAAGTGCGTGCATTGGACGCAAAGATCAAAGCAATACTTGACTATCCAGTACCTAAAACCAGGCGGGAACTTCGCCGGTTTATTGGTATGAGTAGCTTTTATAGGTCTTATTGCAAAAATTTCGCAGCAGTGGTTGTACCACTGACTAGTATGACTAGTGAGAAGAAGCCTTACGTCTGGTCACCTGCCTGCCAACACTCTTTTGAGTCCTGTAAAGCGCTCCTCTGCAGTGCGCCTGTCCTGGCGGCGCCTGACTTCAGACGTCCATTCAAGCTGGAGGTAGACGCCTGTGACAGCGGTGCGGGTGCTGTGTTGCTGCAGGAGGACGAGCTGGGCATCGACCATCCCGTCTGCTACTACTCGAAGAAGTTCGGTGGGGCTCAGTTGAACTACAGCACAGTGGAAAAGGAGGCTTTGGCCTTGGTTTTAGCTTTGCAGTTTTTTGAAGTGTATGTAGGTTCAAGTCCATTGCCGGTGCTTGTGTATACTGACCATAACCCTTTGGTTTTTCTGAAACAGATGCAGAACTCGAACCAGAGACTAATGAGATGGTCTCTATTGGTACAGGATTTTAATATTGAGATACGCCACAAGAAAGGGCTGGATAATGTCCTTGCAGACGCCCTGTCAAGAGTTTATTGTTAATGTTTTTTTGTGTCTTTTTCTCTATAGATACATTACAGGTGGAGGTCCTTATTGAGTGAACTTCATCTGGGGGAGATGAAGTTCCCTCTTGAGGGGGGAGGTGTTACGGTCAGGTGACCTTATGATTATGTATTATTATGATGTATGAGTAATATATTATTGACATGTATGAGGAAGAGGTGACTGACTGCATGTTTCTTCCTTATCATGCAGGAGGTGTCTGTCATGGGTGAGGAGGAGTGAGAGAAGGCTCTAAATCCCACTGTGATTGGCTAGACTCTGCTATAGAGGTGCAATTGGCTAATGGGCTGTGTGCTCCACAGGTGGACTTGATCACCCATCATGTGATGGCTATAAAAGCACTGCAGGCAGCTAATTCATTGAGATGAGACCTTCCCTGTCCTCTCCACCACTGACCCCTCGTTTGTTTGGTTTGTTAAAGTATGGTTTGAGCCCTTAGGAAAGGCTGACTTTGACTTAATGTTTGGATAACCCTTTTGAGTGATTTAACAGTCTCTTTATTTGTTTTTGTTTCCTTTTCAATTGGCCAGTTAACTTGTTTTTGTTTCCTTTTGTTTTGTTTATTTGCCTGAGCTACAATAGCCTTTAGCCTTCCAGGAAAGGCACATTTTTGATATTGTTAAAAGGTAAAAGGTAACCTGTGACTAGACTTTAAGGACATTTTGGACATTTAATGACTTTTTGACCGTGAACTTTGTAATAAATATCCATTCTTTTTGCAAACTGGTTTCAAAGAGTCATATATGTTGCACTCACACCACCCCTAAGGTGGGGGTCGTAACAGTATACATGTGTTCCCAACGGGCATTGGCTTAGTAATATAGAAATGGTAAAAATGTCAGTGTCTTTAATTCACATTTTTAACCTCGTAAAATTGTCAATTCTCCATAATGTAATTAAATCGTATATGGCAGTTTTTTAGTATGTCATAAACCTGAGCAGAAGATAAAATGTTTCATCTTCATTATCTAACTGTTATTGAAGCACACACTGTAAACACACAGAGGTTTTGTTCATGCCATTTACTCAGATATTTTAAGGCACCATGGATAAGAATCTCTGCTAAATGCCTAAATTATTAATTTGAATTGTATTATTGTTCAATTATTATATGTTCCAATTTATCACTAAACTACTTAATGTATCCTATGCTAAAACATATGTCTGCAATGTCTTATTTTTGCCAATGACTTTCCCATTACTTTGATAGAGATTAGGTGATAAATGGGCTTGAGTGGGGGCACATGATGTCAAACAACCCATCACACACCACTTCTAACCTGTCACATGATAACAAGTCACACCTTCTTTCTTTGGGGTGACTTCTGAAATCTTAGGGGATCCATATAAAAGGTGCCCCCCAACAAACTGGAGGCAGACACTGAGAGACCCTCAATCTGAAAGGAACACTGAACTCCACTGCATCTACATTTGGAATTTGGAACACCATTTGAACACAAACATGTACTCCTCCACTGGTAAGTAGTGTTCACTGAGAAACAACTGATTTCAAATTGTCATGAAATATACTGTATTTGTTTCCTTTACTTGTTTAGACTATCAATGGTTTAATTCAACACTTCTAGCTGTGAGTGAGATTTGCCTGTATAGGTGCACCACCTGGCAATAATAGTGGGTGTAGATAGGGTTTATTTAAACTGCTTGGAATACCAGATAATTGTGCTTTGTGTTATGCAATGTGATGTTCTAGTGTCTGTATTGAATTGTTGTGCCTTATTCCCTGTCTTTTTTTTTTATTGTCCACTAAAACACATTTAGCTTGTAGATATGCTATTTTCACCTAATGTTCGCCTATTTTCTCAGAATGTTAGTCTCTTATGACATGGCCAGAATATTGGCGCTGGGGTTCATGTGGTCAATAGAAAGAGATGCATGACAATAATCTCTCTCTCCTCTCCTGACAGATGATCCTAGACAGGTGACCTCTGCTGCCAGTGGTGCCTCCTCCCGCAGTACCAACCGCAGGAAGAGGACCAGTTTCACCAAGGAGCACTTGGAGCTCCTCCGCATCACATTCCAGACTAACCCCTACCCGGGCATCAGTCTGAGAGAGAGCCTGTCCCAGACCACCGGCCTCCCCGAGTCACGCATCCAGGTATGTCTTCTTTTTCAACACTTTGCATGCTCACATGCATAGCATACAATATCTACTCGCATCTTACAACAAACTAGATAAGCCCCAGTGCTCTTGCGCTGTTCCAATTTCTGTTTACACAGAAAACCATTAACTGACACACAAGAGCAGAATGTTCTCTTAATCTATTACAGTTATATCCAAACCTAACCGTCTTCCTTTCTTTTTCCCTCAGGTTTGGTTTCAAAACACAAGAGCTCGCACCCTGAAGTTCAAAGGGGCCAAAAAAGCCTTGTGGAAGGCTGAGCTTGAAGGTCCTACCCAGGAATTCTCTCCGCCCCACACCATGGACCCCAGCAGCCCTGAGTCTGGTGCTGTCCCTTTGCCACCCCAGGGACCACCACCTGGATATCATGCCCAGGTGAAGGAGGAGGTGTTGAAAGATGACTTATGGCGGCGCCCTCAAGCCTACTCCACCCCTGTACATCATGGGCACTATGGCACCATGTATCAGGCCGAGCAGGATCGGTACCCTGGAAGCAGCTCCAGCCCATCCGTGACAAATGCCTGGGCTCAGCCAGGGAGTCAAACATCCCCGGTGCCTTCTTTTTGGTGCCCCTCTCCACCTGAGATGAGAAACTCGGGAGCAGCCGTCCTGTACCCTGGATCTGCAGAGCAGCAGCATTACATGTCCATTACAGGTTCCATGTCCAACAGCCCTGACACCCCTGATTCCGGCTACTGGGGCGGCGGCCAGGAGAACAGCCCAGCACAGGAAGATCACTACCCCCAGGTGTTTGACTCCTGGCAAGGGTATGCTGCAGAGGGCTCCAGGGAGTCAGCCAGCCCAGGGCCGATGATGCCTTCCCAGCATGCCCCTCTGCCTGAACTATCTATTCTCGAGATTCTGAGAGAGCTCTGTGACGAGTTTTGGTGAGGAAAGGGACAGGACAGTCAATTCCCTAAAAAGCATATACTTTGTCAAATGACAGTGTCGCGTACTGAAAATAGCTGATCTACAAGCTCACAACCACATCATTTGAGATTATGTGTATCATTTAGATGTTTTTCAATTGCCATTATTTACTGTTTTTGATATGTACATAAAAAGAGGACTGTAGTGACATTTCAGTAGATCCCATCAAACTGTTGCCAACGGGATCTAATATTTTATTTGAAAAATGTTATCCTACAATTGATCCTCAAGATTTACTTGAAGCTATTTATTAGTTATCTATTACCTATTTATCATGTATTTATGACTTTCTGCACTTTTATACAAAATAAATCTGTTATAAATCAATAATTTGATTGTTTTTGTGCAATATCTTTAAAACCTATACAACTGAGACAGGCTCATCAGTAAAGTACTTGAATTTCTTTGTTATCCTTGTTACATGTGACAGATGTTCCATCAACTTGGTAGAAAAAAAGTAGGTCAAATCTCATTACCACTAGATGGCGCTTGTGAGTTGGGCCATGGGCACTGAGGCAGTAACAGATACATTCTGACCCAAAATTCTTTAGTAAAAAAAGAAAAGAAAAAAGATCGGGGGAAATATTCAAATATTTAAAATCTATTCCCTTTTGTCAAATATGTTTTTGTTTGTTTGTTTGTTTTTAAATACATCAAAATAGGAAGTCGGTCAGATCGGTCAGAACTATTAGGGAACAGGATCATGGCGTCAGAGATTCGGGGGTTAGCTCCGCCCACAGTGGGCCCCATTCTATTTTGCTGACTAGTTTGACATGCTGTAGATCTATGCTTCTTGTCGAGCAAGCTAAGCAGCAAGTGTGACGTTGGTGTTCAGACTGTGTACATTATCTTCCATCTCTCTTCTATCTCTTACTTGTCTGTCGCTCTAATTTAGCAATGGTACGTAGCTGCTGCGTTTGTCGGATGAAAATCATGCAATGCCAAGTGTTCAGACGTTGAAAGTCAAATGTACACATTTCCAACTTGGAAGCAAAGCTACAGAGATCAGATGTCGCGTGTCGGAGATATCAAATACACGTTGTATGGCTTGGGTGTCAGCCTTAAGACGAAACAACAGAACCTTCAACAACATTTCCAAACACATCTCTACCCATCCAATAAAAACACACAATAAAAATATAAAAATCAATTGTGCTGATCAGACAGAGTCTCACGGAGCACAGCTGATCCTGCTAAGTGGCTATAGGCTAGGCTGGCAGTTTGCATGGGAAGTTTGTGGCCGTAGTAGCTAAATCTGGCATTAAAAAAATAGAATTTATATCGAATATTTTAAATACAATGAGATTGAGCTAACAGTTCAGTTTTGTTTATCTTTGTGTCCTGTCTGAGAAAAGTTGTCAAGCGTGGCTCACGGTGGCTGAGCAAACAGGGTCTGTCTGTCTGTCTCTCTGTCAGACGGACCCCAGGATAGAGATAACACTCGCAGAAAGGTAGTTATTTTGAGAGAGAAAAGTCCCGCAATATGAATACATTTTGACATGTTTTATTTTGATGGTAACTGTTGTATAATCGTAATATTACACTCACGGGAGGGTGGCTTTATCATATTATTGACACCACGCTTCATTATTTACAACTGTCGTCATAGTCCTAGCAAAAAATATGCCGACCGGTTCTACGTCATTTTGGGCAAGTCTCCGCCCTAAGCCCGTTCCCAATACTCTGACATAAAATGTTTTACTGTGTTCCAATTTATTACTAAAGTACTTAATTTATCCTATGCCAAGACATAATTCTGCAATGTCTTAATTTTGCCAATGACTTTTCCATTACTTTGGCGATAAGGGGCTTGAGTGGGGGCACATGATGTCATACACCCCATCCCACACCACTTCTAACCTGTCACATGATAACAATTCACAATAAAAAAATGGACAACACCAAAGGCCAAGTGGCCTTGCCCCTAAAATGACGAAATTCCAGGCCTGGTCTAAATTCTAAACTAAAGTAAACTAAAGGTATCATTTATGTTTTTGTTCATATCTATAATATGAGGAAAGAGCTATAAGATCACAATAAAGCTTGCATCCAGAAATATTCTAGTCCGTCCTTATATAGTATATGGCAGTTTTTTACTATGTCATAACCCTGAGCAGAAGATAAAATGTTTCATCTTCATTGTCTAACTGTTATTGAAGCACACACTGTATACACACAGAGATTTTATTCATGCCATTTACTCAGATTGTTTCAAGGCGCTCTGGATAAGAATCTCTGCTAAATGCCTAAATTAGATTTGTATTTTCTTTCCCGCCGTGTTCCAATCTATCACTAAAGTACTAATTTATCCTATGCCAAAACACATTTCTCCAATGTCTTAATTTTACCAATGACTTTGACATTACTTTGATAGATATTAGTTGCTAAATGTCTTGAGTGGGGGCACATGACGTCATACACCCCAATCCACACCACTTCTAACCTGTCACATGATAACAATTCACATCCAAAGGAGTGATGTGCCAAGTAGGAAGTCAGTCAGATTGGTCAGAACTATACTCTGACAGTGAGTACAATGGGTACAACAGGTGAAACAGGTTCGCATGAAAACCAGAGGGTACATGTGTTCCCAACGGGCATCATTCCCAACGGGCATTGGCTTAGTAATATAGAAATGGTAAAAATGTCAGTGTCTTCAATTCACATGTTTCACCTCTTAAAATTGTCAATTCTCCATGTCTAATGTAATTAAATAGTATATGGCAGTCTTTTAGTATGTCATAAGCCTGAGCAGAAGATAAAATGTTTCATCTTCATTGTCTAACTGTTATTGAAGCACACACTGTAAACAATCAGAGGTTTTGTTCATGTCATTTACTCAGATTTTTTTAAGGCACCCTGGATAAGAATCTCTGCTAAATGCCTAAATTATTAATTTGAATTGTATTAGTGTTCAATTATATATGTTCCAATTTATCACTAAACTACTTAATTTATCCTAAGCCAAAACATATGTCTGCAATGTCTTAGTTTTGCCAATGACTTTGCCATTACTTTGATAGAGATTAGGTGATAAGTGGGCTTGAGTGGGGGCACATGATGTCATACGACCCATCACACACCACTTCTAACCTGTCACATGATAACAATTCACACCTTCTTTCTTTGGGGTGACTTCTGAAATCTTAGGGGATCCATATAAAAGGTGCCCCCCAACAAACTGGAGGCAGACACTGAGAGACCCTCAATCTGAAAGCAACACTGAACTCCACTGCAACTACATTTGGAATTTGGAACACCTTTTGAACACAAACATGTACTCCTCCACTGGTAAGTAGTGTTCACTGAGAAACAACTGATTTCAAGTTGTCATGAAATATACTGTATTGGTTTCCTTTACTTGTTAAGACTATCAATGGTTTAATTCAACACTTCTAGCTGTGAGTGAGATGTGCCTGTATAGGTGCACCACCTGGCAATAACAGTGGATGTAGATAGGGTTTCTTTAAACTGCTTGGAATACCAGATAATTGTGCGTTGTGTTTTGCAATGTGATGTTCTAGTGTCTCAATAGTGGAAGGAATGTATTGAATTCTTGTGCCTTATTCCCTGTTCTTTTTTTATTGTCCACTAAAACACATTTAGCTTGTAGATCTGCTATTTTCACCTAATGTTCGCCTATTTTCTCAGAATGTTAGTCTCTTATGACATGGCCAGAATATTTCCGCTGGGGTTCATGTGGTCAATATAAAGAGATGCATGACAATAATCTCTCTCTCCTCTCCTGACAGATGATCCTAGACAGGTGACCTCTGCTGCCAGTGGTGCCTCCTCCCGCAGTACCAACCGCAGGAAGAGGACCAGTTTCACCAAGGAGCACTTGGAGCTCCTCCGCATCACATTCCAGACTAACCCCTACCCGGGCATCAGTCTGAGAGAGAGCCTGTCCCAGACCACCGGCCTCCCCGAGTCACGCATCCAGGTATGTCTTCTTTTTCAACACTTTGCATGCTCACATGCATATCACATATCATACAATATCTACTCGCATCTGCTCTTGCTCTGTTCCAATTTCTGTTTACACAGAAAACCATTAACTGACACACAAGAGCAGAATGTTCTCTTAATCTATTACAGTGATATCCAAACCTAACCGTCAACCTTTCTTTTTCCCTCAGGTGTGGTTTCAAAACACAAGAGCTCGCACCCTGAAGTTCAAAGGGGCCAAAAAAGCCTTGTGGAAGGCTGAGCTTGAAGGTCCTACCCAGGAATTCTCTCCGCCCCACACCATGGACCCCAGCAGCCCTGAGTCTGGCACTGTCCTTTTGCCACCCCAGGGACCACCACCTGGATATCATGCCCAGGTGAAGGAGGAGGTGTTGAAAGATGACTTATGGCGGCGCCCTCAAGCCTACTCCACCCCTGTACATCATGGGCACTATGGCACCATGTATCAGGCCGAGCAGGATCGGTACCCTGGAAGCAGCTCCAGCCCATCCGTGACGAATGCCTGGGCTCAGCCAGGGAGTCAAACATCCCCGGTGCCTTCTTTTTGGTGCCCCTCTCCACCTGAGATGAGAAACTCGGGAGCAGCCGTCCTGTACCCTGGATCTGCAGAGCAGCAGCATTACATGTCCATTACAGGTTCCATGTCCAACAGCTCCCCCCCTGACACCCCTGATTCCGGCTACTGGGGCGGCGGCCAGGAGAACAGCCCAGCACAGGAAGATCACTACCCCCAGGTGTTTGACTCCTGGCAAGGGTATGCTGCAGAGGGCTCCAGGGAGTCAGCCAGCCCAGGGCCGATGATGCCTTCCCAGCATGCCCCTCTGCCTGAACTATCTATTTTCGAGATTCTGAGAGAGCTTGGTGACGAGTCTTGGTGAGGAAAGGGACTGGACAGTCAATTCCCTAAAGCAAAGCATGATTTATACTTTGTCAAATGACAGTGTCGCGTACTGAAAATAGCTGATCTACAAGCTCACAACCACATCATTTGAGATTATGTGTATCATTTAGATTTTTTGCAATTGCCATTTGTGTATTTATTTACTGTTTTTGATATGTACATAAAAAGAGGACTGTAGTGACATTTCAGTAGATCCCATCAAACTGTTGCCAACGGTACCTAATATTTTATTTGAAAAATGTTATCCTACAATTGATCCTCAATATTTACTTGAAGCTATTTATTAGTTATCTATTACCTATTTATCATGTATTTATGACTTTCTGCACTTTTATACAAAATAAATCTGTTATAAATCATATAATTTGATTGTTTGTGTTTAATATCTTTAAAACCTATACAACTGAGACAGGCTCATCAGTAAAGTACTTGAATTTCTTTGTTATCCTTGTTACATGTGACAGATGTTCCATCAACTTGGTAGAAAAAAAGTAGGTCAAATCTCATTACCACTAGATGGCGCTTGTGAGTTGGGCCATGGGCACTGAGGCAGTAACAGATACATTCTGACCCAAAATTCTTTAGTAAAAAAAGAAAAGAAAAAAGATCGGGGGAAATATTCAAATATTTAAAATCTATTCCCTTTTGTCAAATATGTTTTTGTTTGTTTGTTTGTTTTTAAATACATCAAAATAGGAAGTCGGTCAGATCGGTCAGAACTATTAGGGAACAGGATCATGGCGTCAGAGATTCGGGGGTTAGCTCCGCCCACAGTGGGCCCCATTCTATTTTGCTGACTAGTTTGACACGCTGTAGATCTATGCTTCTTGTCGAGCAAGCTAAGCAGCAAGTGTGACGTTGGTGTTCAGACTGTGTACATTATCTTCCATCTCTCTTCTATCTCTTACTTGTCTGTCGCTCTAATTTAGCAATGGTACGTAGCTGCTGCGTTTGTCGGATGAAAATCATGCAATGCCAAGTGTTCAGACGTTGAAAGTCAAATGTACACATTTCCAACTTGGAAGCAAAGCTACAGAGATCAGATGTCGCGTGTCGGAGATATCAAATACACGTTGTATGGCTTGGGTGTCAGCCTTAAGACAAAACAACATAACCTTCAACAACATTTCCAAACACATCTCTACCCATCCAATAAAAACACACAATAAAAATATAAAAATCAATTGTGCTGATCAGACGGAGTCTCACGGAGCACAGCAGATCCTGCTAAGTGGCTACAGGCTAGGCTGGCAGTTTGCATGGGAAGTGTGTGGCCGTAGTAGCTAAATCTGGCATTAAAAAAAATAGAATTTCTATCGAATATTTTAAATACAATGAGATTGAGCTAACAGTTCAGTTTTGTTTATCTTTGTGTCCTGTCTGGGAAAAGTTGTCAAGCGTGGCTCACGGTGGCTGAGTAAAAAGGGTCTGTCTGTTTCTCTGTCAGATGGACCCCAGGATAGAGATAACACTCGCAGAAAGGTTGTTATTTTTAGAGAGAAATGTCCCGCAATATGAATACATTTTGACATGTTTTATTTTGATGGTAACTGTTGTATAATCATAATATTACACTCGCGGGAGGGTGGCTTTATCATATTATTGACACCACGCTTCATTATTTACAACTGTCGTCATAGTCATAGCAAAAAAGATGCCGACCGGAACTACGTCATTTTAGGCAAGTCTCCGCCCTAAGCCCGTTCCCAATACTCTGACATAAAATGTTTTACTGTGTTCCAATTTATTACTAAAGTACTTAATTTATCATATGCCAAAACATAATTCTGCAATGTCTTAATTTTGCCAATGACTTTTCCATTACTTTGGCGATAAGGGGCTTGAGTGGGGGCACATGATGTCATACACCCCATCCCACACCACTTCTAACCTGTCACATGATAACAATTCACATCCAAAGGAGTGATGTGCCAAGTAGGAAGTCGGTCAGATTGTTCAGATTCAGAACTATACTCTGACAGTGAGTACAATGGGTACAACAGGTGAAACAGGCATCATTCCCAAATCCCAACGGGCATCTTCTTAGTAATATAGAGATGGTAAAAATGTCAGTGTCTTCAATTCACATTTTTTAACCTCTTCCAACTGTCAATTATCCACAAACTGTTGCAATTTGATATGTCATTTCTGTAGATGTGGGGAGAGCTCCCGGTAATATGTTGATCAAATGACATTGTTCCTTCTGCACCTTTGAGTCTCGGTAGTTCAATCATAATCTGGCACTATGTTGTCTGGTCAAATATAACTGTGGAGAATCTTCTTTATCTATGCATACTCCAGGGACATGAAAACATTATGGGATTTAGGCCAAAGCAATTCAGTTACTCCAAGTCTTTATTTTGGGTTTATTTACTTCAATAAAAAAAACGGACAACACCAAAGGCCAAGTGGCCTTGCCCCTAAAATGACGAAATTCCAGGCCTGGCCTAATTTCTAAACTAAAGTAAACTAAATGTATCATCTATGTTTATGTTCAAATCTATAAAATGAGGAAAGAGCTATAAGATCACAATAAAGCTTGCATCCAGAAATATTCAAGTCCTTCCTTATATAGTATATGGCAGTTTTTTAGTATGTCATAACCCTGAGCAGTAGATGAAATGGGGAGGCATGCGTTAATCCGACAGACCTTTTATCCGACTATGTGGCATCCGCGTGCGGTTAGGGTTAGGGTGCGGGTTTGGTTCGGGTTTACTGTTTAATGTCGGAGCACTGCGCTGTCGGAGGAAATGTTTCATCTTCATTATCTAACTGTTGAAGCACACACTGTAAACACAGAGATTTTGTTCATGCCATTTACTCAGATTGTTTCAAGGCACTCTGGATAAGAATCTCTGCTAAATGCCTAAATTATAAATTTGAATTGTATTTAATTGTTTCGCTGTGTTCCAATCTATCACTACAGTAGAAATGTATCCTATGCCAAAACAAATTTCTGCAATGTATTAATTTTACCAATGACTTTGACATTACTTTGATAGAGATTAGTTGATAAATGTCTTGAGTCGGGCACATGATGTCATACACCCCAATCCACACCACTTCTAACCTGTCACATGATAACAATTCACATCCAAAGGAGTGATGTGCCGAGTAGGAAGTCGGTCAGATTGGTCAGAACTATACTCTGACAGTGAGTACAATGGGTACAACAGGTGAAACAGGTTCGCATGAAAACCAGAGGGTACATGTGTTCCCAACGGGCATCATTCCCAACGGGCATTGGCTTAGTGATATAGAAACGTTAAAATGTCAGTGTCTTCAATTCACATTTTTAACCTCTTAAAATTGACAATTCTCCATGTCTAATGTAATTAAATAGTATATGGCAGTTTTTTTGTATGTCATAAGCCTGAGCTGAAGATAAAATGTTTCATCTTCATTATCTAACTGTTATTGAAGCACAGACTGTAAACATACATCTCTGCTAAATGCCTAAATTATTAATTTGAATTGTATTTTTGTTCAATTAGTATATGTTCCAATTTATCACTAAACTACTTAATATATCCTATGCCAAAACGTATGTCTGCAATGTCTTAGTTTTGCCAATGACTTTGCCATTACTTTGATAGAGATTAGGTGATAAGTGGGCTTGAGTGGGGGCACATGATGTCATACGACCCATCACACACCACTTCTAACCTGTCACATGATAGCAATTCACACCTTCTTTCTTTGGGGTGACTTCTGAAATCTTAGGGGATCCATATAAAAGGTGCCCCCCAACAAACTGGAGGCAGACACTGAGAGACCCTCAATCTGAAAGGAACACTGAACTCCATTGCAACTACATTTGGAATTTGGAACACCATTTGAACACAAACATGTACTCCTCCACTGGTAAGTAGTGTTCACTGAGAAACAACTGATTTCAAGTTGTCATGAAATATACTGTATTTGTTTCCTTTACTTGTTAAGACTATCAATGGTTTAATTCAACACTTCTAGCAGTGAGTGAGATTTGCCTGTATAGGTGCACCACCTGGCAATAACAGTGGGTGTAGATAGGGTTTCTTTAAACTGCTTGGAATACCAGATAATTGTGCTTTGTGTTATGCAATGTGATGTTCTAGTGTCTGTATTGAATTGTTGTGCCTTATTCCCTGTTCATTTTTTTATTGTCCACTAAAACACATTTAGCTTGTAGATATGCTATTTTCACCTAATGTTTGCCTATTTTCTCAGAATGTTAGTCTCTTATGACATGGCCAGAATATTGGCGCTGGGGTTCATGTGGTCAATAGAAAGAGATGCATGACAATAATCTCTCTCTCCTCTCCTGACAGATGATCCTAGACAGGTGACCTCTGCTGCCAGTGGTGCCTCCTCCCGCAGTACCAACCGCAGGAAAAGGACCAGTTTCACCAAGGAGCACTTGGAGCTCCTCCGCATCACATTCCAGACTAACCCCTACCCGGGCATCAGTCTGAGAGAGAGCCTGTCCCAGACCACCGGCCTCCCCGAATCACGCATCCAGGTATGTCTTCTTTTTCAACACTTTGCATGCTCACATGCATAGCATACAATATCTACTCGCATCTTACAACAAACTAGATAAGCCCCGGTGCTCTTGCTCTGTTCCAATTTCTGTTTACACAGAAAACCATTAACTGACACACAAGAGCAGAATGTTCTCTTAATCTATTACAGTGATATCCAAACCTAACCGTCTTCCTTTCTTTTTCCCTCAGGTGTGGTTTCAAAACACAAGAGCTCGCACCCTGAAGTTCAAAGGGGCCAAAAAAGCCTTGTGGAAGGCTGAGCTTGAAGGTCCTACCCAGGAATTCTCTCCGCCCCACACCATGGACCCCAGCAGCCCTGAGTCTGGCGCTGTCCCTTTGCCACCCCAGGGACCACCACCTGGATATCATGCCCAGGTGAAGGAGGAGGTGTTGAAAGATGACTTATGGCGGCGCCCTCAAGCCTACTCCACCCCTGTACATCATGGGCACTATGGCACCATGTATCAGGCCGAGCAGGATCGGTACCCTGGAAGCAGCTCCAGCCCATCCGTGACAAATGCCTGGGCTCAGCCAGGGAGTCAAACATCCCCGGTGCCTTCTTTTTGGTGCCCCTCTCCACCTGAGATGAGAAACTCGGGAGCAGCCGTCCTGTACCCTGGATCTGCAGAGCAGCAGCATTACATGTCCATTACAGGTTCCATGTCCAACAGCCCTGACACCCCTGATTCCGGCTACTGGGGCGGCGGCCAGGAGAACAGCCCAGCACAGGAAGATCACTACCCCCAGGTGTTTGACTCCTGGCAAGGGTATGCTGCAGAGGGCTCCAGGGAGTCAGCCAGCCCAGGGCCGATGATGCCTTCCCAGCATGCCCCTCTGCCTGAACTATCTATTCTCGAGATTCTGAGAGAGCTCTGTGACGAGTTTTGGTGAGGAAAGGGACAGGACAGTCAATTCCCTAAAGCATATACTTTGTCAAATGACAGTGTCGCGTACTGAAAATAGCTGATCTACAAGCTCACAACCACATCATTTGAGATTATGTGTATCATTTATATGTTTTGCAATTGCCATTATTTACTGTTTTTGATATGTACATAAAAAGAGGACTGTAGTGACATTTCAGTAGATCCCATCAACCTGTTGCCAACGGGATCTAATATTTTATTTGAAAAATGTTATCCTACAATTGATCCTCAAGATTTACTTGAAGCTATTTATTAGTTATCTATTACCTATTTATCATGTATTTATGACTTTCTGCACTTTTATACAAAATAAATCTGTTATAAATCATATAATTTGATTGTTTGTGTTTAATATCTTTAAAACCTATACAACTGAGACAGGCTCATCAGTAAAGTACTTGAATTTCTTTGTTATCCTTGTTACATGTGACAGATGTTCCATCAACTTGGTAGAAAAAAAGTAGGTCAAATCTCATTACCACTAGATGGCGCTTGTGAGTTGGGCCATGGGCACTGAGGCAGTAACAGATACATTCTGACCCAAACTTCTTGAAAAAAAAAGTGAAAAAAAAAAGAAAAAAGATTGGGGGTTAATATTCAAATATTTAAAATCCATTCCCTTTTGTCAAATATGTTTTTGTTTGTTTGTTTGTTTTTAAATACATCAAAATAGGAAGTCAGTCAGATCGGTCAGAACTATTAGGGAACAGGATCATGGCGTCAGAGATTCGGGGGTTAGCTCCGCCCACAGTGGGCCCCATTCTATTTTGCTGACTAGTTTGACATGCAGTGCCGCAGTAACGTCTATGCTTCTTGTCGAGCCAGCTAAGCAGCAACTGTGACGTTGGTGTTCAGACTGTGTACATTATCTTCCATCTCTCTTCTATCTCTTACTTGTCTGTCGCTCTAATTTAGCAATGGTACGTAGCTGCTGCGTTGTTGGATGAAAATCATGCAATACCAAGTGTTCAGACATTGAAGCTCAAATGTACACATTTCCAACTTGGAAGCAAAGCTACAGAGATCAGATGTCGCGTGTCGGAGATATCAAATAAACCTTGTATGGCTTGGGTGTCAGCCTTAAGACGAAACAACAGAACCTTCAACAACATTTCCAAACACATCTCTACCCATCCAATAAAAAACACACAATAAAAATATAAAAATCAATTGTGCTGATCAGACAGAGTCTCACGGAGCACAGCAGATCCTGCTAAGTGGCTATAGGCTAGGCTGGCAGTTTGCATGGGAAGTTTGTGGCCGTAGTAGCTAAATCTGGCATTAAAAAAATAGAATTTATATTGAATATTTCAAATACAATGAGATTGAGCTAACAGTTCAGTTTTGTTTATCTTTGTGTCCTGTCTGAGAAAAGTTGTCAAGCGTGGCTCACGGTGGCTGAGTAAACAGGGTCTGTCTGTTTGTCTCTCTGTCAGATGGACCCCAGGATAGAGATAACACTCGCAGAAAGGTAGTTATTTTGAGAGAGAAAAGTCCCGCAATATGAATACATTTTGACATGTTTTATTTTGATGGTAACTGTTGTATAATCGTAATATTAGACTCGCGGGAGGGTGGCTTTATCATATTATTGACACCACGCTTCATTATTTACAACTGTCGTCATAGTCATAGCAAAAAATATGCCGACCGGTTCTACGTCATTTTGGGCAAGTCTCCGCCCTAAGCCCGTTCCCAATACTCTGACATAAAATGTTTTACTGTGTTCCAATTTATTACTAAAGTACTTAATTTATCCTATGCGAGGCATAATTCTGCAATGTCTTAATTTTGCCAATGACTTTTCCATTACTTTGGCGATAAGGGGCTTGAGTGGGGGCACATGATGTCATACACCCCATCCCACACCACTTCTAACCTGTCACATGATAACAATTCACATCCAAAGGAGTGATGTGCCAAGTAGGAAGTCGGTCAGATTGGTCAGATTCAGAACTATACTCTGACAGTGAGTACAATGGGTACAACAGGTGAAACAGGTTCGCAGGCATCATTCCCAAATCCCAACCGGCATCTTCTTAGTAATATAGAAATGGCAAAAACGTCAGTGTCTTCAATTCACATTTTTAACCTCTTCCAACTGTCAATTATCCACAAACAGTGGCATTTTGATATGTCATTTCTGTAGATGTGGGGAGAGCTCCCGGTAATATGTTGATCAAATGACATTGTTCCTTCTGCACCTTTGAGTCTCTGTAGTTCAATCATAATCTGGCACTATGTTGTCTGGTCAAATATAATTGTGGAGAATCTTCTTTATCTATGCATACTCCAGGGACATGAACAAATATGGGATTCAGGCCAAAGCAATTCAGTTACTCCAAGTCTTTATTTTAGGTTTATTTACTTCAATAAAAAAATGGACAACACCAAAGGCCAAGTGGCCTTGCCCCTAAAATGACGAAATTCCAGGCCTGGTCTAATTTCTAAACTAAAGTAAACTAAATGTATAATTTATGTTTATGTTCATATCTATAATATGAGGAAAGAGCTATAAGATCACAATAAAGCTTGCATCCAGAAATATTCAAGTCCTTCCTTATATAGTATATGGCAGTTTTTTACTATGTCATAACCCTGAGCAGAAGATAAAATGTTTCATCTTCATTGTCTAACTGTTATTGAAGCACACACTGTAAACACACAGAGATTTTGTTCATAACATTTACTCAGATTGTTTCAAGGCACTTGCATCCAGAAATATTCAAGTCCTTCCTTATATAGTATATGGCAGTTTTTTAGTATGTCATAACCCTGAGCAGTAGATGAAATGGGGAGGCATGCGTTAATCCGACAGACCTTTTATCCGACTATGTGGCATCCGCGTGCGGTTAGGGTTAGGGTGCGGGTTTGGTTCGGGTTTACTGTTTAATGTCGGAGCACTGCGCTGTCGGAGGAAATGTTTCATCTTCATTATCTAACTGTTGAAGCACACACTGTAAACACAGAGATTTTGTTCATGCCATTTACTCAGATTGTTTCAAGGCACTCTGGATAAGAATCTCTGCTAAATGCCTAAATTATAAATTTGAATTGTATTTAATTGTTTCGCTGTGTTCCAATCTATCACTAAAGTAGAAATGTATCCTATGCCAAAACAAATTTCTGCAATGTATTAATTTTACCAATGACTTTGACATTACTTTGATAGAGATTAGTTGATAAATGTCTTGAGTCGGGCACATGATGTCATACACCCCAATCCACACCACTTCTAACCTGTCACATGATAACAATTCACATCCAAAGGAGTGATGTGCCGAGTAGGAAGTCGGTCAGATTGGTCAGAACTATACTCTGACAGTGAGTACAATGGGTACAACAGGTGAAACAGGTTCGCATGAAAACCAGAGGGTACATGTGTTCCCAACGGGCATCATTCCCAACGGGCATTGGCTTAGTGATATAAAAACGTTAAAATGTCAGTGTCTTCAATTCACATTTTTTACATTTTTTAATTATTAATTTGAATTGTATTATTGTTCAATTAGTATATGTTCCAATTTATCACTAAACTACTTAATATATCCTATGCCAAAACGTATGTCTGCAATGTCTTAGTTTTGCCAATGACTTTGCCATTACTTTGATAGAGATTAGTTGATAAGTGGGCTTGAGTGGCGGCACATGATGTCATACGACCCATCACACACCACTTCTAACCTGTCACATGATAGCAATTCACACCTTCTTTCTTTGGGGTGACTTCTGAAATCTTAGGGGATCCATATAAAAGGTGCCCCCCAACAAACTGGAGGCAGACACTGAGAGACCCTCAATCTGAAAGGAACACTGAACTCCATTGCAACTACATTTGGAATTTGGAACACCATTTGAACACAAACATGTACTCCTCCACTGGTAAGTAGTGTTCACTGAGAAACAACTGATTTCAAGTTGTCATGAAATATACTGTATTTGTTTCCTTTACTTGTTAAGACTATCAATGGTTTAATTCAACACTTCTAGCAGTGAGTGAGATTTGCCTGTATAGGTGCACCACCTGGCAATAACAGTGGGTGTAGATAGGGTTTCTTTAAACTGCTTGGAATACCAGATAATTGTGCTTTGTGTTATGCAATGTGATGTTCTAGTGTCTGTATTGAATTGTTGTGCCTTATTCCCTGTTCATTTTTTTATTGTCCACTAAAACACATTTAGCTTGTAGATATGCTATTTTCACCTAATGTTCGCCTATTTTCTCAGAATGTTAGTCTCTTATGACATGGCCAGAATATTGGCGCTGGGGTTCATGTGGTCAATAGAAAGAGATGCATGACAATAATCTCTCTCTCCTCTCCTGACAGATGATCCTAGACAGGTGACCTCTGCTGCCAGTGGTGCCTCCTCCCGCAGTACCAACCGCAGGAAAAGGACCAGTTTCACCAAGGAGCACTTGGAGCTCCTCCGCATCACATTCCAGACTAACCCCTACCCGGGCATCAGTCTGAGAGAGAGCCTGTCCCAGACCACCGGCCTCCCCGAATCACGCATCCAGGTATGTCTTCTTTTTCAACACTTTGCATGCTCACATGCATAGCATACAATATCTACTCGCATCTTACAACAAACTAGATAAGCCCCGGTGCTCTTGCTCTGTTCCAATTTCTGTTTACACAGAAAACCATTAACCGACACACAAGAGCAGAATGTTCTCTTATTCTATTACAGTGATATCCAAACCTAACCGTCTTCCTTTCTTTTTCCCTCAGGTGTGGTTTCAAAACACAAGAGCTCGCACCCTGAAGTTCAAAGGGGCCAAAAAAGCCTTGTGGAAGGCTGAGCTTGAAGGTCCTACCCAGGAATTCTCTCCGCCCCACACCATGGACCCCAGCAGCCCTGAGTCTGGCGCTGTCCCTTTGCCACCCCAGGGACCACCACCTGGATAT
Organism: Gymnoscopelus microlampas; assembly: GCF_963454915.1. Taxonomy (NCBI): domain Eukaryota; kingdom Metazoa; phylum Chordata; class Actinopteri; order Myctophiformes; family Myctophidae; genus Gymnoscopelus; species Gymnoscopelus microlampas. Next base: position 42,666,280 of record NC_139956.1, on the reverse strand, counting down.
CATGCCCAGGTGAAGGAGGAGGTGTTGAAAGATGACTTATGGCGGCGCCCTCAAGCCTACTCCACCCCTGTACATCATGGGCACTATGGCACCATGTATCAGGCCGAGCAGGATCGGTACCCTGGAAGCAGCTCCAGCCCATCCGTGACAAATGCCTGGGCTCAGCCAGGGAGTCAAACATCCCCGGTGCCTTCTTTTTGGTGCCCCTCTCCACCTGAGATGAGAAACTCGGGAGCAGCTGTCCTGTACCCTGGATCTGCAGAGCAGCAGCATTACATGTCCATTACAGGTTCCATGTCCAACAGCCCTGACACCCCTGATTCCGGCTACTGGGGCGGCGGCCAGGAGAACAGCCCAGCACAGGAAGATCACTACCCCCAGGTGTTTGACTCCTGGCAAGGGTATGCTGCAGAGGGCTCCAGGGAGTCAGCCAGCCCAGGGCCGATGATGCCTTCCCAGCATGCCCCTCTGCCTGAACTATCTATTCTCGAGATTCTGAGAGAGCTCTGTGACGAGTTTTGGTGAGGAAAGGGACAGGACAGTCAATTCCCTAAAGCATATACTTTGTCAAATGACAGTGTCGCGTACTGAAAATAGCTGATCTACAAGCTCACAACCACATCATTTGAGATTATGTGTATCATTTATATGTTTTGCAATTGCCATTATTTACTGTTTTTGATATGTACATAAAAAGAGGACTGTAGTGACATTTCAGTAGATCCCATCAACCTGTTGCCAACGGGATCTAATATTTTATTTGAAAAATGTTATCCTACAATTGATCCTCAAGATTTACTTGAAGCTATTTATTAGTTATCTATTACCTATTTATCATGTATTTATGACTTTCTGCACTTTTATACAAAATAAATCTGTTATAAATCAATAATTTGATTGTTTTTGTGCAATATCTTTAAAACCTATACAACTGAGACAGGCTCATCAGTAAAGTACTTGAATTTCTTTGTTATCCTTGTTACATGTGACAGATGTTCCATCAACTTGGTAGAAAAAAAGTAGGTCAAATCTCATTACCACTAGATGGCGCTTGTGAGTTGGGCCATGGGCACTGAGGCAGTAACAGATACATTCTGACCCAAACTTCTTTAGTGAAAAAAAAAAGAAAAAAGATTGGGGGTTAATATTCAAATATTTAAAATCCATTCCCTTTTGTCAAATATGTTTTTGTTTGTTTGTTTGTTTTTAAATACATCAAAATAGGAAGTCAGTCAGATCGGTCAGAACTATTAGGGAACAGGATCATGGCGTCAGAGATTCGGGGGTTAGCTCCGCCCACAGTGGGCCCCATTCTATTTTGCTGACTAGTTTGACATGCAGTGCCGCAGTAACGTCTATGCTTCTTGTCGAGCCAGCTAAGCAGCAACTGTGACGTTGGTGTTCAGACTGTGTACATTATCTTCCATCTCTCTTCTATCTCTTACTTGTCTGTCGCTCTAATTTAGCAATGGTACGTAGCTGCTGCGTTGTTGGATGAAAATCATGCAATACCAAGTGTTCAGACATTGAAGCTCAAATGTACACATTTCCAACTTGGAAGCAAAGCTACAGAGATCAGATGTCGCGTGTCGGAGATATCAAATAAACCTTGTATGGCTTGGGTGTCAGCCTTAAGACGAAACAACAGAACCTTCAACAACATTTCCAAACACATCTCTACCCATCCAATAAAAACACACAATAAAAATATAAAAATCAATTGTGCTGATCAGACAGAGTCTCACGGAGCACAGCAGATCCTGCTAAGTGGCTATAGGCTAGGCTGGCAGTTTGCATGGGAAGTTTGTGGCCGTAGTAGCTAAATCTGGCATTAAAAAAATAGAATTTATATTGAATATTTCAAATACAATGAGATTGAGCTAACAGTTCAGTTTTGTTTATCTTTGTGTCCTGTCTGAGAAAAGTTGTCAAGCGTGGCTCACGGTGGCTGAGTAAACAGGGTCTGTCTGTTTGTCTCTCTGTCAGATGGACCCCAGGATAGAGATAACACTCGCAGAAAGGTAGTTATTTTGAGAGAGAAAAGTCCCGCAATATGAATACATTTTGACATGTTTTATTTTGATGGTAACTGTTGTATAATCGTAATATTACACTCGCGGGAGGGTGGCTTTATCATATTATTGACACCACGCTTCATTATTTACAACTGTCGTCATAGTCATAGCAAAAAATATGCCGACCGGTTCTACGTCATTTTGGGCAAGTCTCCGCCCTAAGCCCGTTCCCAATACTCTGACATAAAATGTTTTACTGTGTTCCAATTTATTACTAAAGTACTTAATTTATCCTATGCGAGGCATAATTCTGCAATGTCTTAATTTTGCCAATGACTTTTCCATTACTTTGGCGATAAGGGGCTTGAGTGGGGGCACATGATGTCATACACCCCATCCCACACCACTTCTAACCTGTCACATGATAACAATTCACATCCAAAGGAGTGATGTGCCAAGTAGGAAGTCGGTCAGATTGGTCAGATTCAGAACTATACTCTGACAGTGAGTACAATGGGTACAACAGGTGAAACAGGTTCGCAGGCATCATTCCCAAATCCCAACCGGCATCTTCTTAGTAATATAGAAATGGCAAAAACGTCAGTGTCTTCAATTCACATTTTTAACCTCTTCCAACTGTCAATTATCCACAAACAGTGGCATTTTGATATGTCATTTCTGTAGATGTGGGGAGAGCTCCCGGTAATATGTTGATCAAATGACATTGTTCCTTCTGCACCTTTGAGTCTCTGTAGTTCAATCATAATCTGGCACTATGTTGTCTGGTCAAATATAATTGTGGAGAATCTTCTTTATCTATGCATACTCCAGGGACATGAACAAATATGGGATTCAGGCCAAAGCAATTCAGTTACTCCAAGTCTTTATTTTAGGTTTATTTACTTCAATAAAAAAATGGACAACACCAAAGGCCAAGTGGCCTTGCCCCTAAAATGACGAAATTCCAGGCCTGGTCTAATTTCTAAACTAAAGTAAACTAAATGTATAATTTATGTTTATGTTCATATCTATAATATGAGGAAAGAGCTATAAGATCACAATAAAGCTTGCATCCAGAAATATTCAAGTCCTTCCTTATATAGTATATGGCAGTTTTTTACTATGTCATAACCCTGAGCAGAAGATAAAATGTTTCATCTTCATTGTCTAACTGTTATTGAAGCACACACTGTAAACACACAGAGATTTTGTGCATAACATTTACTCAGATTGTTTCAAGGCACTCTGGATAAGAATCTCTGCTAAATGCCAAAATTATAAATTTGAATTGTATTTATTTTTTTCGCTGTGTTCCAATCTATCACTAAAGTACTACTTTATCCTATGCCAAAACAAATTTCTGCAATGTCTTAATTTTACCAATGACTTTGACATTACTTTGATAGAGATTAGTTGATAAATGTCTTGAGTGGGGGCACATCATGTCATACACCCCAATACACACCACTTCTAACCTGTCACATGATAACAATTCACATCCAAAGGAGTGATGTGCCAAGTAGGAAGTCAGTCAGATTGGTCAGAACTATACTCTGACAGTGAGTACAATGGGTACAACAGGTGAAACAGGTTCGCATGAAAACCAGAGGGTACATGTGTTCCCAACGGGCATCATTCCCAACGGGCATTGGCTTAGTAATATAGAAATGGTAAACATGTCAGTGTCTTCAATTCACATTTTTAACCTCTTAAAATTGTCAATTCTCCATAATGTAATTAAATAGTATATGGCAGTTTTTTAGTATGTCATAAGCCTGAGCAGAAGATAAAATGTTTCATCTTCATTATCTAACTGTTATTGAAGCACACACTGTAAACACACAGAGGTTTTGTTCATGCCATTTACTCAGATTTTTTTAAGGCACCATGGATAAGAATCTCTGCTAAATGCCTAAATTATTAATTTGAATTGTATTATTGTTCAATATGTTCCAATTTATCACTAAACTACTTGTAATGTATAATGTATCCTATGCCAAAACATATGTCTGCAATGTCTTAGTTTTGCCAATGACTTTGCCATTACTTTGATAGAGATTAGGTGATAAGTGGGCTTGAGTGGGGGCATATGATGTCATACAACCCATCACACACCACTTCTAACCTGTCACATGATAACAAGTCACACCTTCTTTCTTTGGGGTGACTTCTGAAATCTTAGGGGATCCATATAAAAGGTGCCCCCCAACAAACTGGAGGCAGACACTGAGAGACCCTCAATCTGAAAGGAACACTGAACTCCACTGCAACTACATTTGGAATTTGGAACACCATTTGAACACAAACATGTACTCCTCCACCGGTAAGTAGTGTTCACTGAGAAACAACTGATTTCAAGTTGTCATGAAATATACTGTATTTGTTTCCTTTACTTGTTAAGACTATCAATGGTTTAATTCAACACTTCTAGCAGTGAGTGAGATTTGCCTGTATAGGTGCACCACCTGGCAATAACAGTGGGTGTAGATAGGGTTTCTTTAAACTGCTTGGAATACCAGATAATTGTGCTTTGTGTTATGCAATGTGATGTTCTAGTGTCTGTATTGAATTGTTGTGCCTTATTCCCTGTTCATTTTTTTATTGTCCACTAAAACACATTTAGCTTGTAGATATGCTATTTTCACCTAATGTTCGCCTATTTTCTCAGAATGTTAGTCTCTTATGACATGGCCAGAATATTGGCGCTGGGGTTCATGTGGTCAATAGAAAGAGATGCATGACAATAATCTCTCTCTCCTCTCCTGACAGATGATCCTAGACAGGTGACCTCTGCTGCCAGTGGTGCCTCCTCCCGCAGTACCAACCGCAGGAAAAGGACCAGTTTCACCAAGGAGCACTTGGAGCTCCTCCGCATCACATTCCAGACTAACCCCTACCCGGGCATCAGTCTGAGAGAGAGCCTGTCCCAGACCATCGGCCTCCCCGAGTCACGCATCCAGGTATGTCTTCTTTTTCAACACTTTGCATGCTCACATGCATAGCATACAATATCTACTCGCATCTTACAACAAACTAGATAAGCCCCGGTGCTCTTGCTCTGTTCCAATTTCTGTTTACACAGAAAACCATTAACTGACACACAAGAGCAGAATGTTCTCTTAATCTATTACAGTGATATCCAAACCTAACCGTCTTCCTTTCTTTTTCCCTCAGGTGTGGTTTCAAAACACAAGAGCTCGCACCCTGAAGTTCAAAGGGGCCAAAAAAGCCTTGTGGAAGGCTGAGCTTGAAGGTCCTACCCAGGAATTCTCTCCGCCCCACACCATGGACCCCAGCAGCCCTGAGTCTGGCGCTGTCCCTTTGCCACCCCAGGGACCACCACCTGGATATCATGCCCAGGTGAAGGAGGAGGTGGTGAAAGATGACTTATGGCGGCGCCCTCAAGCCTACTCCACCCCTGTACATCATGGGCACTATGGCACCATGTATCAGGCCGAGCAGGATCGGTACCCTGGAAGCAGCTCCAGCCCATCCGTGACAAATGCCTGGGCTCAGCCAGGGAGTCAAACATCCCCGGTGCCTTCTTTTTGGTGCCCCTCTCCACCTGAGATGAGAAACTCGGGAGCAGCCGTCCTGTACCCTGGATCTGCAGAGCAGCAGCATTACATGTCCATTACAGGTTCCATGTCCAACAGCCCTGACACCCCTGATTCCGGCTACTGGGGCGGCGGCCAGGAGAACAGCCCAGCACAGGAAGATCACTACCCCCAGGTGTTTGACTCCTGGCAAGGGTATGCTGCAGAGGGCTCCAGGGAGTCAGCCAGCCCAGGGCCGATGATGCCTTCCCAGCATGCCCCTCTGCCTGAACTATCTATTCTCGAGATTCTGAGAGAGCTCTGTGACGAGTTTTGGTGAGGAAAGGGACAGGACAGTCAATTCCCTAAAGCATATACTTTGTCAAATGACAGTGTCGCGTACTGAAAATAGCTGATCTACAAGCTCACAACCACATCATTTGAGATTATGTGTATCATTTATATGTTTTGCAATTGCCATTATTTACTGTTTTTGATATGTACATAAAAAGAGGACTGTAGTGACATTTCAGTAGATCCCATCAACCTGTTGCCAACGGGATCTAATATTTTATTTGAAAAATGTTATCCTACAATTGATCCTCAAGATTTACTTGAAGCTATTTATTAGTTATCTATTACCTATTTATCATGTATTTATGACTTTCTGCACTTTTATACAAAATAAATCTGTTATAAATCAATAATTTGATTGTTTTTGTGCAATATCTTTAAAACCTATACAACTGAGACAGGCTCATCAGTAAAGTACTTGAATTTCTTTGTTATCCTTGTTACATGTGACAGATGTTCCATCAACTTGGTAGAAAAAAAGTAGGTCAAATCTCATTACCACTAGATGGCGCTTGTGAGTTGGGCCATGGGCACTGAGGCAGTAACAGATACATTCTGACCCAAACTTCTTGAAAAAAAAAGTGAAAAAAAAAAGAAAAAAGATTGGGGGTTAATATTCAAATATTTAAAATCCATTCCCTTTTGTCAAATATGTTTTTGTTTGTTTGTTTGTTTTTAAATACATCAAAATAGGAAGTCAGTCAGATCGGTCAGAACTATTAGGGAACAGGATCATGGCGTCAGAGATTCGGGGGTTAGCTCCGCCCACAGTGGGCCCCATTCTATTTTGCTGACTAGTTTGACATGCAGTGCCGCAGTAACGTCTATGCTTCTTGTCGAGCCAGCTAAGCAGCAACTGTGACGTTGGTGTTCAGACTGTGTACATTATCTTCCATCTCTCTTCTATCTCTTACTTGTCTGTCGCTCTAATTTAGCAATGGTACGTAGCTGCTGCGTTGTTGGATGAAAATCATGCAATACCAAGTGTTCAGACATTGAAGCTCAAATGTACACATTTCCAACTTGGAAGCAAAGCTACAGAGATCAGATGTCGCGTGTCGGAGATATCAAATAAACCTTGTATGGCTTGGGTGTCAGCCTTAAGACGAAACAACAGAACCTTCAACAACATTTCCAAACACATCTCTACCCATCCAATAAAAACACACAATAAAAATATAAAAATCAATTGTGCTGATCAGACAGAGTCTCACGGAGCACAGCAGATCCTGCTAAGTGGCTATAGGCTAGGCTGGCAGTTTGCATGGGAAGTTTGTGGCCGTAGTAGCTAAATCTGGCATTAAAAAAATAGAATTTATATTGAATATTTCAAATACAATGAGATTGAGCTAACAGTTCAGTTTTGTTTATCTTTGTGTCCTGTCTGAGAAAAGTTGTCAAGCGTGGCTCACGGTGGCTGAGTAAACAGGGTCTGTCTGTTTGTCTCTCTGTCAGATGGACCCCAGGATAGAGATAACACTCGCAGAAAGGTAGTTATTTTGAGAGAGAAAAGTCCCGCAATATGAATACATTTTGACATGTTTTATTTTGATGGTAACTGTTGTATAATCGTAATATTACACTCGCGGGAGGGTGGCTTTATCATATTATTGACACCACGCTTCATTATTTACAACTGTCGTCATAGTCATAGCAAAAAATATGCCGACCGGTTCTACGTCATTTTGGGCAAGTCTCCGCCCTAAGCCCGTTCCCAATACTCTGACATAAAATGTTTTACTGTGTTCCAATTTATTACTAAAGTACTTAATTTATCCTATGCGAGGCATAATTCTGCAATGTCTTAATTTTGCCAATGACTTTTCCATTACTTTGGCGATAAGGGGCTTGAGTGGGGGCACATGATGTCATACACCCCATCCCACACCACTTCTAACCTGTCACATGATAACAATTCACATCCAAAGGAGTGATGTGCCAAGTAGGAAGTCGGTCAGATTGGTCAGATTCAGAACTATACTCTGACAGTGAGTACAATGGGTACAACAGGTGAAACAGGTTCGCAGGCATCATTCCCAAATCCCAACCGGCATCTTCTTAGTAATATAGAAATGGCAAAAACGTCAGTGTCTTCAATTCACATTTTTAACCTCTTCCAACTGTCAATTATCCACAAACAGTGGCATTTTGATATGTCATTTCTGTAGATGTGGGGAGAGCTCCCGGTAATATGTTGATCAAATGACATTGTTCCTTCTGCACCTTTGAGTCTCTGTAGTTCAATCATAATCTGGCACTATGTTGTCTGGTCAAATATAATTGTGGAGAATCTTCTTTATCTATGCATACTCCAGGGACATGAACAAATATGGGATTCAGGCCAAAGCAATTCAGTTACTCCAAGTCTTTATTTTAGGTTTATTTACTTCAATAAAAAAATGGACAACACCAAAGGCCAAGTGGCCTTGCCCCTAAAATGACGAAATTCCAGGCCTGGTCTAATTTCTAAACTAAAGTAAACTAAATGTATAATTTATGTTTATGTTCATATCTATAATATGAGGAAAGAGCTATAAGATCACAATAAAGCTTGCATCCAGAAATATTCAAGTCCTTCCTTATATAGTATATGGCAGTTTTTTACTATGTCATAACCCTGAGCAGAAGATAAAATGTTTCATCTTCATTGTCTAACTGTTATTGAAGCACACACTGTAAACACACAGAGATTTTGTTCATAACATTTACTCAGATTGTTTCAAGGCACTCTGGATAAGAATCTCTGCTAAATGCCAAAATTATAAATTTGAATTGTATTTATTTTTTTCGCTGTGTTCCAATCTATCACTAAAGTACTACTTTATCCTATGCCAAAACAAATTTCTGCAATGTCTTAATTTTACCAATGACTTTGACATTACTTTGATAGAGATTAGTTGATAAATGTCTTGAGTGGGGGCACATCATGTCATACACCCCAATACACACCACTTCTAACCTGTCACATGATAACAATTCACATCCAAAGGAGTGATGTGCCAAGTAGGAAGTCAGTCAGATTGGTCAGAACTATACTCTGACAGTGAGTACAATGGGTACAACAGGTGAAACAGGTTCGCATGAAAACCAGAGGGTACATGTGTTCCCAACGGGCATCATTCCCAACGGGCATTGGCTTAGTAATATAGAAATGGTAAACATGTCAGTGTCTTCAATTCACATTTTTAACCTCTTAAAATTGTCAATTCTCCATAATGTAATTAAATAGTATATGGCAGTTTTTTAGTATGTCATAAGCCTGAGCAGAAGATAAAATGTTTCATCTTCATTATCTAACTGTTATTGAAGCACACACTGTAAACACACAGAGGTTTTGTTCATGCCATTTACTCAGATTTTTTTAAGGCACCATGGATAAGAATCTCTGCTAAATGCCTAAATTATTAATTTGAATTGTATTATTGTTCAATATGTTCCAATTTATCACTAAACTACTTGTAATGTATAATGTATCCTATGCCAAAACATATGTCTGCAATGTCTTAGTTTTGCCAATGACTTTGCCATTACTTTGATAGAGATTAGGTGATAAGTGGGCTTGAGTGGGGGCACATGATGTCATACAACCCATCACACACCACTTCTAACCTGTCACATGATAACAAGTCACACCTTCTTTCTTTGGGGTGACTTCTGAAATCTTAGGGGATCCATATAAAAGGTGCCCCCCAACAAACTGGAGGCAGACACTGAGAGACCCTCAATCTGAAAGGAACACTGAACTCCACTGCAACTACATTTGGAATTTGGAACACCATTTGAACACAAACATGTACTCCTCCACCGGTAAGTAGTGTTCACTGAGAAACAACTGATTTCAAGTTGTCATGAAATATACTGTATTTGTTTCCTTTACTTGTTAAGACTATCAATGGTTTAATTCAACACTTCTAGCAGTGAGTGAGATTTGCCTGTATAGGTGCACCACCTGGCAATAACAGTGGGTGTAGATAGGGTTTCTTTAAACTGCTTGGAATACCAGATAATTGTGCTTTGTGTTATGCAATGTGATGTTCTAGTGTCTGTATTGAATTGTTGTGCCTTATTCCCTGTTCTTTTTTTTATTGTCCACTAAAACACATTTAGCTTGTAGATATGCTATTTTCACCTAATGTTCGCCTATTTTCTCAGAATGTTAGTCTCTTATGACATGGCCAGAATATTGGCGCTGGGGTTCATGTGGTCAATAGAAAGAGATGCATGACAATAATCTCTCTCTCCTCTCCTGACAGATGATCCTAGACAGGTGACCTCTGCTGCCAGTGGTGCCTCCTCCCGCAGTACCAACCGCAGGAAAAGGACCAGTTTCACCAAGGAGCACTTGGAGCTCCTCCGCATCACATTCCAGACTAACCCCTACCCGGGCATCAGTCTGAGAGAGAGCCTGTCCCAGACCATCGGCCTCCCCGAGTCACGCATCCAGGTATGTCTTCTTTTTCAACACTTTGCATGCTCACATGCATAGCATACAATATCTACTCGCATCTTACAACAAACTAGATAAGCCCCGGTGCTCTTGCTCTGTTCCAATTTCTGTTTACACAGAAAACCATTAACTGACACACAAGAGCAGAATGTTCTCTTAATCTATTACAGTGATATCCAAACCTAACCGTCTTCCTTTCTTTTTCCCTCAGGTGTGGTTTCAAAACACAAGAGCTCGCACCCTGAAGTTCAAAGGGGCCAAAAAAGCCTTGTGGAAGGTTGAGCTTGAAGGTCCTACCCAGGAATTCTCTCCGCCCCACACCATGGACCCCAGCAGCCCTGAGTCTGGCGCTGTCCCTTTGCCACCCCAGGGACCACCACCTGGATATCATGCCCAGGTGAAGGAGGAGGTGGTGAAAGATGACTTATGGCGGCGCCCTCAAGCCTACTCCACCCCTGTACATCATGGGCACTATGGCACCATGTATCAGGCCGAGCAGGATCGGTACCCTGGAAGCAGCTCCAGCCCATCCGTGACAAATGCCTGGGCTCAGCCAGGGAGTCAAACATCCCCGGTGCCTTCTTTTTGGTGCCCCTCTCCACCTGAGATGAGAAACTCGGGAGCAGCCGTCCTGTACCCTGGATCTGCAGAGCAGCAGCATTACATGTCCATTACAGGTTCCATGTCCAACAGCCCTGACACCCCTGATTCCGGCTACTGGGGGGGCGGCCAGGAGAACAGCCCAGCACAGGAAGATCACTACCCCCAGGTGTTTGACTCCTGGCAAGGGTATGCTGCAGAGGGCTCCAGGGAGTCAGCCAGCCCAGGGCCGATGATGCCTTCCCAGCATGCCCCTCTGCCTGAACTATCTATTCTCGAGATTCTGAGAGAGCTCTGTGACGAGTTTTGGTGAGGAAAGGGACAGTCAATTCCCTAAATATACTTTGTCAAATGACAGTGTCGCGTACTGAAAATAGCTGATCTACAAGCTCACAACCACATCATTTGAGATTATGTGTATCATTTAGATGTTTTGCAATTGCCATTATTTACTGTTTTTTATATGTACATAAAAAGAGGACTGTAGTGACAATTCAGTAGATCCCATCAAACTGTTGCCAACGGGATCTAATATTTTATTTGAAAAATGTTATTCTACAATTGATCCTCAAGATTTACTTGAAGCTATTTATTAGTTATCTATTACCTATTTATCATGTATTTATGACTTTCTGCACTTTTATACAAAATAAATCTGTTATAAATCAATAATTTGATTGTTTTTGTGCAATATCTTTAAAACCTATACAACTGAGACAGGCTCATCAGTAAAGTACTTGAATTTCTTTGTTATCCTTGTTACATGTGACAGATGTTCCATCAACTTGGTAGAAAAAAAGTAGGTCAAATCTCATTACCACTAGATGACGCTTGTGAGTTGGGCCATGGGCACTGAGGCAGTAACAGATACATTCTGACCCAAACTTCTTTAGTGAAAAAGAAAAAAAAAAGATTGGGGGAAATATTCAAATATTTAAAATCTATTCCCTTTTGTCAAATATGTTTTTGTTTGTTTGTTTGTTTTTAAATACATCAAAATAGGAAGTCGGTCAGATCGGTCAGAACTATTAGGGAACAGGATCATGGCGTCAGAGATTCGGGGGTTAGCTCCGCCCACAGTGGGCCCCATTCTATTTTGCTGACTAGTTTGACATGCAGTGCCGCAGTAACGTCAAGCTGTAGATCTATGCTTCTTGTCAAGCCAGCTAAGCAGCAAGTGTGACGTTGGTGTTCAGACTGTGTACATTATCTTCCATCTCTCTTCTATCTCTTACTTGTCTGTCGCTCTAATTTAGCAATGGTACGTAGCTGCTGCGTTGTTGGATGAAAATCATGCAATACCAAGTGTTCAGACATTGAAGCTCAAATGTACACATTTCCACAACATTTCCAAACACATCTCTACCCATCCAATAAAAACACACAATAAAACTAGAAAAAGTGCTCCTCGGAGCACAGGTCTCCGCCAGGTCAGGTACGTTATTCTGGCCTCCTGGTGGCGCTATAATAGGCCAATGTGAAAATGGTGCCATTTATTCTTAGGTCTTTCACTGCAATCAGACACTGCATTCCTGATTTGAGGCTTTTTGTTCAAAAAATGTGTTTTGCTAAATTAGACCTGCTGGTGGCGCTATAACAGGCCAATGTGAAAAGGGTGGCATTTCATCCTCGGCCTAGTGGGAATTTGCGTCTGAAATTTCACGGAAATCGCATGCTGCGTGCATAGTTTGAGGCAGTTTGTTGAAAACGGACCAATCCTGCAAACTTTGGAAGCCAACCTTAACCAATGAGGATGGAATATGGGAAATCGGACAGATCAGGGTTGATCATATGACTATAGAGATACTGTGTACTGATTTGCATGACGTTTGGTTAAAAACTGTAGGAGTAATGTGAAAAAAATGGGTTTTGCACAAATCGGCCTCCTGGTGGCGCTATAACAGGCCCATGTGAAAAAATTGAGGCAGAGGTTCTGAATTGGCATCCAGGGAGTGTGTGTGCACAGTTTCGCAGCGACCGGGCCAACGGTGCCGGAGATTTGGTGGTAACACACGGACACACGGACACACGGACGGAGGGTAAAACATACTCTCTCGCCATGCCTTTCGGCCTGGCGGAGACACATATAAAAATCAATTGTGCTGATCAGACAGAGTCTCACGGAGCACAGCTGATCCTGCTAAGTGGCTATAGGCTAGGCTGGCAGTTTGCATGGGAAGTTTGTGGCCGTAGTAGCTAAATCTGGCATTAAAAAAATAGAATTTCTATCGAATATTTTAAATACAATGAGATTGAGCTAACAGTTCAGTTTTGTTTATCTTTGTGTCCTGTCTGAGAAAAGTTGTCAAGCGTGGCTCACGGTGGCTGAGCAAACAGGGTCTGTCTGTCTGTCTCTCTGTCAGACGGACCCCAGGATAGAGATAACACTCGCAGAAAGGTAGTTATTTTGAGAGAGAAAAGTCCCGCAATATGAATACATTTTGACATGTTTTATTTTGATGGTAACTGTTGTATAATCGTAATATTACACTCGCTGGAGGGTGGCTTTATCATATTATTGACTCCACGCTTCATTATTTACAACTGTCGTCATAGTCATAGCAAAAAATATGCCGACCGGTTCTACGTCATTTTGGGCAAGTCTCCGCCCTAAGCCCGTTCCCAATACTCTGACATAAAATGTTTTACTGTGTTCCAATTTATTACTAAAGTACTTAATTTATCCTATGCCAAGACATAATTCTGCAATGTCTTAATTTTGCCAATGACTTTTCCATTACTTTGGCGATAAGGGGCTTGAGTGGGGGCACATGATGTCATACACCCCATCCCACACCACTTCTAACCTGTCACATGATAACAATTCACATCCAAAGGAGTGATGTGCCAAGTAGGAAGTCGGTCAGATTGGTCAGATTCAGAACTATACTCTGACAGTGAGTACAATGGGTACAACAGGTGAAACAGGTTCGCAGGCATCATTCCCAAATCCCAACCGGCATCTTCTTAGTAATATAGAGATGGTAAAAATGTCAGTGTCTTCAATTCACATTTTTGACCTCTTCCAACTGTCAATTATCCACAAACTGTGGCATTTTGATATGTCATTTCTGTAGATGTGGGGAGAGCTCCTGGTAATATGTTGATCAAATGACATTGTTCCTTCTGCACCTTTGAGTCTCTGTAGTTCAATCACAATCTGGCACTATGTTGTCTGGTCAAATATAATTGTGGAGAATCTTCTTTATCTATGCATACTCCAGGGACATGAACAAATATGGGATTCAGGCCAAAGCAATTCAGTTACTCCAAGTCTTTATTTTAGGTTTATTTACTTCAATAAAAAAAATGGACAACACCAAAGGCCAAGTGGCCTTGCCCCTAAAATGACGAAATTCCAGGCCTGGTCTAATTTCTAAACTAAAGTAAACTAAATGTATCATTTATGTTTATGTTCATATCTATAATATGAGGAAAGAGCTATAAGATCACAATAAAGCTTGCATCCAGAAATATTCAAGTCCTTCCTTATATTGTATATGGCAGTTTTTTACTATGTCATAACCCTGAGCAGAAGATAAAATGTTTCATCTTCATTGTCTAACTGTTATTGAAGCACACACTGTAAACACACAGAGATTTTGTTCATGCCATTTACTCAGATTGTTTCAAGGCACTCTGGATAATAATCTCTGCTAAATGCCTAAATTATAAATTTGAATTGTATTTTCTTTTCCCGCTGTGTTCCAATCTATCACTAAAGTACTACTTTATCCTATGCCAAAACAAATTTCTGCAATGTCTTAATTTTACCAATGACTTTGACATTACTTTGATAGAGATTAGTTGATAAATGTCTTGAGTGGGGGCACATCATGTCATACACCCCAATACACACCACTTCTAACCTGTCACATGATAACAATTCACATCCAAAGGAGTGATGTGCCAAGTAGGAAGTCAGTCAGATTGGTCAGAACTATACTCTGACAGTGAGTACAATGGGTACAACAGGTGAAACAGGTTCGCATGAAAACCAGAGGGTATACATGTGTTCCCAACGGGCATCATTCCCAACGGGCATTGGCTTAGTAATATAGAAATGGTAAAAATGTCAGTGTCTTTAATTCACATTTTTAACCTCGTAAAATTGTCAATTCTCCATAATGTAATTCAATCGTATATGGCAGTTTTTTAGTATGTCATAAGCCTGAGCAGAAGATAAAATGTTTCATCTTCATTATCTAACTGTTATTGAAGCACACACTGTAAACACACAGAGGTTTTGTTCATGCCATTTACTCAGATATTTTAAGGCACCATGGATAAGAATCTCTGCTAAATGCCTAAATTATTAATTTGAATTGTATTATTGTTCAATTAATATATGTTCCAATGTATCACTAAACTACTTAATGTATCCTATGCTAAAACATATGTCTGCAATGTCTTATTTTTGCCAATGACTTTGCCATTACTTTGATAGAGATTAGGTGATAAGTGGGCTTGAGTGGGGGCACATGATGTCAAACAACCCATCACACACCACTTCTAACCTGTCACATGATAACAAGTCACACCTTCTTTCTTTGGGGTGACTTCTGAAATCTTAGGGGATCCATATAAAAGGAGCCCCCCAACAAACTGGAGGCAGACACTGAGAGACCCTCAATCTGAAGGGAACACTGAACTCCACTGCATCTACATTTGGAATTTGGAACACCATTTGAACACAAACATGTACTCCTCCACTGGTAAGTAGTGTTCACTGAGAAACAACTGATTTCAAATTGTCATGAAATATACTGTATTTGTTTCCTTTACTTGTTAAGACTATCAATGGTTTAATTCAACACTTCTAGCAGTGAGTGAGATTTGCCTGTATAGGTGCACCACCTGGCAATAACAGTGGGTGTAGATAGGGTTTCTTTAAACTGCTTGGAATACCAGATAATTGTGCTTTGTGTTATGCAATGTGATGTTCTAGTGTCTGTATTGAATTGTTGTGCCTTATTCCCTGTTCTTTTTTTTATTGTCCACTAAAACACATTTAGCTTGTAGATATGCTATTTTCACCTAATGTTCGCCTATTTTCTCAGAATGTTAGTCTCTTATGACATGGCCAGAATATTGGCGCTGGGGTTCATGTGGTCAATAGAAAGAGATGCATGACAATAATCTCTCTCTCCTCTCCTGACAGATGATCCTAGACAGGTGACCTCTGCTGCCAGTGGTGCCTCCTCCCGCAGTACCAACCGCAGGAAGAGGACCAGTTTCACCAAGGAGCACTTGGAGCTCCTCCGCATCACATTCCAGACTAACCCCTACCCGGGCATCAGTCTGAGAGAGAGCCTGTCCCAGACCACCGGCCTCCCCGAGTCACGCATCCAGGTATGTCTTCTTTTTCAACACTTTGCATGCTCACATGCATAGCATACAATATCTACTCGCATCTTACAACAAACTAGATAAGCCCCGGTGCTCTTGCTCTGTTCCAATTTCTGTTTACACAGAAAACCATTAACTGACACACAAGAGCAGAATGTTCTCTTAATCTATTACAGTGATATCCAAACCTAACCGTCTTCCTTTCTTTTTCCCTCAGGTGTGGTTTCAAAACACAAGAGCTCGCACCCTGAAGTTCAAAGGGGCCAAAAAAGCCTTGTGGAAGGCTGAGCTTGAAGGTCCTACCCAGGAATTCTCTCCGCCCCACACCATGGACCCCAGCAGCCCTGAGTCTGGCGCTGTCCCTTTGCCACCCCAGGGACCACCACCTGGATATCATGCCCAGGTGAAGGAGGAGGTGTTGAAAGATGACTTATGGCGGCGCCTACTCCACCCCTGTACATCATGGGCACTATGGCACCATGTATCAGGCCGAGCAGGATCGGTACCCTGGAAGCAGCTCCAGCCCATCCGTGACAAATGCCTGGGCTCAGCCAGGGAGTCAAACATCCCCGGTGCCTTCTTTTTGGTGCCCCTCTCCACCTGAGATGAGAAACTCGGGAGCAGCCGTCCTGTACCCTGGATCTGCAGAGCAGCAGCATTACATGTCCATTACAGGTTCCATGTCCAACAGCCCTGACACCCCTGATTCCGGCTACTGGGGCGGCGGCCAGGAGAACAGCCCAGCACAGGAAGATCACTACCCCCAGGTGTTTGACTCCTGGCAAGGGTATGCTGCAGAGGGCTCCAGGGAGTCAGCCAGCCCAGGGCCGATGATGCCTTCCCAGCATGCCCCTCTGCCTGAACTATCTATTCTCGAGATTCTGAGAGAGCTCTGTGACGAGTTTTGGTGAGGAAAGGGACAGGACAGTCAATTCCCTAAAAAGCATATACTTTGTCAAATGACAGTGTCGCGTACTGAAAATAGCTGATCTACAAGCTCACAACCACATCATTTGAGATTATGTGTATCATTTAGATGTTTTGCAATTGCCATTATTTACTGTTTTTGATATGTACATAAAAAGAGGACTGTAGTGACATTTCAGTAGATCCCATCAAACTGTTGCCAACGGGATCTAATATTTTATTTGAAAAATGTTATCCTACAATTGATCCTCAAGATTTACTTGAAGCTATTTATTAGTTATCTATTACCTATTTATCATGTATTTATGACTTTATGCACTTTTATACAAAATAAATCTGTTATAAATCAATAATTTGATTGTTTTTGTGCAATATCTTTAAAACCTATACAACTGAGACAGGCTCATCAGTAAAGTACTTGAATTTCTTTGTTATCCTTGTTACATGTGACAGATGTTCCATCAACTTGGTAGAAAAAAAGTAGGTCAAATCTCATTACCACTAGATGGCGCTTGTGAGTTGGGCCATGGGCACTGAGGCAGTAACAGATACATTCTGACCCAAACTTCTTTAGTAAAAAAAGAAAAAAGTGGGCCCCCTTCTATTTTGCTGACTAGTTTTACATGCAGTGCCGCAGTAACGTCAAGCTGTAGATCTATGCTTCTTGTCGAGCCAGCTAAGCAGCAAGTGCGACGTTGGTGTTCAGACTGTGTACATTATCTTCCATCTCTCTTCTATCTCTTACTTGTCTGTCGCTCTAATTTAGCAATGGTACGTAGCTGCTGCGTTGTTGGATGAAAATCATGTAATACCAAGTGTTCAGACATTGAAGCTCAAATGTACACATTTCCAACTTGGAAGCAAAGCTACAGAGATCAGATGTCGCGTGTCGGAGATATCAAATAAACGTTGTATGGCTTGGGTGTCAGCCTTAAGACGAAACAACAGAACCTTCAACAACATTTCCAAACACATCTCTACCCATCCAATAAAAACACACAATAAAAATATAAAAATCAATTGTGCTGATCAGACAGAGTCTCACGGAGCACAGCTGATCCTGCTAAGTGGCTATAGGCTAGGCTGGCAGTTTGCATGGGAAGTTTGTGGCCGTAGTAGCTAAATCTGGCATTAAAAAAATAGAATTTCTATCGAATATTTTAAATACAATGAGATTGAGCTAACAGTTCAGTTTTGTTTATCTTTGTGTCTGAGAAAAGTTGTCAAGCGTGGCTCACGGTGGCTGAGTAAACAGGGTTTGTCTGTCTGTCTCTTTGTCAGATGGACCCCAGGATAGAGATAACACTCGCAGAAAGGTAGTTATTTTGAGAGAGAAAAGTCCCGCAATATGAATACATTTTGACATGTTTTATTTTGATGGTAACTGTTGTATAATCGTAATATTACACTCGCGGGAGGGTGGCTTTATCATATTATTGACACCACGCTTCATTATTTACAACTGTCGTCATAGTCATAGCAAAAAATATGCTGACCGGTTCTACGTCATTTTGGGCAAGTCTCCGCCCTAAGCCCGTTCCCAATACTCTGACATAAAATGTTTTACTGTGTTCCAATTTATTACTAAAGTACTTAATTTATCCTATGCCAAGACATAATTCTGCAATGTCTTAATTTTGCCAATGACTTTTCCATTACTTTGGCGATAAGGGGCTTGACACATGATGTTATACATACACCCCATCCCACACCACTTCGAACCTGTCACATGATAACAATTCACATCCAAAGGAGTGATGTGCCAAGTAGGAAGTCGGTCAGATTGGTCAGATTCAGAACTATACTCTGACAGTGAGTACAATGGGTACAACAGGTGAAACAGGTTCGCAGGCATCATTCCCAAACCCCAACCGGCATCTTCTTAGTAATATAGAGATGGTAAAAATGTCAGTGTCTTCAATTCACATTTTTAACCTCTTCCAACTGTCAATTATCCACAAACTGTGGCATTTTGATATGTAATTTCTGTAGATGTGGGGAGAGCTCCTGGTAATATGTTGATCAAATGACATTGTTCCTTCTGCACCTTTGAGTCTCTGTAGTTCAATCATAATCTGGCACTATGTTGTCTGGTCAAATATAATTGTGGAGAATCTTCTTTATCTATGCATACTCCAGGGACATGAACAAATATGGGATTCAGGCCAAAGCAATTCAGTTACTCCAAGTCTTTATTTTAGGTTTATTTACTTCAATAAAAAAATGGACAACACCAAAGGCCAAGTGGCCTTGCCCCTAAAATGACGAAATTCCAGGCCTGGTCTAATTTCTAAACTAAAGTAAACTAAATGTATCATTTATGTTTATGTTCATATCTATAATATGAGGAAAGAGCTATAAGATCACAATAAAGCTTGCATCCAGAAATATTCAAGTCCTTCCTTATATTGTATATGGCAGTTTTTTACTATGTCATAACCCTGTGCAGAAGATAAAATGTTTCATCTTCATTGTCTAACTGTTATTGAAGCACACACTGTAAACACACAGAGATTTTGTTCATGCCATTTACTCAGATTGTTTCAAGGCACTCTGGATAATAATCTCTGCTAAATGCCTAAATTATAAATTTGAATTGTATTTTTTTTCCCCCGCTGTGTTCCAATCTATCACTAAAGTACTACTTTATCCTATGCCAAAACAAATTTCTGCAATGTCTTAATTTTACCAATGACTTTGACATTACTTTGATAGAGATTAGTTGATAAATGTCTTGAGTGGGGGCACATCATGTCATACACCCCAATACACACCACTTCTAACCTGTCACATGATAACAATTCACATCCAAAGGAGTGATGTGCCAAGTAGGAAGTCAGTCAGATTGGTCAGAACTATACTCTGACAGTGAGTACAATGGGTACAACAGGTGAAACAGGTTCGCATGAAAACCAGAGGGTATACATGTGTTCCCAACGGGCATCATTCCCAACGGGCATTGGCTTAGTAATATAGAAATGGTAAAAATGTCAGTGTCTTTAATTCACATTTTTAACCTCGTAAAATTGTCAATTCTCCATAATGTAATTAAATCGTATATGGCAGTTTTTTAGTATGTCATAAGCCTGAGCAGAAGATAAAATGTTTCATCTTCATTATCTAACTGTTATTGAAGCACACACTGTAAACACACAGAGGTTTTGTTCATGCCATTTACTCAGATATTTTAAGGCACCATGGATAAGAATCTCTGCTAAATGCCTAAATTATTAATTTGAATTGTATTATTGTTCAATTATTATATGTTCCAATTTATCACTAAACTACTTAATGTATCCTATGCTAAAACATATGTCTGCAATGTCTTATTTTTGCCAATGACTTTGCCATTACTTTGATAGAGATTAGGTGATAAGTGGGCTTGAGTGGGGGCACATGATGTCAAACAACCCATCACACACCACTTCTAACCTGTCACATGATAACAAGTCACACCTTCTTTCTTTGGGGTGACTTCTGAAATCTTAGGGGATCCATATAAAAGGTGCCCCCCAACAAACTGGAGGCAGACACTGAGAGACCCTCAATCTGAAAGGAACACTGAACTCCACTGCAACTACATTTGGAATTTGGAACACCATTTGAACACAAACATGTACTCCTCCACCGGTAAGTAGTGTTCACTGAGAAACAACTGATTTCAAGTTGTCATGAAATATACTGTATTTGTTTCCTTTACTTGTTAAGACTATCAATGGTTTAATTCAACACTTCTAGCAGTGAGTGAGATTTGCCTGTATAGGTGCACCACCTGGCAATAACAGTGGGTGTAGATAGGGTTTCTTTAAACTGCTTGGAATACCAGATCATTGTGCTTTGTGTTATGCAATGTGATGTTCTAGTGTCTGTATTGAATTGTTGTGCTTTATTCCCTGTTCTTTTTTTTATTGTCCACTAAAACACATTTAGCTTGTAGATCTGCTATTTTCACCTAATGTTCGCCTATTTTCTCAGAATGTTAGTCTCTTATGACATGGCCAGAATATTGGCACTGGGGTTCATGTGGTCAATAGAAAGAGATGCATGACAATAATCTCTCTCTCCTCTCCTGACAGATGATCCTAGACAGGTGACCTCTGCTGCCAGTGGTGCCTCCTCCCGCAGTACCAACCGCAGGAAAAGGACCAGTTTCACCAAGGAGCACTTGGAGCTCCTCCGCATCACATTCCAGACTAACCCCTACCCGGGCATCAGTCTGAGAGAGAGCCTGTCCCAGACCACCGGCCTCCCTGAGTCACGCATCCAGGTATGTCTTCTTTTTCAACACTTTGCATGCTCACATGCATAGCATACAATATCTACTCGCATCTTACAACAAACTAGATAAGCCCCGGTGCTCTTGCTCTGTTCCAATTTCTGTTTACACAGAAAACCATTAACTGACACACAAGAGCAGAATGTTCTTTTAATCTATTACAGTGATATCCAAACCTAACCGTCTTCCTTTCTTTTTCCCTCAGGTGTGGTTTCAAAACACAAGAGCTCGCACCCTGAAGTTCAAAGGGGCCAAAAAAGCGTTGTGGAAGGCTGAGCTTGAAGGTCCTACCCAGGAATTCTCTCCGCCCCACACCATGGACCCCAGCAGCCCTGAGTCTGGCGCTGTCCCTTTGCCACCCCAGGGACCACCACCTGGATATCATGCCCAGGTGAAGGAGGAGGTGTTGAAAGATGACTTATGGAGGCGCCCTCAAGCCTACTCCACCCCTGTACATCATGGGCACTATGGCACCATGTATCAGGCCGAGCAGGATCGGTACCCTGGAAGCAGCTCCAGCCAATCCGTGACAAATGCCTGGGCTCAGCCAGGGAGTCAAACATCCCCGGTGCCTTCTTTTTGGTGCCCCTCTCCACCTGAGATGAGAAACTCGGGAGCAGCCGTCCTGTACCCTGGATCTGCAGAGCAGCAGCATTACATGTCCATTACAGGTTCCATGTCCAACAGCCCTGACACCCCTGATTCCGGCTACTGGGGCGGCGGCCAGGAGAACAGCCCAGCACAGGAAGATCACTACCCCCAGGTGTTTGACTCCTGGCAAGGGTATGCTGCAGAGGGCTCCAGGGAGTCAGCCAGCCCAGAGCCGATGATGCCTTCCCAGCATGCCCCTCTGCCTGAACTATCTATTCTCGAGATTCTGAGAGAGCTCTGTGACGAGTCTTGGTGAGGAAAGGGACAGGACAGTCAATTCCCTAAAGCATATACTTTGTCAAATGACAGTGTCGCGTACTGAAAATAGCTGATCTACAAGCTCACAACCACATCATTTGAGATTATGTGTATCATTTAGATGTTTTGCAATTGCCATTATTTACTGTTTTTGATATGTACATAAAAAGAGGACTGTAGTGACATTTCAGTAGATCCCATCAAACTGTTGCCGACGGGATCTAATATTTTATTTGAAAAATGTTATCCTACAATTGATCCTCAAGATTTACTTGAAGCTATTTATTAGTTATCTATTACCTATTTATCATGTATTTATGACTTTCTGCACTTTTATACAAAATAAATCTGTTATAAATCAATAATTTGATTGTTTTTGTGCAATATCTTTAAAACCTATACAACTGAGACAGGCTCATCAGTAAAGTACTTGAATTTCTTTGTTATCCTTGTTACATGTGACATTATGTTCCATCAACTTGGTAGAAAAAAAGTAGGTCAAATCTCATTACCACTAGATGGCGCTTGTGAGTTGGGCCATGGGCACTGAGGCAGTAACAGATACATTCTGACCCAAACTTCTTTAGTAAAAAAAGAAAAAAGATCGGGGGAAATATTCAAATATTTAAAATCTATTCCCCTTTGTCAAATATGTTTTTGTTTGTTTGTTTTTAAATACATCAAAATAGGAAGTCGGTCAGATCGGTCAGAACTATTAGGGAACAGGATCATGGCGTCAGAGATTCGGGGGTTAGCTTATTTTGCTGACTAGTTTGACATGCAGTGCCGCAGTAACGTCAAGCTGTAGATCTATGCTTCTTGTCGAGCCAGCTAAGCAGCAAGTGTGACGTTGGTGTTCAGACTGTGTACATTATCTTCCATCTCTCTTCTATCTCTTACTTGTCTGTCGCTCTAATTTAGCAATGGTACGTAGCTGCTGCGTTGTTGGATGAAACTCATGCAATACCAAGTGTTCAGACATTGAAGATCAAATGTACACAGTTCCAACTTGGAAGCAAAGCTACAGAGATCAGATGTCGCGTGTCGGAGATATCAAATAAACGTTGTATGGCTTGGGTGTCAGCCTTAAGACGAAACAACAGAACCTTCAACAACATTTCCAAACACATCTCTACCCATCCAATAAAAACACACAATAAAAATATAAAAATCAATTGTGCTGATCAGACAGAGTCTCACGGAGCACAGCTGATCCTGCTAAGTGGCTATAGGCTAGGCTGGCAGTTTGCATGGGAAGTTTGTGGCCGTAGTAGCTAAATCTGGCATTAAAAAATTGAATTTATATTGAATATTTTAAATACAATGAGATTGAGCTAACAGTTCAGTTTTATTTCAAATATTTCACTCGATGTCTCGCTATGGGAGAGCGCCCTCCGGCGTGATCACACAGAAGTACACCTTCATAAACTTCCAGACAATTCTATTGGCTGGACTGACCTTCCTCTGACTGGAGGTCCCGCCCTCATCCTATATCAGTCAGTGGAGGGTCATTTTCCCTAATTCAGTTTCTCTTCTCGTTCGCGATCGAGGAAGCACCTTCTCAGTCCACCTTATGAAGTCAGT
This sequence comes from Gymnoscopelus microlampas, assembly GCF_963454915.1. NCBI lineage: Eukaryota > Metazoa > Chordata > Actinopteri > Myctophiformes > Myctophidae > Gymnoscopelus > Gymnoscopelus microlampas. The sequence goes on along the minus strand of NC_139956.1, from coordinate 42,642,283 downwards.
ACGGCGAAAGTCTCAACAGGACAGGATAATATCCCGGACCGCGAGACGCTACTGATGGTAGGTGTTGACTTTTCTTTACAAAACCTGTGATAATATCGCAAGTTGCCCTGCTAGGAACTTAATACGTTCCATAGCCAAGCTTAATAAGCTAAAAAGAAAGCATAGTCTGCTTACATAGTAATCGTGATTCGAAGGACGAGTTTAATACACTCTCCCTAGTCTCACCCTGATTACTAGCCACAGCTAGCCCTGAGCTAGCTGTAAAGAACAACACGCCAGTATAATATACTCGGCCCCAGTGTTTGTTTATTTCAAGCCTAGCAGCAGGTTGCCAGAGGGAGAGCCCTGAGCTCTCCTCAGCCCCACAGACTGCTAGCCACAGTTAGCCACGAGCTAGCTAGGGAAAAACAAACATGTGAGCATAGTCCGCTCAACCCCTGTGTTTTCGTTTTTTCCCTCCTCCCTGTTCTGTTCCCTAAAGCTTAAAACGAACGTGGCCTCCACAACTCTGAGGAGCAGGACCGGGTCCAAGAGCCCCGGTCCCGCAGAAAAGAGTGCGGGACGCCACCGGGTAGTGTCATAATACTACCGGCTAGCGTAGCATGTCGTCACCGAGAGCTTCACAAGCTCCCACTAGCGACACTTCTTGCAGGCTACCATGCTAACACAGGGTAAACACGACATCTTAACATCGTGTTTTTCTCCAGGGTGACTTCTCACCCACAAGCTGACACCGAGTAAACACACCAGCGTCGTCCGCTCTTAGTGTGCTTTCTCCGGGTCAGCTCTGCACGCCACCAGCTAGCGCCATAAGATACCAGCTAGTTTTTAGCATGTTGTCACCAGTGAGCTTCATAAACTCCCACTAACAACACGTTTGGCAAGCTATAGCAAACACGACAGCGTCCCTGCTTTACATTGTGTTTTTTCTCCGAGGTGGTTCTTAGCCAAGAGCTAAAACACTGAACAAACACACCAGCGTTTACACTCTTAAATGTGTCTTTTCTCTGACCAGCTTAATACGCTACCAGCTAGCTTAGTGCGTTGCCATCGGTGAAGCTTAGCAAGCTCCTACCAGCAACACGTTACACACTGCGTGCTGACACAGAGTAAACACGACAGCATAACCTGCTTCACATCGTGTTTTCTCCCAGAGGTGGTTTTTAGCCACGAGCTAAACACCGGGCAAACACCAGCGTAGTACGCTCCTACTGTATTCCTTCAGAGACAGCCCCGTACGCCACCAGCTAGCATAATATGCTACCGGCTTGCTTAGCACGTTGCCATCGGTAAGCTTAGAGCTCCCACTAGCAACACGCTTTGCACACGACGTGCTATCACTGAGTAAAACATGACAGCATCACTGCTCCACATCATGTTTTCGTCTCTAAAGTGGCCTCGTAGCCACGAGCTAAAACCGGGCAAACACACTAGCGTTAAACGCTCCTAGTGTTTCTCTTTCAGCTTTGCAAGCCACCAGCTAGCATCATAAACTACCAGCTGGGCAGGCTACAGTTAGCTACACGCTAACACCGACGTCGTGTTGTTTCTCTGGGACAATAAAAGCTTAGAAAGTTTTTTCTCCCATACACGACTCCCCTGTTTACAGACCTTGCCACAAACAGGCTCCACGCGTGTTGTGAACAATGACCGCTGCAGTCCAGCAACGAAAGAGTGCGGGGTCTGCGGGAATAGAATGTCGGGTCACGACGAACACAACTCATGTGTTATTTGCCTGGGACCAACCCACGCAGCCCGAGGGCCGTGTGAGGAAGGTCCGTTCCGCATAAGCATGCGGACTAACCGAACCTAGGTTCGTCAGAAAAGCGGGCCAAACATTTCCAGTCCCTTCTACACCAAGTTAGGAAGAGGACACGGACGAGGCCCAAAAGTTACTCCGGGGTACAGAATATGTCCCCTATAACCAGGTCATTGAGCAGGTGACTGGCCAGTAAAACGAGCCTCTCCCCACGACTCATACTCGACCTCGAGTTGCCAGCGGCGTAGCCTATAGCCACAAGCCGCAGCCAGTATGAGAGAACGGTTTTAATGCCTACTCCTGTTGGCAACCAGCACTGGGGCAACAGTTGACGTGTCCTGGGCTGAGCCCTACTCTTCCGCTACCCGTGGAAGAAGCGGTTGCCACACACCTCACGTCAGAAGCCACGGCTCTGACACGAGAGCCCAAATCCATTACGAAGCACGCGTCGCCTAAATGGCAGGCGTTCTTGCCTGCAGTTTACAGGCCAGGAGGAGCACCCTAGCCAGCCAGAGGCAGGCCTCGGGTAGCTACTCTACAAGGGTGAAATACAGAAAGGAGAGGGATATGGCTGGGACTATGTCAGGAGGAGACGGTGGACACCGCCTCCCCCTCTCTCTCTGGTGGTCCTGGAGTTCTGATGACCGGGCGGGCGAGGCGAACACGCTCCACCGCCCGATGGAAAGGAGAATGACTTTACACACTATACATTATGTGGATAATGTTGTGTGAATATAAACATGAGTTACGATTGTAACCCCGGTTCGCTGATACTATGACCACGATGTCTCCTTGACAAGACATCGGAGTGGTTATTGGAAATTGAACCCTCTCTACCTGTTTCTCCAATAAAATTCAAACCGTTACAGCCTGAATTTCAGGGGCACGGCAAAAAGAAATGAAACAGGACAAAACCAGAACATAAGGGACACACGCTCGCTACCACAGAGGTCTCACAGACACTTCAGGGTAGCGGGGCGAATACTCGCCATGAAGAGAGGACGATTACGCCCTGTCCCCAAGGGAACGGCTCACGGTCGACTCTGTTCAACCACTATATGGCGCCATGGCACCACAATCGAGCCTAACCAGTGTTGTAGGAACCCCACTGTATGATATCGGACTGGATAAGGTGCAACACACCACAGTAGGTGCTGCACTCTATATCCAGGCATGTATACTACAGTTCGCCTCGAGACCTCCCCAGGCTAGTGGAAGCGATCTTCTCTTAAGCAGGGGACAGGCGGGCGACTTTCTACAGGAAGATAATTCTCCCTGTTAGGAAAACGAACTGTACAGGAAATACCCAGAGACCAAGCTAACAGCGGGCTCTATTCGTGCTATTCCTGGTCAAAAAGAAGGGGGGGGGGGGCTGCGTCCGATACTGGACCTAAGAGCCCTCAATCAGTATCTAAAGGTGTTCAAATTCAGGATGTTATCAAATCCGTCTCTCCGCATGGTGCGTCAGAGAGACTGGTTCACATCGATAGACCTAAAAGACGCCTATTTTTATGCTCCTTTTACCCGCCACACAGAAATCTCTGTTGTTAGGGTTCTGAGGTTAGTATTTGTCGAATTCACGCAGGTTGCGATTGGCCCTCTGAGGAGAGAAGGCACTCGCATAGCGTCTTACATAAGATGATGGGCTGCTACAAGCCGACTCAAGGATCAGCGCAAGGCAGCATACTCGGAAAGTGGTGTCTCACCTACTGAAATCAAGTTTTCAGGGTCAACTGCGTGTTGGTGCCTGCACAAACAGCGAAATTCATAGGCAGGACTCTGAACTCACTATTGTTCAAAGCCAGCCCGCCACTGAAAAGGATCAGTCCTTTTTGTCCTGCCTGGCACAATTTTGCACGGGCCGGAGGGTCTCCTTCAAAATGTGCTTGAGAATGTCAGGTATGATGGCCTCAGCCGCATCGCTAAGACGGCTGGGCAGTTGCGGTCGTGTGTTGGTCACAGAGGAATGTGTGACAGCGCTGTGTCGCTGGAGGAATCTGTGATTCCTCTCAGACGACTGGTCTCTGCACCCGGAGATACCAGGACGGATCTGGGATCGTTTGATCGCCCCCTGGTGGATCTTTTTGCCTCACTGGAAGACACGGGATGTCCGTTGTTTTTCTCAGTGGAGGGTGCGGTGCCTCTGGGTCGAAATGCACTAGTGCACAAATGGTTCAGAACTCTTTTTACGTTTTCCTCCGCTGTCCCTGTTAGCTCCCACACTCGTGAGAGTGAGGGACCAGGGGCTGATGGTGATACTGGTGGCCCCAGAATGGGGTCACTGGGTGTCAGTCGAACCTGTCCTGTACGACCGCTCGTGGCTGCTTCCGTTACGCAGAAACATGCTAACGCTAGCAGGGGACGAGTTCATTTGTCCCTGACCAGGACATCTGACTCTCTGGGCTCAGCCCATGAGGGGATGAATTTGAGTACAGCACTGTGCCGTTCCAAACCCATGTCCATTAAGTTCTTCTGCAGGACTTAGTGGATAAGGGCAGAGCCTTTTTCCACAATAAAAGTCTACTTGGCGGCTATCTCAGCCTGCCGTATTGCTTGAGGCCGAGACGGTGGGTCAGCACTGCCTGATTTGTCGGTTCATGAACGGACTAAACGTCTCTTCCCGAGTCAAAGTCCCCGGTGTCACCCTGGGATTTGAGCCAGGTGTTGGACTCCTTGTCTCGGCCGCCTTCGAGCCTCTGTGTCAGATTGACAGAACAACTGTCAATCACGACTGTGTTACTGATGGCTTCAGTGACTACTGTAGAGCTCAGTGATCTTCATGTACTGTCAGTACACGGGGAGTGTACACAGTTCAAGGAAGGGACTACAAGGGTGGTTGTCAGACCCAGACCTGGGTGTGGGCTAAAGAACCCCTTGGTACCAAGTGTCCTTGTGACCTTTTAATGCGTTTCATCCGCCTCCTTTCGCCTCATGAGAGGATGAAAGGTTACATTGCCTTTGTCCGGTTCGGGCTTTGGAAATGTGCATTGGCAGATCTAAGGCTTTGAGACAGTCAGATCAGCTATTTGTGTCATGGGCTCCACGGATAGTGGGCTAGCCCATTGCATAACAGACACTTTCCCACTGGATTGTAGAGGCTATTCAGTAGCCAATTCCAGTGGTGGGATGCTGCCCCAGTAAGACTGAGGGCACATTCTACGAGGGAAATAGAGACATCATGGGCCCTCTTCGGGGGGGTCTCCATCTGAGATGTCTGCAGTGTGGCATGTTGGGTTTAGGCCTTGACATTTGCCAGGTTCTACAGTTCGGACGTAACTGCAGCCCCTGTGGCGCATACAGTACGGTCCTTAGTGTAGCCTCCAGACACGGGGATCAAGCCCCTAGGCTGGTTACTCTGGACTTCGAGATAACAATCAGGGAGTGTATTATATCTCCCATAGCGAGACATCGAGTGAAATATTTGAAATAAAACTATAGGTTACTGGACGTAACCCCGGTTTTATGATAATATAAGCGAGATGTCTCGAAAGACACCCTTCTTGTTTACGAACGAGAAGAGAAAGGTTATCTTGAATTAGGGAAAATGACCCTCCACTGACTGATATAGGATGAGGGCGGGACCTCCAGTCAGAGGAAGGTCAGTCCAGCCAATAGAATTGTCTGGAAGTTTATGAAGGTGTACTTCTGTGTGATCACGCCGGAGGGCGCTCTCCCATAGCGAGACATCTCGCTTATATTATCATAAAACCGGGGTTACGTCCAGTAACCTATAGTTTTATTTATCTTTGTGTCCTGTCTGAGGTAATTATTTTGAGGGAGAAAAGTCCCGCAATATGAATACATTTTGACATGTTTTATTTTGATGGTAACTGTTGTATAATCGTAATATTACACTCGTGGGAGGGTGGCTTTATCATATTATTGACACCACGCTTCATTATTGTCTCCGCCAGGCCGTAAGGCATGGCGAGAGAGTATGTTTTACCCTCCGTCCGTGTGTCCGTCCGTGTGTCCGTCCGTGTGTCCGTGTGTTACCACCAAATCTCCGGCACCGTTGGCCCGGTCGCTGCGAAACTGTGCACACACACTCCCTGGATGCCAATTCAGAACCTCTGCCTCAAATTTTTCACATGGGCCTGTTATAGCGCCACCAGGAGGCCGATTTGTGCAAAACCCATTTTTTCACATTATTCCTACAGTTTTCAACCAAACGTCATGCAAATCGGTACACAGTATCTCTATAGTCATGTGATCAACCCTGATCTGTCCGATTTCCCATATTCCATCCTAATTGGTTAAGGTTGCCATCCAAAGTTTGCAGGATTGGTCCGTTTTGAACAAACTGCCTCAAACCATGAACGCAGCGTGCGATTTCCGTGAAATTTCACACGCACATTCCCACTAGGCCGAGGAAGAAATGCCATCCTTTTCACATTGGCCTGTTATAGCGCCACCAGCAGGTCTAATTTAGCAAAACACATTTTTGGAACAAAATGCTTCAAATCATGAATGCAGTGTCCGATTGCCGTGAACGACCTAAGAATAAATGGCACCCTTTTCACATTGGCCTATTATAGCGCCACCAGGAGGCCACAATAACGTATCTGACCTGGCGGAGACCTGTGCTCCGAGGAGCACTTTATCTAGTTTACAACTGTCGTCATAGTCATAGCAAAAAATATGCCGACCGGTTCTACGCCATTTTGTGCAAGTCTCCGCCCTAAGCCCGTTCCCAACACTCTGACATAAAATGTTTTACTGTGTTCCAATGTATTACTAAAGTACTTAATTTATCCTATGCCAAGACATAATTCTGCAATGTCTTAATTTTGCCAATGACTTTTCCATTACTTTGGCGATAAGGGGCTTGAGTGGGAGCACATGATGTCATACACCCCATCCCACACCACTTCTAACCTGTCACATGATAACAATTCACATCCAAAGGAGTGATGTGCCAAGTAGGAAGTCGGTCAGATTGGTCAGATTCAGAACTATACTCTGACAGTGAGTACAATGGGTACAACAGGTGAAACAGGTTCGCAGGCATCATTCCCAAATCCCAACGGGCATCTTCTTAGTAATATAGAGATGGTAAAAATGTCAGTGTCTTCAATTCACATTTTTAACCTCTTCCAACTGTCAATTATCCACAAACTGTGGCATTTTGATATGTAATTTCTGTAGATGTGGGGAGAGCTCCCGGTAATATGTTGATCAAATGACATTGTTCCTTCTGCAGCTTTGAGTCTCGGTAGTTCAATCATAATCTGGCACTATGTTGTCTGGTCAAATATAACTGTGGAGAATCTTCTTTATCTATGCATACTCCAGGGACATGAAAACATATGGGATTTAGGCCAAAGCAATTCAGTTACTCCAAGTCTTTATTTTGGGTTTATTTACTTCAATAAAAAAAAATGGACAACACCAAAGGCCAAGTGGCCTTTGGTGTTGACGAAATTAAGCTAAAGTAAACTAAATGTATCATTTATGTTTATGTTCATATCTATAATATGAGGAAAGAGCTATAAGATCACAATAAAGCTTGCATCCAGAAATATTCAAGTCCCTCCTTATATAGTATAATGGGAGATTAGTTGATAAATGTCTTGAGTGGGGGCACATGCTGTCATACACCCCAATCCACGTAGGAAGTCGGTCAGATTGGTCGGAACTATACTCTGACAGTGAGTACAATGGGTACAACAGGTGAAACAGGTTCGCATGAAAACCAGGGGGTACATGTGTTCCCAACGGGCATCATTCCCAACGGGCATTGTCTTAGTAATATAGAAATGTTAAAAATGTCAGTGTCTTCAATTCACATTTTTAACATCTTAAAATTGTCAATTCTCTATGTCTAATGTAATAAAATAGTATATGGCAGTTTTTTTGTATGTCATAAGCCTGAGCAGAAGATAAAATGTTTCATCTTCATTATCTAACTGTTGAAGCACACACTGTAAAAACACAGAGGTTTTGTTCATGCCATTTACTCAGATGTTTTTAAGGCACCCTGGATAAGAATCTCTGCTAAATGCCTAAATTATTAATTTGAATTGTATTATTGTTCAATTATTATATGTTCCAATTTATCACTAAACTACTTAATATATCCTAAGCCAAAACATATGTCTGCAATGTCCTGGTTTTGCCAATGACTTTGCCATTACTTTGATAGAGATTAGGTGATAAGTGGGCTTGAGTGGGGGCACATGATGTCAAACAACCCATCACACACCACTTCTAACCTGTCACATGATAACAATTCACACCTTCTTTCTTTGGGGTGACTTCTGAAATCTTAGGGGATCCATATAAAAGGTGCCCTCCAACAAACTGGAGGCAGACACTGAGAGACCCTCAATCTGAAAGCAACACTGAACTCCACTGCAACTACATTTGGAATTTGGAACACCTTTTGAACACAAACATGTACTCCTCCACTGGTAAGTAGTGTTCACTGAGAAACAACTGATTTCAAGTTGTCATGAAATATACTGTATTTGTTTCCTTTACTTGTTAAGACTATCAATGGTTTAATTCAACACTTCTAGCTGTGAGTGAGATGTGCCTGTATAGGTGCACCACCTGGCAATAACAGTGGGTGTAGATAGGGTTTCTTTAAACTGCTTGGAATACCAGATAATTGTGCGTTGTGTTATGCAATGTGATGTTCTAGTGACTCAATAGTGGAAGGAATGTATTGAATTCTTGTGCCTTATTCCCTGTTCTTTTTTTATTGTCCACTAAAACATATTTAGCTTGTAGATCTGCTATTTTCACCTAATGTTCGCCTATTTTCTCAGAATGTTAGTCTCTTATGACATGGCCAGAATATTTCCGCTGGGGTTCATGTGGTCAATATAAAGAGATGCATGACAATAATCTCTCTCTCCTCTCCTGACAGATGATCCTAGACAGGTGACCTCTGCTGCCAGTGGTGCCTCCTCCCGCAGTACCAACCGCAGGAAGAGGACCAGTTTCACCAAGGAGCACTTGGAGCTCCTCCGCATCACATTCCAGACTAACCCCTACCCGGGCATCAGTCTGAGAGAGAGCCTGTCCCAGACCACCGGCCTCCCCGAGTCACGCATCCAGGTATGTCTTCTTTTTCAACACTTTGCATGCTCACATGCATATCACATATCATACAATATCTACTCGCATCTGCTCTTGCTCTGTTCCAATTTCTGTTTACACAGAAAACCATTAACTGACACACAAGAGCAGAATGTTCTCTTAATCTATTACAGTGATATCCAAACCTAACCGTCTTCCTTTCTTTTTCCCTCAGGTGTGGTTTCAAAACACAAGAGCTCGCACCCTGAAGTTCAAAGGGGCCAAAAAAGCCTTGTGGAAGGCTGAGCTTGAAGGTCCTACCCAGGAATTCTCTCCGCCCCACACCATGGACCCCAGCAGCCCTGAGTCTGGCACTGTCCCTTTGCCACCCCAGGGACCACCACCTGGATATCATGCCCAGGTGAAGGAGGAGGTGTTGAAAGATGACTTATGGCGGCGCCCTCAAGCCTACTCCACCCCTGTACATCATGGGCACTATGGCACCATGTATCAGGCCGAGCAGGATCGGTACCCTGGAAGCAGCTCCAGCCCATCCGTGACGAATGCCTGGGCTCAGCCAGGGAGTCAAACATCCCCGGTGCCTTCTTTTTGGTGCCCCTCTCCACCTGAGATGAGAAACTCGGGAGCAGCCGTCCTGTACCCTGGATCTGCAGAGCAGCAGCATTACATGTCCATTACAGGTTCCATGTCCAACAGCTCCCCCCCTGACACCCCTGATTCCGGCTACTGGGGCGGCGGCCAGGAGAACAGCCCAGCACAGGAAGATCACTACCCCCAGGTGTTTGACTCCTGGCAAGGGTATGCTGCAGAGGGCTCCAGGGAGTCAGCCAGCCCAGGGCCGATGATGCCTTCCCAGCATGCCCCTCTGCCTGAACTATCTATTTTCGAGATTCTGAGAGAGTTTGGTGACGAGTCTTGGTGAGGAAAGGGACTGGACAGTCAATTCCCTAAAGCAAAGCATGATTTATACTTTGTCAAATGACAGTGTCGCGTACTGAAAATAGCTGATCTACAAGCTCACAACCACATCATTTGAGATTATGTGTATCATTTAGATTTTTTGCAATTGCCATTTGTGTATTTATTTACTGTTTTTGATATGTACATAAAAAGAGGACTGTAGTGACATTTCAGTAGATCCCATCAAACTGTTGCCAACGGTACCTAATATTTTATTTGAAAAATGTTATCCTACAATTGATCCTCAAGATTTACTTGAAGCTATTTATTAGTTATCTATTACCTATTTATCATGTATTTATGACTTTCTGCACTTTTATACAAAATAAATCTGTTATAAATCATATAATTTGATTGTTTGTGTTTAATATCTTTAAAACCTATACAACTGAGACAGGCTCATCAGTAAAGTACTTGAATTTCTTTGTTATCCTTGTTACATGTGACAGATGTTCCATCAACTTGGTAGAAAAAAAGTAGGTCAAATCTCATTACCACTAGATGGCGCTTGTGAGTTGGGCCATGGGCACTGAGGCAGTAACAGATACATTCTGACCCAAAATTCTTTAGTAAAAAAAGAAAAGAAAAAAGATCGGGGGAAATATTCAAATATTTAAAATATATTCCCTTTTGTCAAATATGTTTTTGTTTGTTTGTTTGTTTGTTTTTAAATACATCAAAATAGGAAGTCGGTCAGATCGGTCAGAACTATTAGGGAACAGGATCATGGCGTCAGAGATTCGGGGGTTAGCTCCGCCCACAGTGGGCCCCATTCTATTTTGCTGACTAGTTTGACACGCTGTAGATCTATGCTTCTTGTCGAGCAAGCTAAGCAGCAAGTGTGACGTTGGTGTTCAGACTGTGTACATTATCTTCCATCTCTCTTCTATCTCTTACTTGTCTGTCACTCTAATTTAGCAATGGTACGTAGCTGCTGCGTTTGTCGGATGAAAATCATGCAATGCCAATGTTCAGACGTTGAAAGTCAAATGTACACATTTCCAACTTGGAAGCAAAGCTACTGAGATCAGATGTCGCGTGTCGGAGATATCAAATACACGTTGTATGGCTTGGGTGTCAGCCTTAAGACAAAACAACATAACCTTCAACAACATTTCCAAACACATCTCTACCCATGCTCAAACGAGCATGACAGCACACAATAAAAATATAAAAATCAATTGTGCTGATCAGACGGAGTCTCACGGAGCACAGCAGATCCTGCTAAGTGGCTACAGGCTAGGCTGGCAGTTTGCATGGGAAGTGTGTGGCCGTAGTAGCTAAATCTGGCATTAAAAATAATATTTTAAATACAATGAGATTGAGCTAACAGTTCAGTTTTGTTTATCTTTGTGTCCTGTCTGGGAAAAGTTGTCAAGCGTGGCTCACGGTGGCTGAGTAAAAAGGGCCTGTCTGTCTCTCTGTCAGATGGACCCCAGGATAGAGATAACACTTGCAGAAAGGTTGTTATTTTTAGAGAGAAATGTCCCGCAATATGAATACATTTTGACATGTTTTATTTTGATGGTAACTGTTGTATAATCATAATATTACACTCGCGGGAGGGTGGCTTTATCATATTATTGACACCACGCTTCATTATTTACAACTGTCGTCATAGTCATAGCAAAAAAGATGCCGACCGGAACTACGTCATTTTAGGCAAGTCTCCGCCCTAAGCCCGTTCCCAATACTCTGACATAAAATGTTTCACTGTGTTCCAATTTATTACTAAAGTACTTAATTTATCCTATGCCAAAACATAATTCTGCAATGTCTTAATTTTGCCAATGACTTTTCCATTACTTTGGCGATAAGGGGCTTGAGTGGGGGCACATGATGTCATACACCCCATCCCACACCACTTCTAACCTGTCACATGATAACAATTCACATCCAAAGGAGTGATGTGCCAAGTAGGAAGTCGGTCAGATTGTTCAGATTCAGAACTATACTCTGACAGTGAGTACAATGGGTACAACAGGTGAAACAGGTGAAACAGGCATCATTCCCAAATCCCAACGGGCATCTTCTTAGTAATATAGAGATGGTAAAAATGTCAGTGTCTTCAATTCACATTTTTAACCTCTTCCAACTGTCAATTATCCACAAACTGTTGCAATTTGATATGTCATTTCTGTAGATGTGGGGAGAGCTCCCGGTAATATGTTGATCAAATGACATTGTTCCTTCTGCAGCTTTGAGTCTCGGTAGTTCAATCATAATCTGGCACTATGTTGTCTGGTCAAATATAACTGTGGAGAATCTTCTTTATCTATGCATACTCCAGGGACATGAAAACATATGGGATTTAGGCCAAAGCAATTCAGTTACTCCAAGTCTTTATTTTGGGTTTATTTACTTCAATAAAAAAAAATGGACAACACCAAAGGCCAAGTGGCCTTTGGTGTTGACGAAATTAAGCTAAAGTAAACTAAATGTATCATTTATGTTTATGTTCATATCTATAATATGAGGAAAGAGCTATAAGATCACAATAAAGCTTGCATCCAGAAATATTCAAGTCCCTCCTTATATAGTATAATGGGAGATTAGTTGATAAATGTCTTGAGTGGGGGCACATGCTGTCATACACCCCAATCCACACCACTTCTAACCTGTCACATGATAACAATTCACATCCAAAGGAGTGATGCGCCAAGTAGGAAGTCGGTCAGATTGGTCAGAACTATACTCTGACAGTGAGTACAATGGGTACAACAGGTGAAACAGGTTCGCATGAAAACCAGGGGGTACATGTGTTCCCAACGGGCATCATTCCCAACGGGCATTGTCTTAGTAATATAGAAATGTTAAAAATGTCAGTGTCTTCAATTCACATTTTTAACCTCTTAAAATTGTCAATTCTCTATGTCTAACGTAATAAAATAGTATATGGTAGTTTTTTTGTATGTCATAAGCCTGAGCAGAAGATAAAATGTTTCATCTTCATTATCTAACTGTTGAAGCACACACTGTAAAAACACAGAGGTTTTGTTCATGCCATTTACTCAGATGTTTTTAAGGCACCATGGATAAGAATCTCTGCTAAATGCCTAAATTATTAATTTGAATTGTATTATTGTTCAATTATTATATGTTCCAATTTATCACTAAACTACTTAATATATCCTATGCCAAAACATATGTCTGCAATGTCTTAGTTTTGCCAATGACTTTGCCATTACTTTGATAGAGATTAGGTGATAAGTGGGCTTGAGTGGGGGCACATGATGTCAAACAACCCATCACACACCACTTCTAACCTGTCACATGATAACAATTCACACCTTCTTTCTTTGGGGTGACTTCTGAAATCTTAGGGGATCCATATAAAAGGTGCCCTCCAACAAACTGGAGGCAGACACTGAGAGACCCTCAATCTGAAAGCAACACTGAACTCCACTGCAACTACATTTGGAATTTGGAACACCTTTTGAACACAAACATGTACTCCTCCACTGGTAAGTAGTGTTCACTGAGAAACAACTGATTTCAAGTTGTCATGAAATATACTGTATTGGTTTCCTTTACTTGTTAAGACTATCAATGGTTTAATTCAACACTTCTAGCTGTGAGTGAGATGTGCCTGTATAGGTGCACCACCTGGCAATAACAGTGGATGTAGATAGGGTTTCTTTAAACTGCTTGGAATACCAGATAATTGTGCGTTGTGTTATGCAATGTGATGTTCTAGTGTCTCAATAGTGGAAGGAATGTATTGAATTCTTGTGCCTTATTCCCTGTTCTTTTTTTATTGTCCACTAAAACACATTTAGCTTGTAGATCTGCTATTTTCACCTAATGTTCGCCTATTTTCTCAGAATGTTAGTCTCTTATGACATGGCCAGAATATTGGCGCTGGGGTTCATGTGGTCAATATAAAGAGATGCATGACAATAATCTCTCTCTCCTCTCCTGACAGATGATCCTAGACAGGTGACCTCTGCTGCCAGTGGTGCCTCCTCCCGCAGTACCAACCGCAGGAAGAGGACCAGTTTCACCAAGGAGCACTTGGAGCTCCTCCGCATCACATTCCAGACTAACCCCTACCCGGGCATCAGTCTGAGAGAGAGCCTGTCCCAGACCACCGGCCTCCCCGAGTCACGCATCCAGGTATGTCTTCTTTTTCAACACTTTGCATGCTCACATGCATATCACATATCATACAATATCTACTCGCATCTGCTCTTGCTCTGTTCCAATTTCTGTTTACACAGAAAACCATTAACTGACACACAAGAGCAGAATGTTCTCTTAATCTATTACAGTGATATCCAAACCTAACCGTCAACCTTTCTTTTTCCCTCAGGTGTGGTTTCAAAACACAAGAGCTCGCACCCTGAAGTTCAAAGGGGCCAAAAAAGCCTTGTGGAAGGCTGAGCTTGAAGGTCCTACCCAGGAATTCTCTCCGCCCCACACCATGGACCCCAGCAGCCCTGAGTCTGGCACTGTCCCTTTGCCACCCCAGGGACCACCACCTGGATATCATGCCCAGGTGAAGGAGGAGGTGTTGAAAGATGACTTATGGCGGCGCCCTCAAGCCTACTCCACCCCTGTACATCATGGGCACTATGGCACCATGTATCAGGCCGAGCAGGATCGGTACCCTGGAAGCAGCTCCAGCCCATCCGTGACGAATGCCTGGGCTCAGCCAGGGAGTCAAACATCCCCGGTGCCTTCTTTTTGGTGCCCCTCTCCACCTGAGATGAGAAACTCGGGAGCAGCCGTCCTGTACCCTGGATCTGCAGAGCAGCAGCATTACATGTCCATTACAGGTTCCATGTCCAACAGCTCCCCCCCTGACACCCCTGATTCCGGCTACTGGGGCGGCGGCCAGGAGAACAGCCCAGCACAGGAAGATCACTACCCCCAGGTGTTTGACTCCTGGCAAGGGTATGCTGCAGAGGGCTCCAGGGAGTCAGCCAGCCCAGGGCCGATGATGCCTTCCCAGCATGCCCCTCTGCCTGAACTATCTATTTTCGAGATTCTGAGAGAGCTCGGTGACGAGTCTTGGTGAGGAAAGGGACTGGACAGTCAATTCCCTAAAGCAAAGCATGATTTATACTTTGTCAAATGACAGTGTCGCGTACTGAAAATAGCTGATCTACAAGCTCACAACCACATCATTTGAGATTATGTGTATCATTTAGATGTTTTGCAATTGCCATTTGTGTATTTATTTACTGTTTTTGATATGTACATAAAAAGAGGACTGTAGTGACATTTCAGTAGATCCCATCAAACTGTTGCCAACAGTACCTAATATTTTATTTGAAAAATGTTATCCTACAATTGATCCTCAATATTTACTTGAAGCTATTTATTAGTTATCTATTACCTATTTATCATGTATTTATGACTTTCTGCACTTTTATACAAAATAAATCTGTTATAAATCATATAATTTGATTGTTTGTGTTTAATATCTTTAAAACCTATACAACTGAGACAGGCTCATCAGTAAAGTACTTGAATTTCTTTGTTATCCTTGTTACATGTGACAGATGTTCCATCAACTTGGTAGAAAAAAAGTAGGTCAAATCTCATTACCACTAGATGGCGCTTGTGAGTTGGGCCATGGGCACTGAGGCAGTAACAGATACATTCTGACCCAAACTTCTTTAGTAAAAAAAGAAAAGAAAAAAGATCGGGGGAAATATTCAAATATTTAAAATCTATTCCCTTTTGTCAAATATGTTTTTGTTTGTTTGTTTGTTTTTAAATACATCAAAATAGGAAGTCGGTCAGATCGGTCAGAACTATTAGGGAACAGGATCATGGCGTCAGAGATTCGGGGGTTAGCTCCGCCCACAGTGGGCCCCATTCTATTTTGCTGACTAGTTTGACACGCTGTAGATCTATGCTTCTTGTCGAGCAAGCTAAGCAGCAAGTGTGACGTTGGTGTTCAGACTGTGTACATTATCTTCCATCTCTCTTCTATCTCTTACTTGTCTGTCGCTCTAATTTAGCAATGGTACATAGCTGCTGCGTTTGTCGGATGAAAATCATGCAATGCCAAGTGTTCAGACGTTGAAAGTCAAATGTACACATTTCCAACTTGGAAGCAAAGCTACAGAGATCAGATGTCGCGTGTCGGAGATATCAAATACACGTTGTATGGCTTGGGTGTCAGCCTTAAGACAAAACAACATAACCTTCAACAACATTTCCAAACACATCTCTACCCATGCTCAAACGAGCATGACAGCACACAATAAAAATATAAAAATCAATTGTGCTGATCAGACGGAGTCTCACGGAGCACAGCAGATCCTGCTAAGTGGCTACAGGCTAGGCTGGCAGTTTGCATGGGAAGTGTGTGGCCGTAGTAGCTAAATCTGGCATTAAAAATAATATTTTAAATACAATGAGATTGAGCTAACAGTTCAGTTTTGTTTATCTTTGTGTCCTGTCTGGGAAAAGTTGTCAAGCGTGGCTCACGGTGGCTGAGTAAAAAGGGTCTGTCTGTCTCTCTGTCAGATGGACCCCAGGATAGAGATAACACTCGCAGAAAGGTTGTTATTTTTAGAGAGAAATGTCCCGCAATATGAATACATTTTGACATGTTTTATTTTGATGGTAACTGTTGTATAATCATAATATTACACTCGCGGGAGGGTGGCTTTATCATATTATTGACACCACGCTTCATTATTTACAACTGTCGTCATAGTCATAGCAAAAAAGATGCCGACCGGAACTACGTCATTTTAGGCAAGTCTCCGCCCTAAGCCCGTTCCCAATACTCTGACATAAAATGTTTTACTGTGTTCCAATTTATTACTAAAGTACTTAATTTATCCTATGCCAAAACATAATTCTGCAATGTCTTAATTTTGCCAATGACTTTTCCATTACTTTGGCGATAAGGGGCTTGAGTGGGGGCACATGATGTCATACACCCCATCCCACACCACTTCTAACCTGTCACATGATAACAATTCACATCCAAAGGAGTGATGTGCCAAGTAGGAAGTCGGTCAGATTGTTCAGATTCAGAACTATACTCTGACAGTGAGTACAATGGGTACAACAGGTGAAACAGGTGAAACAGGTTAGCAGGCATCATTCCCAAATCCCAACGGGCATCTTCTTAGTAATATAGAGATGGTAAAGATGTCAGTGTCTTCAATTCACATTTTTAACCTCTTCCAACTGTCAATTATCCACAAACTGTTGCAATTTGATATGTCATTTCTGTAGATGTGGGGAGAGCTCCCGGTAATATGTTGATCAAATGACATTGTTCCTTCTGCAGCTTTGAGTCTCGGTAGTTCAATCATAATCTGGCACTATGTTGTCTGGTCAAATATAACTGTGGAGAATCTTCTTTATCTATGCATACTCCAGGGACATGAAAACATATGGGATTTAGGCCAAAGCAATTCAGTTACTCCAAGTCTTTATTTTGGGTTTATTTACTTCAATAAAAAAAACGGACAACACCAAAGGCCAAGTGGCCTTGCCCCTAAAATGAAGAAATTCCAGGCCTGGCCTAATTTCTAAACTAAAGTAAACTAAATGTATCATCTATGTTTATGTTCAAATCTATAAAATGAGGAAAGAGCTATAAGATCACAATAAAGCTTGCATCCAGAAATATTCAAGTCCTTCCTTATATAGTATATGGCAGTTTTTTAGTATGTCATAACCCTGAGCAGTAGATGAAATGGGGAGGCATGCGTTAATCCGACAGACCTTTTCTCCGACTATGTGGCATCCGCGTGCGGTTAGGGTTAGGGTGCGGGTTCATCTTCATTGTCTAACTGTTGAAGCACACACTGTAAACACAGAGATTTTGTTCATGCCATTTACTCAGATTGTTTCAAGGCACTCTGGATAAGAATCTCTGCTAAATGCCTAAATTATAAATTTGAATTGTATTTAATTGTTTCGCTGTGTTCCAATCTATCACTAAAGTACAAATGTATCCTATGCCAAAACAAATTTCTGCAATGTATTAATTTTACCAATGACTTTGACATTACTTTGATAGAGATTAGTTGATAAATGTCTTGAGTCGGGCACATGATGTCATACACCCCAATCCACACCACTTCTAACCTGTCACATGATAACAATTCACATCCAAAGGAGTGATGTGCCGAGTAGGAAGTCGGTCAGATTGGTCAGAACTATACTCTGACAGTGAGTACAATGGGTACAACAGGTGAAACAGGTTCGCATGAAAACCAGAGGGTACATGTGTTCCCAACGGGCATCATTCCCAACGGGCATTGGCTTAGTGATATAGAAACGTTAAAATGTCAGTGTCTTCAATTCACATTTTTAACCTCTTAAAATTGACAATTCTCCATGTCAAATGTAATTAAATAGTATATGGCAGTTTTTTTGTATGTCATAAGCCTGAGCTGAAGATAAAATGTTTCATCTTCATTATCTAACTGTTATTGAAGCACACACTGTAAACATACATCTCTGCTAAATGCCTAAATTATTAATTTGAATTGTATTATTGTTCAATTATTATATGTTCCAATTTATCACTAAACTACTTCATGTATCCTATGCCAAAACATATGTCTGCAATGTCTTAGTTTTGCCAATGACTTTGCCATTACTTTGATAGAGATTAGGTGATAAGTGGGCTTGAGTGGGGGCACATGATGTCAAACAACCCATCACACACCACTTCTAACCTGTCACATGATAACAAGTCACACCTTCTTTCTTTGGGGTGACTTCTGAAATCTTAGGGGATCCATATAAAAGGTGCCCCCCAACAAACTGGAGGCAGACACTGAGAGACCCTCAATCTGAAAGGAACACTGAACTCCACTGCAACTACATTTGGAATTTGGAACACCATTTGAACACAAACATGTACTCCTCCACTGGTAAGTAGTGTTCACTGAGAAACAACTGATTTCAAGTTGTCATGAAATATACTGTATTTGTTTCCTTTACTTGTTAACACTATCAATGGTTTAATTCAACACTTCTAGCTGTGAGTGAGATTTGCCTGTATAGGTGCACCACCTGGCAATAACAGTGGGTGTAGATATGGTTTCTTTAAACTGCTTGGAATACCAGATAATTGTGCTTTGTGTTATGCAATGTGATGTTCTAGTGTCTGTATTGAATTGTTGTGCCTTATTCCCTGTTCTTTTTTTTATTGTCCACTAAAACACATTTAGCTTGTAGATATGCTATTTTCACCTAATGTTCGCCTATTTTCTCAGAATGTTAGTCTCTTATGACATGGCCAGAATATTGGCGCTGGGGTTCATGTGGTCAATAGAAAGAGATGCATGACAATAATCTCTCTCTCCTCTCCTGACAGATGATCCTAGACAGGTGACCTCTGCTGCCAGTGGTGCCTCCTCCCGCAGTACCAACCGCAGGAAGAGGACCTGTTTCACCAAGGAGCACTTGGAGCTCCTCCGCATCACATTCCAGACTAACCCCTACCCGGGCATCAGTCTGAGAGAGAGCCTGTCCCAGACCACCGGCCTCCCCGAATCACGCATCCAGGTATGTCTTCTTTTTCAACACTTTGCATGCTCACATGCATAGCATACAATATCTACTCGCATCTTACAACAAACTAGATAAGCCCCGGTGCTCTTGCTCTGTTCCAATTTCTGTTTACACAGAAAACCATTAACTGACACACAAGAGCAGAATGTTCTCTTAATCTATTACAGTGATATCCAAACCTAACCGTCTTCCTTTCTTTTTCCCTCAGGTGTGGTTTCAAAACACAAGAGCTCGCACCCTGAAGTTCAAAGGGGCCAAAAAAGCCTTGTGGAAGGCTGAGCTTGAAGGTCCTACCCAGGAATTCTCTCCGCCCCACACCATGGACCCCAGCAGCCCTGAGTCTGGCGCTGTCCCTTTGCCACCCCAGGGACCACCACCTGGATATCATGCCCAGGTGAAGGAGGAGGTGTTGAAAGATGACTTATGGCGGCGCCCTCAAGCCTACTCCACCCCTGTACATCATGGGCACTATGGCACCATGTATCAGGCCGAGCAGGATCGGTACCCTGGAAGCAGCTCCAGCCCATCCGTGACAAATGCCTGGGCTCAGCCAGGGAGTCAAACATCCCCGGTGCCTTCTTTTTGGTGCCCCTCTCCACCTGAGATGAGAAACTCGGGAGCAGCCGTCCTGTACCCTGGATCTGCAGAGCAGCAGCATTACATGTCCATTACAGGTTCCATGTCCAACAGCCCTGACACCCCTGATTCCGGCTACTGGGGCGGCGGCCAGGAGAACAGCCCAGCACAGGAAGATCACTACCCCCAGGTGTTTGACTCCTGGCAAGGGTATGCTGCAGAGGGCTCCAGGGAGTCAGCCAGCCCAGGGCCGATGATGCCTTCCCAGCATGCCCCTCTGCCTGAACTATCTATTCTCGAGATTCTGAGAGAGCTCTGTGACGAGTTTTGGTGAGGAAAGGGACAGGACAGTCAATTCCCTAAAAAGCATATACTTTGTCAAATGACAGTGTCGCGTACTGAAAATAGCTGATCTACAAGCTCACAACCACATCATTTGAGATTATGTGTATCATTTAGATGTTTTGCAATTGCCATTATTTACTGTTTTTGATATGTACATAAAAAGAGGACTGTAGTGACATTTCAGTAGATCCCATCAAACTGTTGCCAACGGGATCTAATATTTTATTTGAAAAATGTTATCCTACAATTGATCCTCAAGATTTACTTGAAGCTATTTATTAGTTATCTATTACCTATTTATCATGTATTTATGACTTTATGCACTTTTATACAAAATAAATCTGTTATAAATCAATAATTTGATTGTTTTTGTGCAATATCTTTAAAACCTATACAACTGAGACAGGCTCATCAGTAAAGTACTTGAATTTCTTTGTTATCCTTGTTACATGTGACAGATGTTCCATCAACTTGGTAGAAAAAAAGTAGGTCAAATCTCATTACCACTAGATGGCGCTTGTGAGTTGGGCCATGGGCACTGAGGCAGTAACAGATACATTCTGACCCAAACTTCTTTAGTAAAAAAAGAAAAAAGTGGGCCCCCTTCTATTTTGCTGACTAGTTTTACATGCAGTGCCGCAGTAACGTCAAGCTGTAGATCTATGCTTCTTGTCGAGCCAGCTAAGCAGCAAGTGCGACGTTGGTGTTCAGACTGTGTACATTATCTTCCATCTCTCTTCTATCTCTTACTTGTCTGTCGCTCTAATTTAGCAATGGTACGTAGCTGCTGCGTTGTTGGATGAAAATCATGTAATACCAAGTGTTCAGACATTGAAGCTCAAATGTACACATTTCCAACTTGGAAGCAAAGCTACAGAGATCAGATGTCGCGTGTCGGAGATATCAAATAAACGTTGTATGGCTTGGGTGTCAGCCTTAAGACGAAACAACAGAACCTTCAACAACATTTCCAAACACATCTCTACCCATCCAATAAAAACACACAATAAAAATATAAAAATCAATTGTGCTGATCAGACAGAGTCTCACGGAGCACAGCTGATCCTGCTAAGTGGCTATAGGCTAGGCTGGCAGTTTGCATGGGAAGTTTGTGGCCGTAGTAGCTAAATCTGGCATTAAAAAAATAGAATTTCTATCGAATATTTTAAATACAATGAGATTGAGCTAACAGTTCAGTTTTGTTTATCTTTGTGTCTGAGAAAAGTTGTCAAGCGTGGCTCACGGTGGCTGAGTAAACAGGGTCTGTCTGTCTGTCTCTTTGTCAGATGGACCCCAGGATAGAGATAACACTCGCAGAAAGGTAGTTATTTTGAGAGAGAAAAGTCCCGCAATATGAATACATTTTGACATGTTTTATTTTGATGGTAACTGTTGTATAATCGTAATATTACACTCGCGGGAGGGTGGCTTTATCATATTATTGACACCACGCTTCATTATTTACAACTGTCGTCATAGTCATAGCAAAAAATATGCTGACCGGTTCTACGTCATTTTGGGCAAGTCTCCGCCCTAAGCCCGTTCCCAATACTCTGACATAAAATGTTTTACTGTGTTCCAATTTATTACTAAAGTACTTAATTTATCCTATGCCAAGACATAATTCTGCAATGTCTTAATTTTGCCAATGACTTTTCCATTACTTTGGCGATAAGGGGCTTGAGTGGGGGCACATGATGTCATACATACACCCCATCCCACACCACTTCGAACCTGTCACATGATAACAATTCACATCCAAAGGAGTGATGTGCCAAGTAGGAAGTCGGTCAGATTGGTCAGATTCAGAACTATACTCTGACAGTGAGTACAATGGGTACAACAGGTGAAACAGGTTCGCAGGCATCATTCCCAAATCCCAACCGGCATCTTCTTAGTAATATAGAGATGGTAAAAATGTCAGTGTCTTCAATTCACATTTTTAACCTCTTCCAACTGTCAATTATCCACAAACTGTGGCATTTTGATATGTAATTTCTGTAGATGTGGGGAGAGCTCCTGGTAATATGTTGATCAAATGACATTGTTCCTTCTGCACCTTTGAGTCTCTGTAGTTCAATCATAATCTGGCACTATGTTGTCTGGTCAAATATAATTGTGGAGAATCTTCTTTATCTATGCATACTCCAGGGACATGAACAAATATGGGATTCAGGCCAAAGCAATTCAGTTACTCCAAGTCTTTATTTTAGGTTTATTTACTTCAATAAAAAAATGGACAACACCAAAGGCCAAGTGGCCTTGCCCCTAAAATGACGAAATTCCAGGCCTGGTCTAATTTCTAAACTAAAGTAAACTAAATGTATCATTTATGTTTATGTTCATATCTATAATATGAGGAAAGAGCTATAAGATCACAATAAAGCTTGCATCCAGAAATATTCAAGTCCTTCCTTATATTGTATATGGCAGTTTTTTACTATGTCATAACCCTGAGCAGAAGATAAAATGTTTCATCTTCATTGTCTAACTGTTATTGAAGCACACACTGTAAACACACAGAGATTTTGTTCATGCCATTTACTCAGATTGTTTCAAGGCACTCTGGATAAGAATCTCTGCTAAATGCCTAAATTATAAATTTGAATTGTATTTTTTTTCCCCCGCTGTGTTCCAATATATCACTAAAGTACTACTTTATCCTATGCCAAAACAAATTTCTGCAATGTCTTAATTTTACCAATGACTTTGACATTACTTTGATAGAGATTAGTTGATAAATGTCTTGAGTGGGGGCACATCATGTCATACACCCCAATACACACCACTTCTAACCTGTCACATGATAACAATTCACATCCAAAGGAGTGATGTGCCAAGTAGGAAGTCAGTCAGATTGGTCAGAACTATACTCTGACAGTGAGTACAATGGGTACAACAGGTGAAATAGGTTCGCATGAAAACCAGAGGGTATACATGTGTTCCCAACGGGCATCATTCCCAACGGGCATTGGCTTAGTAATATAGAAATGGTAAAAATGTCAGTGTCTTTAATTCACATTTTTAACCTCGTAAAATTGTCAATTCTCCATAATGTAATTAAATCGTATATGGCAGTTTTTTAGTATGTCATAAGCCTGAGCAGAAGATAAAATGTTTCATCTTCATTATCTAACTGTTATTGAAGCACACACTGTAAACACACAGAGGTTTTGTTCATGCCATTTACTCAGATATTTTAAGGCACCATGGATAAGAATCTCTGCTAAATGCCTAAATTATTAATTTGAATTGTATTATTGTTCAATTATTATATGTTCCAATTTATCACTAAACTACTTAATGTATCCTATGCTAAAACATATGTCTGCAATGTCTTATTTTTGCCAATGACTTTGCCATTACTTTGATAGAGATTAGGTGATAAGTGGGCTTGAGTGGGGGCACATGATGTCAAACAACCCATCACACACCACTTCTAACCTGTCACATGATAACAAGTCACACCTTCTTTCTTTGGGGTGACTTCTGAAATCTTAGGGGATCCATATAAAAGGTGCCCCCCAACAAACTGGAGGCAGACACTGAGAGACCCTCAATCTGAAAGGAACACTGAACTCCACTGCAACTACATTTGGAATTTGGAACACCATTTGAACACAAACATGTACTCCTCCACCGGTAAGTAGTGTTCACTGAGAAACAACTGATTTCAAGTTGTCATGAAATATACTGTATTTGTTTCCTTTACTTGTTAAGACTATCAATGGTTTAATTCAACACTTCTAGCAGTGAGTGAGATTTGCCTGTATAGGTGCACCACCTGGCAATAACAGTGGGTGTAGATAGGGTTTCTTTAAACTGCTTGGAATACCAGATCATTGTGCTTTGTGTTATGCAATGTGATGTTCTAGTGTCTGTATTGAATTGTTGTGCTTTATTCCCTGTTCTTTTTTTTATTGTCCACTAAAACACATTTAGCTTGTAGATCTGCTATTTTCACCTAATGTTCGCCTATTTTCTCAGAATGTTAGTCTCTTATGACATGGCCAGAATATTGGCACTGGGGTTCATGTGGTCAATAGAAAGAGATGCATGACAATAATCTCTCTCTCCTCTCCTGACAGATGATCCTAGACAGGTGACCTCTGCTGCCAGTGGTGCCTCCTCCCGCAGTACCAACCGCAGGAAAAGGACCAGTTTCACCAAGGAGCACTTGGAGCTCCTCCGCATCACATTCCAGACTAACCCCTACCCGGGCATCAGTCTGAGAGAGAGCCTGTCCCAGACCACCGGCCTCCCCGAGTCACGCATCCAGGTATGTCTTCTTTTTCAACACTTTGCATGCTCACATGCATAGCATACAATATCTACTCGCATCTTACAACAAACTAGATAAGCCCCGGTGCTCTTGCTCTGTTCCAATTTCTGTTTACACAGAAAACCATTAACTGACACACAAGAGCAGAATGTTCTTTTAATCTATTACAGTGATATCCAAACCTAACCGTCTTCCTTTCTTTTTCCCTCAGGTGTGATTTCAAAACACAAGAGCTCGCACCCTGAAGTTCAAAGGGGCCAAAAAAGCGTTGTGGAAGGCTGACCTTGAAGGTCCTACCCAGGAATTCTCTCCGCCCCACACCATGGACCCCAGCAGCCCTGAGTCTGGCGCTGTCCCTTTGCCACCCCAGGGACCACCACCTGGATATCATGCCCAGGTGAAGGAGGAGGTGTTGAAAGATGACTTATGGAGGCGCCCTCAAGCCTACTCCACCCCTGTACATCATGGGCACTATGGCACCATGTATCAGGCCGAGCAGGATCGGTACCCTGGAAGCAGCTCCAGCCAATCCGTGACAAATGCCTGGGCTCAGCCAGGGAGTCAAACATCCCTGGTGCCTTCTTTTTGGTGCCCCTCTCCACCTGAGATGAGAAACTCGGGAGCAGCCGTCCTGTACCCTGGATCTGCAGAGCAGCAGCATTACATGTCCATTACAGGTTCCATGTCCAACAGCCCTGACACCCCTGATTCCGGCTACTGGGGCGGCGGCCAGGAGAACAGCCCAGCACAGGAAGATCACTACCCCCAGGTGTTTGACTCCTGGCAAGGGTATGCTGCAGAGGGCTCCAGGGAGTCAGCCAGCCCAGGGCCGATGATGCCTTCCCAGCATGCCCCTCTGCCTGAACTATCTATTCTCGAGATTCTGAGAGAGCTCTGTGACGAGTTTTGGTGAGGAAAGGGACAGGACAGTCAATTCCATAAAGCATATACTTTGTCAAATGACAGTGTCGCATACTGAAAATAGCTTATCTACAAGCTCATAACCACATCATTTGAGATTATGTGTATCATTTAGATGTTTTGCAATTGCCATTATTTACTGTTTTTGATATGTACATAAAAAGAGGACTGTAGTGACATTTCAGTAGATCCCATCAAACTGTTGCCAACGGGATCTAATATTTTATTTAAAAAATGTTATCCTACAATTGATCCTCAAGATTTACTTGCAGCTATTTATTAGTTATCTATTACCTATTTATCATGTATTTATGACTTTCTGCACTTTTATACAAAATAAATCTGTTATAAATCAATAATTTGATTGTTTTTGTGCAATATCTTTAAAACCTATACAACTGAGACAGGCTCATCAGTAAAGTACTTGAATTTCTTTGTTATCCTTGTTACATGTGACATATGTTCCATCAACTTGGTAGAAAAAAAGTAGGTGAAATCTCATTACCGCTAGATGGCGCTTGTGAGTTGGGCACATGATGTCATACACCCCATCCCACACCACTTCTAACCTGTCACATGATAACAATTCACATCCAAAGGAGTGATGTGCCAAGTAGGAAGTCGGTCAGATTGGTCAGATTCAGAACTATACTCTGACAGTGAGTACAATGGGTACAACAGGTGAAACAAGTTCGCAGGCATCATTCCCAAATCCCAACCGGCATCTTCTTAGTAATATAGAGATGGTAAAAATGTCAGTGTCTTCAATTCACATTTTTAACCTCTTCCAACTGTCAATTATCCACAAACTGTGGCATTTTGATATGTCATTTCTGCAGATGTGGGGAGAGCTCCGGTAATATGTTGATCAAATGACATTGTTGTCTCCGCCAGGCCGAAAGGCATGGCGAGAGAGTATGTTTTCCACCCCGTCCGTCCGTGTGTGTGTGTGTGTGTCCGTCCTGTCTGTGTGTTACCAGCTAATCTCCGGCACCGTTGGCCCGGTCGCTCCGAAACTGTGCACACACATTCCCTGGATGCCAATTCAGAACCTCTGTCCCAATATTTTCACATGGGCCTGTTATAGCGCCACCAGGAGGCCGATTTTTGCGAAACCCATTTTTTCCCATTACTCCTACAGCTTTTAACTAAATGTCATGCAAATCGGTACACAGTATCTCTATAGTCATGTGATCAACCCAGATCTGTTAAATTTCCCATATTCCATCCTCATTGGCTAAGGTTTGCTTCCAAAATTTGCAGGATTGGTCCAGTTTGAACAAAATGCCTCAAATCATGAACGCAGCTTGCCATTTCCATAAAATTGCACACGCACATTCCCATTAGGCCAAGGAAGAAATGCCACTTGAACATTTTCAAATCAGCCTCATGGTGGCGCTATAACTGGCCAATTAGCATTTTCAACTATAACTGCACCGATCTGCGTGAAACTTTGCACGCACACTCCCTAGAGGCCAAGGAAAAACATCTGGACTGCATTTTTCACATCTGCTTTTTACAGTGCCACTAGGAGGCCGACTTACGTAAAATACATTTTTGGAGATTATTCCTTCAGATTCTGCCCAAAAAACACGCAAATTGGTACACTGCATCTTCATAGTCATGTGATTCTGATGGATCTGTCCGATATTTCATATTCCATCCTATTTGGCTTACAGTGGCTTCCAAAGTTTGCAGGATTGGTCCGTTTTGAACAAAATGCCTCAAATCATGAACGCAGCTTGCGATTTCCGTGAAATTTAACAAACACATTCCCACTAGGCCAAGGAAGAAATGCCACCCTTTTTCACATTGGCCTGTTATAGCGCCACCAGCAGGTCTAATATAGCAAAACACATTTTTGGAACAAAATGCCTCAAATCATGAATGCAGTGTCCGATTGCCGTGAACGACCTAAGAATAAATGGCACCCTTTTCACATTGGCCTATTATAGCGCCACCAGGAGGCCACAATAACGTACCTGACCTGGCGGAGACCTGTGCTCCGAGGAGCACTTTTTCTAGTTCCTTCTGCACCTTTGAGTCTCTGTAGTTCAATCATAATCTGGCACTATGTTGTCTGGTCAAATATAATTGTGGAGAATCTTCTTTATCTATGCATACTCCAGGGACATGAACAAATATGGGATTTAGGCCAAAGCAATTCAGTTACTCCAAGTCTTTATTTTAGGTTTATTTACTTCAATAAAAAAATGGACAACACCAAAGGCCAAGTGGCCTTGCCCCTAAAATGACCAAATTCCAGGCCTGGTCTAATTTCTAAACTAAAGTAAACTAAATGTATCATTTATGTTTATGTTCATATCTATAATATGAGGAAAGAGCTATAAGATCACAATAAAGCTTGCATCCAGAAATATTCAAGTCCTTCCTTATATAGTATATGGCAGTTGTTTACTATGTCATAACCCTGAGCAGAAGATAAAATGTTTCATCTTCATTGTCTAACTGTTATTGAAGCACACACTGTAAACACACAGAGATTTTGTTCATGCCATTTACTCAGATTGTTTCAAGGCACTCTGGATAAGAATCTCTGCTAAATGCCTAAATTATAAATTTGAATTGTATTTTTTTTTTCCGCTGTGTTCCAATCTATCACTAAAGTACTAATTTATCCTATGCCAAAACAAATTTCTGCAATGTCTTAATTTTACCAATGACTTTGACATTACTTTGATAGAGATTAGTTGATAAATGTCTTGAGTGGGGGCACATCATGTCAAACAACCCATCACACACCACTTCTAACCTGTCACATGATAACAATTCACACCTTCTTTCTTTGGGGTGACTTCTGAACTCTTAGCGGATCCATATAAAAGGTGCCTCCCAACAAACTGGAGGCAGACACTGAGAGACCCTCAATCTGAAAGGAACACTGAACTCCACTGCATCTACATTTGGAATTTGGAACACCATTTGAACACAAACATGTACTCCTCCACTGGTAAGTAGTGTTCACTGAGAAACAACTGATTTCAAGTTGTCATGAAATATACTGTATTTGTTTCCTTTACTTGTTAAGACTATCAATGGTTTAATTCAACACTTCTAGCAGTGAGTGATATTTGCCTGTATAGGTGCACCACCTGGCAATAACAGTGGGTGTAGATAGGGTTTCTTTAAACTGCTTGGAATACCAGATAATTGTGCTTTGTGTTATGCAATGTGATGTTCTAGTGTCTGTATTGAATTGTTGTGCCTTATTCCCTGTTCTTTTTTTTTATTGTCCACTAAAACACGTTTAGCTTTTAGATATGCTATTTTCACCTAATGTTCGCCTTTTTTCTCAGAATGTTAGTCTCTTATGACATGGCCAGAATATTGGCGCTGGGGTTCATGTGGTCAATAGAAAGAGATGCATGACAATAATCTCTCTCTCCTCTCCTGACAGATGATCCTAGACAGGTGACCTCTGCTGCCAGTGGTGCCTCCTCCCGCAGTACCAACCGCAGGAAAAGGACCAGTTTCACCAAGGAGCACTTGGAGCTCCTCCGCATCACATTCCAGACTAACCCCTACCCGGGCATCAGTCTGAGAGAGAGCCTGTCCCAGACCACCGGCCTCCCCGAATCACGCATCCAGGTATGTCTTCTTTTTCAACACTTTGCATGCTCACATGCATAGCATACAATATCTACTCGCATCTTACAACAAACTAGATAAGCCCCGGTGCTCTTGCTCTGTTCCAATTTCGGAACAGAAAACCATTAACTGACACACAAGAGCAGAATGTTCTCTTAATCTATTACAGTGATATCCAAACCTAACCGTCTTCCTTTCTTTTTCCCTCAGGTGTGGTTTCAAAACACAAGAGCTCGCACCCTGAAGTTCAAAGGAGCCAAAAAAGCCTTGTGGAAGGCTGAGCTTGAAGGTCCTACCCAGGAATTCTCTCCGCCCCACACCATGGACCCCAGCAGCCCTGAGTCTGGCGCTGTCCCTTTACCACCCCAGGGACCACCACCTGGATATCATGCCCAGGTGAAGGATGAGGTGTTGAAAGATGACTTATGGCGGCGCCCTCAAGCCTACTCCACCCCTGTACATCATGGGCACTATGGCACCATGTATCAGGCCGAGCAGGATCGGTACCCTGGAAGCAGCTCCAGCCCATCCGTGACAAATGCCTGGGCTCAGCCAGGGAGTCAAACATCCCCGGTGCCTTCTTTTTGGTGCCCCTCTCCACCTGAGATGAGAAACTCGGGAGCAGCCGTCCTGTACCCTGGATCTGCAGAGCAGCAGCATTACATGTCCATTACAGGTTCCATGTCCAACAGCTCCCCCCCTGACACCCCTGATTCCGGCTACTGGGGCGGCGGCCAGGAGAACATCCCAGCACAGGAAGATCACTACCCCCAGGTGTTTGACTCCTGGCAAGGGTATGCTGCAGAGGGCTCCAGGGAGTCAGCCAGCCCAGGGCCGATGATGCCTTCCCAGCATGCCCCTCTGCCTGAACTATCTATTCTCGAGATTCTGAGAGAGCTCTGTGACGAGTCTTGGTGAGGAAAGGGACTGGACAGTCAATTCCCTAAAGCATATACTTTGTCAAATGACAGTGTCGCGTACTGAAAATAGCTGATCTACAAGCTCACAACCACATCATTTGAGATTATGTGTATCATTTAGATGTTTTGCAATTGCCATTTGTGTATTTATTTACTGTTTTTGATATGTACATAAAAAGAGGACTGTAGTGACATTTCAGTAGATCCCATCAAACTGTTGCCAACAGGATCTAATATTTTATTTGAAAAATGTTATCCTACAATTGATCCTCAAGATTTACTTGAAGCTATTTATTAATATATCTATTACCTATTTATCATGTATTTATGACTTTCTGCACTTTTATACAAAATAAATCTGTTATAAATCAATAATTTGATTGTTTTTGTGCAATATCTTTAAAACCTATACAACTGAGACAGGCTCATCAGTAAAGTACTTGAATTTCTTTGTTATCCTTGTTACATGTGACAGATGTTCCATCAACTTGGTAGAAAAAAAGTAGGTCAAATCTCATTACCACTAGATGGCGCTTGTGAGTTGGGCCATGGGCACTGAGGCAGTAACAGATACATTCTGACCCAAACTTCTTTAGTGAAAAGAAAAAAAAAAAGATCGGGGGAAATTTTCAAATATTTAAAATCTATTCCCTTTTGTCAAATATGTTTTTGTTTGTTTTTAAATACATCAACATACAGTAGGAAGTCGGTCAGATCGGTCAGAACTATTAGGGAACAGGATCATGGCGTCAGAGATTCGGGGGTTAGCTCCGCCCACAGTGGGCCCCATTCTATTTTGCTGACTAGTTTGACATGCAGTGCCGCAGTAACGTCAAGCTGTAGATCTATGCTTCTTGTCGAGAAAGCTAAGCAGCAAGTAGTCGTGACGTTGGTGTTCAGACTGTGTACATTATCTTCCATCTCTCTTCTATCTCTTACTTGTCTGTCGCTCTAATTTAGCAATGGTACGTAGCTGCTGCGTTGTTGGATGAAAATCATGCAATACCAAGTGTTCAGACATTGAAGCTCATGTACATTTCCAACTTGGAAGCAAAGCTACAGAGATCAGATGTCGCGTGTCGGAGATATCAAATAAACGTTGTATGGCTTGGGTGTCAGCCTTAAGACGAAACAACAGAACCTTCAACAACATTTCCAAACACATCTCTACCCATCCAATAAAAACACACAATAAAAATACAAAAATCCAATCTGGGACAGATTGGATTCATAATCATAATCATAATCTGGCACTATGTTGTCTGGTCAAATATAACTGTGGAGACTCTGCTTTATCTATGCATACTCCAGGGACATGAAAAAATATGGGATTTAGGCCAAAGCAATTCAGTTACTCCAAGTCTTTATTTTGGGTTTATTTACTTCAATAAAAAAATGGACAACACCAAAGGCCAAGTGGCCTTGCCCCTAAAATGACGAAATTCCAGGCCTGGTCCAATTTATAAACTTAAGTAAACTAAATGTATAATTTATGTTTATGTTCATATCTATAATATGAGGAAAGAGCTATAAGATCACAATAAAGCTTGCATCCAGAAATATTCAAGTCCTTCCTTATATATGGCAGTTTTTTAGTATGTCATCCCTGCAGAAGATAAAAAGTTTCATCTTCATTGTCTAACTGTTATTGAAGCACACACTGTAAACACAGAGATTTTATTCATGCCATTTACTCAGATTGTTTCAAGGCACTCTGGATAAGAATCTCTGCTAAATGCCTAAATGATAAATTTGAATTGTATGTAATTGTTTCGCTGTGTTCCAATCTATCACTAAAGTACTAATTTATCCAATGCCAAAACAAATTTCTCCAATGTCTTCATTTTACCAATGACTTTGACATTACTTTGATAGAGATTAGTTGATGAATGTCTTGAGTGGGGGCACATGATGTCATACACCCCAATACACACCACTTCTAACCTGTCACATGATAACAATTCACATCCAAAGGAGTGATGTGCCAAGTAGGAAGTCAGTCAGATTGGTCAGAACTATACTCTGACAGTGAGTACAATGGGTACAACAGGTGAAACAGGTTCGCATGAAAACCAGAGGGTACATGTGTTCCCAACGGGCATCATTCCCAACGGGCATTGGCTTAGTAATATAGAAATGGTAAAAATGTCAGTGTCTTCAATTCACATTTTTAACCTCTTAAAATTGTCAATTCTTCATAATGTAATTAAATAGTATATGGCAGTTTTTTTGTATGTCATAAGCCTGAGCAGAAGATAAAATGTTTCATCTTCATTATCTAACTGTTATTGAAGCACACACTGTAAACACAGAGAGGTTTTGTTCATGCCATTTACTCCGATTTGTTTAAGGCACCCTGGATAAGAATCTCTGCTAAATGCCTAAATTATTAATTTGAATTGTATTATTGTTCAATTATTATATGTTCCAATTCATCACTAAACTACTTAATGTATCCTATGCCAAAACATATGTCTGCAATGTCTTAGTTTTGCCAATGACTTTGCCATTACTTTGATAGAGATTAGGTGATAAGTGGGCTTGAGTGGGGGCACATGATGTCATACGACCCATCACACACCACTTCTAACCTGTCACATGATAACAATTCACACCTTCTTTCTTTGGGGTGACTTCTGAAATCTTAGGGGATCCATATAAAAGGTGCCCCCCAACAAACTGGAGGCAGACACTGAGAGACCCTCAATCTGAAAGGAACACTGAACTCCACTGCATCTACATTTGGAATTTGGAACACCATTTGAACACAAACATGTACTCCTCCACTGGTAAGTAGTGTTCACTGAGAAACAACTGATTTCAAATTGTCATGAAATATACTGTATTTGTTTCCTTTACTTGTTAAGACTATCAATGGTTTAATTCAACACTTCTAGCAGTGAGTGAGATTTGCCTGTATAGGTGCACCACCTGGCAATAACAGTGGGTGTAGATAGGGTTTCTTTAAACTGCTTGGAATACCAGATAATTGTGCTTTGTGTTATGCAATGTGATGTACTAGTATCTGTATTGAATTGTTGTGCCTTATTCCCTGTTCTTTTTTTTTATTGTCCACTAAAACACATTTAGCTTGTAGATATGCTATTTTCACCTAATGTTCGCCTATTTTCTCAGAATGTTAGTCTCTTATGACATGGCCAGAATATTGGCGCTGGGGTTCATGTGGTCAATAGAAAGAGATGCATGACAATAATCTCTCTCTCCTCTCCTGACAGATGATCCTAGACAGGTGACCTCTGCTGCCAGCGGTGCCTCCTCCCGCAGTACCAACCGCAGGAAGAGGACCAGTTTCACCAAGGAGCACTTGGAGCTCCTCCGCATCACATTCCAGACTAACCCCTACCCGGGCATCAGTCTGAGAGAGAGCCTGTCCCAGACCACCGGCCTCCCCGAGTCACGCATCCAGGTATGTCTTCTTTTTCAACACTTTGCATGCTCACATGCATATCACATATCATACAATATCTACTCGCATCTGCTCTTGCTCTGTTCCAATTTCTGTTTACACAGAAAACCATTAACTGACACACAAGAGCAGAATGTTCTCTTAATCTATTACAGTGATATCCAAACCTAGTGTAACCGTCAACCTTTCTTTTTCCCTCAGGTGTGGTTTCAAAACACAAGAGCTCGCACCCTGAAGTTCAAAGGGGCCAAAAAAGCCTTGTGGAAGGCTGAGCTTGAAGGTCCTACCCAGGAATTCTCTCCGCCCCACACCATGGACCCCAGCAGCCCTGAGTCTGGCACTCTCCCTTTGCCACCCCAGGGACCACCACCTGGATATCATGCCCAGGTGAAGGAGGAGGTGTTGAAAGATGACTTATGGCGGCGCCCTCAAGCCTACTCCACCCCTGTACATCATGGGCACTATGGCACCATGTATCAGGCCGAGCAGGATCGGTACCCTGGAAGCAGCTCCAGCCCATCCGTGACGAATGCCTGGGCTCAGCCAGGGAGTCAAACATCCCCGGTGCCTTCTTTTTTGTGCCCCTCTCCACCTGAGATGAGAAACTCGGGAGCAGCCGTCCTGTACCCTGGATCTGCAGAGCAGCAGCATTACATGTCCATTACAGGTTCCATGTCCAACAGCTCCCCCCCTGACACCCCTGATTCCGGCTACTGGGGCGGCGGCCAGGAGAACAGCCCAGCACAGGAAGATCACTACCCCCAGGTGTTTGACTCCTGGCAAGGGTATGCTGCAGAGGGCTCCAGGGAGTCAGCCAGCCCAGGGCCGATGATGCCTTCCCAGCATGCCCCTCTGCCTGAACTATCTATTTTCGAGATTCTGAGAGAGCTCGGTGACGAGTCTTGGTGAGGAAAGGGACTGGACAGTCAATTCCCTAAAGCAAAGCATGATTTATACTTTGTCAAATGACAGTGTCGCGTACTGAAAATAGCTGATCTACAAGCTCACAACCACATCATTTGAGATTATGTGTGTCATTTAGATTTTTTGCAATTGCCATTTGTGTATTTATTTACTGTTTTTGATATGTACATAAAAAGAGGACTGTAGTGACATTTCAGTAGATCCCATCAAACTGTTGCCAACGGTACCTAATATTTTATTTGAAAAATGTTATCCTACAATTGATCCTCAATATTTACTTGAAGCTATTTATTAGTTATCTATTACCTATTTATCATGTATTTATGACTTTCTGCACTTTTATACAAAATAAATCTGTTATAAATCATATCATTTGATTGTTTGTGTTTAATATCTTTAAAACCTATACAACTGAGACAGGCTCATCAGTAAAGTACTTGAATTTCTTTGTTATCCTTGTTACATGTGACAGATGTTCCATCAACTTGGTAGAAAAAAAGTAGGTCAAATCTCATTACCACTAGATGGCGCTTGTGAGTTGGGCCATGGGCACTGAGGCAGTAACAGATACATTCTGACCCAAACTTCTTTAGTAAAAAAAGAAAATAAAAAAGATCGGGGGAAATATTCAAATATTTAAAATCTATTCCCTTTTGTCAAATATGTTTTTGTTTGTTTGTTTGTTTTTAAATACATCAAAATAGGAAGTCGGTCAGATCGGTCAGAACTATTAGGGAACAGGATCATGGCGTCAGAGATTCGGGGGTTAGCTCCGCCCACAGTGGGCCCCATTCTATTTTGCTGACTAGTTTGACACGCTGTAGATCTATGCTTCTTGTCGAGCAAGCTAAGCAGCAAGTGTGACGTTGGTGTTCAGACTGTGTACATTATCTTCCATCTCTCTTCTATCTCTTACTTGTCTGTCGCTCTAATTTAGCAATGGTACGTAGCTGCTGCGTTTGTCGGATGAAAATCATGCAATGCCAAGTGTTCAGACGTTGAAAGTCAAATGTACACATTTCCAACTTGGAAGCAAAGCTACAGAGATCAGATGTCGCGTGTCGGAGATATCAAATACACGTTGTATGGCTTGGGTGTCAGCCTTAAGACAAAACAACATAACCTTCAACAACATTTCCAAACACATCTCTACCCATGCTCAAACGAGCATGACAGCACACAATAAAAATATAAAAATCAATTGTGCTGATCAGACGGAGTCTCACGGAGCACAGCAGATCCTGCTAAGTGGCTACAGGCTAGGCTGGCAGTTTGCATGGGAAGTGTGTGGCCGTAGTAGCTAAATCTGGCATTAAAAAAATAGAATTTCTATTGAATATTTTAAATACAATGAGATTGAGCTAACAGTTCAGTTTTGTTTATCTTTGTGTCCTGTCTGGGAAAAGTTGTCAAGCGTGGCTCACGGTGGCTGAGTAAACAGGGTCTGTCTGTCTCTCTGTCAGATGGACCCCAGGATAGAGATAACACTCGCAGAAAGGTTGTTATTTTTAGAGAGAAATGTCCCGCAATATGAATACATTTTGACATGTTTTATTTTGATGGTAACTGTTGTATAATCATAATATTACACTCGCGGGAGGGTGGCTTTATCATATTATTGACACCACGCTTCATTATTTACAACTGTCGTCATAGTCATAGCAAAAAAGATGCCGACCGGAACTACGTCATTTTAGGCAAGTCTCCGCCCTAAGCCCGTTCCCAATACTCTGACAAAATGTTTTACTGTGTTCCAATTTATTACTAAAGTACTTAATTTATCCTATGCCAAAACATAATTCTGCAATGTCTTAATTTTGCCAATGACTTTTCCATTACTTTGGCGATAAGGGGCTTGAGTGGGGGCACATGATGTCATACACCCCATCCCACACCACTTCTAACCTGTCACATGATAACAATTCACATCCAAAGGAGTGATGTGCCAAGTAGGAAGTCGGTCAGATTGTTCAGATTCAGAACTATACTCTGACAGTGAGTACAATGGGTACAACAGGTGAAACAGGTGAAACAGGCATCATTCCCAAATCCCAACGGGCATCTTCTTAGTAATATAGAGATGGTAAAAATGTCAGTGTCTTCAATTCACATTTTTAACCTCTTCCAACTGTTAATTATCCACAAACTGTTGCAATTTGATATGTCATTTCTGTAGATGTGGGGAGAGCTCCCGGTAATATGTTGATCAAATGACATTGTTCCTTCTGCACCTTTGAGTCTCGGTAGTTCAATCATAATCTGGCACTATGTTGTCTGGTCAAATATAACTGTGGAGAATCTTCTTTATCTATGCATACTCCAGGGACATGAAAACATATGGGATTTAGGCCAAAGCAATTCAGTTACTCCAAGTCTTTATTTTGGGTTTATTTACTTCAATAAAAAAAAAAGGACAACACCAAAGGCCAAGTGGCCTTTGGTGTTGACGAAATTAACACATTGCCTGCCTAAGACGTATATATACGTCATTTAGAAATCAGCTGTTGCCCGCCAATGACGTATATATACGTCTTTAGGTCTTTTCAGTGGATTACAAAACATGGCACTCTTCCCCAACCTGTCCGTTTATATAGGACCTCTAGATGATAGAGAACCAGAAAAATCATGTGAATAAATCAAACAGCTCAAAACAGCCCTGAAAATCAAGTGATTGTGCAAACCAAAACAAACAGGAGAAGAGGAGAGACAAGTTGGGTGATCAAGCGAGTGGCCTGGCCCTGTTGTAGCCAGAGAGTGCGCAGCAGGAGACTTGCTCCGCCTCTCTCACACACACACAATTCAATGGGCTTTATTGGCACACACACACACACACACACACACACACACACACACACACACACACACACACACACACACACACACACACACACACACAGGAGTGGGAGGAGTTGTACCAGTACGATCGGAGTAACAAACACACACACACACACACACACACACACACACACACACACACACACACACACACACACACACACACATACACACACACACACACACACACACACACACACACACACACACACACACACACACACACACACACACACACACACACACACACACACAGGAGTGGGAGGAGTTGTATAAACCAAAACAAACAGGAGAGCAGAGAAAAGTTGTGTGATCAACCGCGTGACCGACCGTGTTGTAGACAGAGAGAGAGAGTGTAGCAGCAAGAGAGACACACATGCGAGGAGTAGGCGAAAGTACTCCACCACTTGAGACATGGCTGGGAAAAAAACCCGCAAGAAGCGAGGAGGTCCAAAGCCTGGTCCGCTCCAGCGAACGCTGCATGAGACAATGCACTTTACTGGACCCCCCCCCCCCCCCCCCCTCCACGACAGGACGAGACGGACTCCGAG
The DNA here is from genome assembly GCF_963454915.1 of Gymnoscopelus microlampas. Taxonomy (NCBI): domain Eukaryota; kingdom Metazoa; phylum Chordata; class Actinopteri; order Myctophiformes; family Myctophidae; genus Gymnoscopelus; species Gymnoscopelus microlampas. The sequence continues at coordinate 42,604,623 of NC_139956.1, read as the reverse complement.
GTGGACGAAGGCGAGGAGAAGCAAGAGGAGAAGCGAAACGAGAAGCGCGAGGATCGCGAGGAGATACCCCCGTGTGTGTTTGAGGGACATGATGATGAGGAGGTCTACACCGGGGGCCGGGTGCTCCGTTCAAGTACCCGAATCAACAGCCATTGTCGCCCGGTTGAAACCTCCCTGCAAGCGAGCCTGCACGGGGCCCCTAAGGGGCCACTTAGGGCTGGCTTAAGGGCCCACCGTGGGCTGCCCACACAGGGCCCCAGGGGGCTTGCTCATTGGCAAAGTGTGGGCCCCTAAGTGCTGGCCCTGCATGGGCAGCCCTCACTTAGCCCTCACATGCCTACAGTGGCCCCGCATTGGCCCACTTGGGGCTATGAATAAGCAGCCCTCACTTAGCCCTCCGGAAGCCCCATTAAACTATAACCTCAAAATAACTATATTCTATTAATCTAAAATGTACTAAACTAAGATCTGTATTGTAAAGAAAAAATACAATAGTTGTTCATTGAATGGTTTATTTTCGGCTTTTGTTTACAACAAATCAAAACACACTTGTGTGGACTTACAAAAAGAAAAAAAAATCACAAATGTATACATATTCAAAGTCAGCTCACACACAAAATCCAAACTCCAAATAGTCAAAGGGATTCAAATCAATGATTAAATATAATACAGAACAAATATAAAACATTGGCAAATATAAAACCAGTGTAACCTTTCCTGTCTTAGTCTCCAGACTAAGGGGGAACTGAATCAAGTTCAATTCCACAGCCGAAATTAATACTTGCGTCGGTCTCCGCCTATTAACTTTGGGGTAGAACCCACTTGTATCTTTTATTACTATTTCCCTGTTGCACAATGGTGAATGAACGGTCTCTTTTCTTCAGGCACTGTTAGTTTATTATAACTCCAGCAACATCAAACACGTTTCAAGTTCACTTCACTTCCTCAACTTACTATACAATAGACAAATGCACACAACATACATACATACATAATACACAATACATACAACATACAATAACCCATCTCTCTCCCAGCATCCTTCTCTCACCCCAACCAAATTCTATTGTCACAGACTCCTCTTAAAGGAGACATTTTTTACAATTTTACAACACTACCCCCACTATGGATGGCAATGTATCACAATTCCACTCCATCAGTGCAGTTACAATGTAGCATACTTCACCAACATCTCAGCAGATAACATGGCCCAAGGCAGACTTGGCTTTTTTTTTTTAGGTAAGGCTACATTGGTAGACTTAGCAAAGTGGGCATATTATGAATCAACTATAAAACAGATTACACCAGTGGTCACTGAACATATACTGGATAGGCATGCTGCACCTCTCTGTTCACCTGCTATTCATTTCAAGTAACATACAAATAATTCAATTCAATTCAATCTTTATTTCAGACTCAAGGTCCATATCACAGACAGCATGACACATACACAACGATAAAATCAAATAACTCTGTTCAGGTTCAGAATAGCAAAGTATGAGAGTAACCATTTGTTTGTACATACTGTGCAATCCACAAGTCCTTTCCCCCCTACCTAAGGAGTTCTGGGTAGACTACCATCACTCCTGGTGAGATCAGGGCATCATTCTTGCCCCTTTTCAGCACATAACTCACCACTAACTATGTTTTTATTTTAAGTCTGTCACCCACTCCCCAACCTCCAGTCACCTGTCAACGGCGAGTCCCCTATACCACCGGCCAGCCTTGAGACTTGATTCTTGAGTAAATTCTGAAAAACTGACAGGAATTCCACAATGTTTCTTCTTGTACTCCTCACAACCTGCCCAGTCCTTTCTCATGGCTGAATTCATCTGGAAATATATAAAAATAAATATTTTATGTGTGTGTGTGTGTGTGTGTGTGTGTGTGTGTGTGTGTGTGTGTGTGTGTGTGTGTGTGTGTGTGTGTGTGTGTGTGTGTGTGTGTGTGTGTGTGTGTGTGTGTGTGTGTGTGTGTGTGTGTGCATATATACATACAGTGCCTTGAGATTCAAAAATTGATGAAATTAATTGTTTTACTCAAAATTCTCCACACTATACCCCATAATGACAAAATAAAAACATATGTTTTTGATTATTTTCCGACATTCACAGTTAACTGTGGGACCTGATAGAGACATGTGTGTGCCTTCCGTGTGTCAGATCAATTTTATTTACCATAGGCAGACTCCAATCAAGTTATAGACACATCTCAAGGATGATCAGTGCAAACAGGATGCACCTCAGCTTAACTTTGAGTGTCATAGCAAAGGGTGTGAATACTTATGCACATGTGATTTTGTCTTTTTTTTTTAGAGGTGCAACCGCTCCTATAAGAGGGTTTAGGACCCATCCGTGGTGAAATTTGTTTTCAGTCGTGAAAATGTGTCTTTCGCTGTGACGCCATGTTGTGGAAAACGCGCCCATAGGCTGATAATCTTCACACCCAGTGTGAAGTGCTGTGATTGGCTAGCAAGATGCATGATGAAATGAATAACTCATAAATTTCACCGCTCACTTCACACTGGATGTGATTATGTTTTATTCATTTGCCATAACATCTTAAACATCTATTTTATTTTGTCATTATGGGGTATAGTCTGGAGAATGTTGAGTAACATTTTTGAATAAGGCTGTAACATTGTATGTACACTGTATGTGCAAGCAGAGTGTGTGTGTGTGTGTGTGTGTGTGTGTGTGTGTGTGTGTGTGTGTGTGTGTGTGTGTGTGTGCGTGCGTGCGTGCGTGCGTGTGTACACACACACACACTCTAACATATTTATACTTTTACCTAAGTATTCATTGTCAAAGCTTACTCTTCCACTGGGGCCTCACTGCTAGCTGGCAGACTGTGATAGGGCTCCTTTTGTCCACCCGCTCTGTCACTTGAATTACGCAGCCACACCCTAATCTCCTTCTCAACATCGGAATCCTGAGGACTTGGATGAATGCGTTACTTTCTTACAGCCTCTGAAACATAAAAACAAATAGGCTTATATGAAACAATAATTTGTGTAGGAAGCAATTTCTTATTCGTTGCTGTCGGGCAGAAACCTTGTATCAACATCCTTTAATCTTTTTTTGTTCCGTTTTTGTAAATGAAAGCTCTACTTCGTCATACAACATGTAAACCCTCTGTTAATTTAACTAGTATAATCCAATGGACACAAATAGTCCATTTGGGTTACTTGTTAACTACAGATTTTACAATGGAAGCTGCAATTCTTAGGTTACCTGTTAAAGTGTGTTGTGTGGGAAGCTAGGCAAACCAATTAGGTTGGTTTGCCTAGATGGCAGGTCACGCACCCCCTGGGGTGCGCGCACCACAGTTTGGGAACCCCTGCTCTATAGAAATGGCATTTCTTTCAGTTAGGAATTCTTACACATTCTGCTGAGAAATAGCCTATCTGCCCAAACTAATTTCAATACACCATCATGTCAATGTATGAATTAGGCTGCAAGCCTATGGAGTTATGGAGGGTATGGGGCTGGGCTGTGTAGTTTAACTTAAAAAAAGGGTCCAAATCCTTCTATTTTTTTTCAAGCGTTTGTTTTAAAAGAGCCGATCTACAAGCCCCTTTTCAAATAGCCAATGTATATGAGGTTAAAGTGCCTAGACCGAAGCTATACCAATCTTACCTGCTGACAGACAGACGGACGGGCGGACGGACGACTCAAGGTGGTCAACAATGCAGTCTCTCACATACAGGCGGTGGTCAAATAAGACTCCCTGTGCACAAATGATGGATTTATTGAGCATTGAAGGATCTACAACAGTGGCTCTCAAATGTCAAGCATTATATCCATGCATTCAGACCATGTGCATTTTGTCAATATATCAACAACAAGCTAAGGCAGGGGTCTTCAACGTTTTTAAAATGTTTTATATACAAATATTGTATAATTATGTAGGCCTATAAAATTGTGATTCATGTGTATAAACATACCATGTTATTGTGCATTCAATACTAAGCAATTAAAATAATAGATAGATTAATATATTCATGCTTTTAATTCAAACATACATGTACAAGGTACAGTGAGTAGGGTGGCTATGTACCCAATGTGAATACTATCAACAATCTGTCAATTGCACAATAATCATGTATACAAGCTATTCAAAATAGATAGAATCATAATTTATTTTAAACATAAATATGGAAAATATTTAAAAAATATTTAAAGAAAAATTGACATTTTTGAAAAAAAAAGGTCTAATTGTGTAATCAAGCAACAATTTCGCGGACCCCTGCAGTACCTCCGTGGACCCCCTTGGGGTCGCGGACCCCTGCAGTACCTCCGTGGACCCCCTAGGGGTCGCGGACCCCTGCAGTACCTCCGCGGACCCTCTAGGGGTCGCGGACCCCCTGTTGAAGACCTCTGTCTAAGTTTTCATTTTATTTGTGCTCTTTCTCACACACACAGAGAGTGTGTGTGTGTGTGTGTGTGTGTGTGTGTGTGTGTGTGTGTGTGTGTGTGTGTGTGTGTGTGTGTGTGTGTGTGTGTGTTAGACACTAAACATTAGCCTATACTATTCTACTGAAATGATATCTGAATTTGCTAAATGTACTCAAATACAACCCCAACACAACATCACACTTAAACTATAACAAATATAATTATTAATAATTAAAAACTCACCTTATAGGCAAGCAGTAGGCTAGTAGTAGCCTATATTATAAATTATATTGTATATCCCGCTATCATTTCTTGAAATTATTGTCATAAAATCCCTTTATCAAGACAAATGAAATCGCTAAACAACGTGTCGTGATCATAGAGTTGGGTGGTGACTCCAGACAACAGTTGTTATCAATAGCCTACAGTAACAGTAGTAGGCTAAAGTCTACATAAATAGTATTTCTGTGTGTCAACACTCACCTAAAATGTCTGCTGCTTCTTCTTCTTTCTTTTATCTTCTCTGAAGTCGGTTAATAATTATTTGAATGAAACCAAAGTAACGCAATTTGTCTAACTGTATTTAGAGCGCTCGAGCGACTGCTCGAGCGTTTCATTCTCCCCGCTCTGAGTCACTGTTGCCAGATTCTGTGAGAGAAATAAGCAGCCAGGTCTATGAAAATAAGCCTTAACCCTACATTGGCTATTTGAAAATAGCCGATCTACAAGCTCACAGTGCGTCGCATTTGCAACACGTTGTGAGCTTGTAGGTCTGCTATTATCAAAAAGAAAAAGTTAAATATATTTGTAATATTATTTGAAACAGATGGGGGTCTGCGGAAAAATGCATTAATTTGGGCATCCTTGACATGCAGATGTTTGAGAACTGGTTTAAACAATAAATAAAAAATGGAAGCAAGCCCAAATAACTACACTTTAGAAACAAACCCCCAAAAAGCAACCCACTTAACTACCAATATTTACAAGCAACTTCACAGAAAAACAAGCCCAAAGTCGCTTATAATAAGCAGATATGGCAACACGGTTCACAACCCAGAATGCATTGCGTGTAAAAAACAACAACAGATCTACAAGCTCACAACGCGTTGAATGGCGACCAGATGTAGATCTGTAGATCTGTTCATTTTTGTAACCATAGCACCGGTCTGTTTTGGCATTCAGGAAGTTGCCATATGAAGTAAATAAGTTATTGGATGCATGTTGTCATAATAACAATAATAATAATAATTATTATTATTATAATTAATATAAAAATAATAATAATAATAATAATAATAATAATAATAATAATAAGTGTAATAATAATAAGTATTATTATTATTATTCAATATATTATTTATGTCACATCACAAGAAAAGGACAAGAAATGTAAAATTAAATTTAAAAAGATATAATAATATATACTGTATATATACTGGGGGGGGGGCAATTGTAATGGAAGAAAATCTTCACAGTCTAATGTTGGCAGGTATGATGACTCCCCGGGATCCAAACTAGTTAAAATAGTAGATCTGAAAGCTCACCACGCGTCCCGGGCTTGTAGATCTGCTATTTTCAAGGCGTTTTTTTAATTAATTGATGGAATTTCGTCGATTTTTTAATGTATTAATGAAATTATTTTGATACATTTTTGATTTTAGTATTTTTATTGATGAAGATTTTAGATTTTTGAAATAATAATATAATATATTTTTGTAGGAAACGGAAAAAAGGGATCTTTCCTCGTGACCCATAAAAATGTGTCCATGACCCACAAATGGGTCCCCACCCACTGTTTGGGAAACAGTGATCTAACCCAGTGGTTCTCAACCCTTTCAGGCTGCGACCCCCCAAAATAATCATATTTGAAATGGGGACCCCCCACCCTGATAACTAAGCACTTGGAATGTAGGAGTTGATGCATTACGTTTAGTTTAGACTTTATTGTGAAAATAGCAGATCTTCAAGCTTGTAGATCTGCTATTTTCAAAATGTTTGCCTCTTTCTGATATTATTTGACAATTTGGCCAATGTTTGACCATTTTTTATAGTATAACGTTTGTTGATTACTTTTGATGCAGTAATGTTCATTTTTTTTAAGGTATTAAAAAGGTCTTAAAGGTCCTTAAATTGTCACTTCACTATCATCTGGGGACCACCCCAAATCATGTGGGGATCCCCCTGGGGGTCTCGACCCACATGGTAAGAATCACTGATCTAACCAAACTTGACCAGCTGCTAAGCTGGTCTGTCCAGTGTCCAGCCATCTGACCAGCTAAGTCCAGCTGCTAAGCTGGTCTTTGCTGGTCTGTCCAGTGTCCAGCCATCTGACCAGCTAAGTCCAGCTGCTAAGCTGGTCTTTGCTGGTCTGTCCAGTGTCCAGCCATCTGACCAGCTAAGTCTAGCTGGTAAGCTGGTCTTTGCTGGTCAGTCCACCCATTTGACCAGCAAAGACCAGCTACCAGCTTGGCTTTGCTGGTCAGTCCAGCCAGCCAGCTGGCTGACCAGCAAAGACCAGCAGAATCCAGCTTAGCGCCCAGCTAACCAATTACACTGACACACCAGCCTGACCAGCCTGGCCAGCTTGTCCAGCCTGGTATACCATCTAAACCAGCTTAAGACCAGCCAAGACCAGCTAATACCAGCTAAAACCAGCTAAAACCAGCAACCATCATAAGCTGGTTTGTGCTGTTTTTTTCAGCAGGGTTAGAAGACTAGGATGAGTGGCTGCATGTAGATTCAGACAGACAGGCGGAGTGATATGTGAGGCTCCAGGCTCTAGTCTACACAGTGCAATGTTGTAGAAAGTGGAGTGATATGCTGTGTTCTAGAAAAAAATCACACCCTGTGTGAAGTGAGTGGTGCCTTGCTTAGCTTGGCTAACATGTTCAATCAGCCAAGCTAACATGTCCAACGTTAGCTTGGCTGATGGCACTGATGTCACTTTGAAACATGTAAACAATGTTTCAAAGTGACACACCTATTTATAGGGCTCTATTTCGTCATGCGTCTCGCTAGCCAATCAAAGCACACCCTTTCAACATATTGTCACGTGTCACGTGATGCTTGACCAATGTTAGCTTGGTGGACACACGGACATACAGACATACATACATACATACATACGGACAGTCGGACACACAGACAAAGCCAGATATAGGAGTGGTTGCCTTCGGCACCACTAAAAAAATAGTTCCAAGTTCAAGAAAAGAGCGGCAAATGATGTGGGAATGTAATATGGGCTGCCCACACTAAAAACGCATGGGGCCCAAAGGTACAAATCTGCTCTTGGCCCTGAACGGACAGACCCACACTGGCCCACTATGGGCTAGCCCCAGCTCAGCCCCAAGTGTGGGCTGCCCACAGCAAGCCCACGGTGAGACCACAGCTGTGGGCATCACCTGGGCAAACCCGCGATGGGCCTGTGCAGGCTTGGTGCGGGCTTGGCATAGCCCTCACTGCCCACACATAGCCTGCATGGGCCCCACAGGGGCTCGCTTGCAGGGCTAGGGCGAGGACGGGAGTGAGGACGGGAGTGACGCGAGTTTGGATTTCTCCGACGGAGATCAGGGCTCTGACTGGGAGCCAATTCCAAGGGGATCGACTTCTCCATTTACCAGTGGTAAGAATACATACTTTGTTTTATCATGCTTCACCTTGATATGTGTAGAAAGTATGTGTGGGGCTCTACAGCTAAACAGGGTCGGACATATAGACTAATTCACAGATGCGCAACCTGTAGCGCATGTTGTGGTGCGGAGGGCAGCCGCTTGGATTCGTTTACAGTATGTGTGTCACACTAATACTTCAATATTCAATGGAGAGAACCAGGGTGGTAGAGATCTGTGTGAAAACGCGCGCGCACGCACACACACACACACACACACACACACACACACACACACACACACACAGACACACACACACACACACACACACACACACACACGCGCGCGCTCATGGTAGCTATCTGCCCCCGTGCCCCGTTGCCTTTTTTTTTCTCCACTGACCATCCAAGCAGCTTTCCATTCCTTGTTTTCCTGATGAAATGATGTATTTATTGTAACTCTCTATGCATGTAATGTATTTGATTATGATGATGACAGTAGATGCAGTAAGCTAACTATCTCTGCATGTATTGTGTGGACTAAAAACAGCAGATCTACAAGCTTGTTGTGAGCTTGTAGATCTGGCTTTTTTTTGGGGGGTGGAAGGCCAGGTGCAACACCCCCCCCCCCCCCCCCCGCCTGATCTATGTACATCAAAGGGAACTAAGGTCAGGTTATCTAAACAGGTTTTGATCATGTTGAGGTTCACCATCAGGTCATGTCAACAATAGTTTTCATTATGTTATGTTGTGGTTCAACAATAGGCCATGTCAACAAAACGTTTTCATCCTGTTGTGGTTCAACATCATGTTTTGTCAACAAGCATTTTCAAAATTCCCTTTGATGTAATTTTACTGTGACACTAGCTGCATGGTATATGTGTCGCTCTGAGTCTGTATAAGAGTATTTGCTAATGCCTAAATTGTAAATTGATTTGATTTCAGAGGAGGATGCGTGTGCTGGTGCTGAGCCCACATCTCCTGGCGAGCCCACATCTCCTATGTCTGCTGTTAGCCTTAGCAGAGGTAAGAACCTTTTTTGTAAATGTAATGTCTTCTCTCATTCATTCTAAGTGCCATAAAGTCATGCACCACCACCAAACTATTTATTTTACTGTGATTGCAGACATGGAGTTGGATGAGGCAGAGCCTTCTTCTACCGCAGTACCACCACCTGTCAGTGGTAAAAGAAGTGGTAATTACATATTTCTATAATTTTTACACACACACACACACACACACACACACACGCGCGCACACGCACACACACACACACACACACACACACACACACACACACACACACACACACACACACACACACACACACACACACACGGTAGATATCTGCCCTGTTGTCTCCACTGACCATCCAAGTAGCTTTCCATTCCTGGTTTTCCCATTATGGACAATACTGATAAAATGAAATGATGTATTTATTCTGTATCTATCTTTGCATGTGATGTATTTGATTATGATGACGATGTAGCCTATGCATTTACTATGTCAGTAGATGCAGTTGGCTAACTCTCTCTGCATGTATTGTGTGGTGCACTAAAAATAGCAGATCTACAAGCTTGTTGTGTATTTTATGGTAATTGGGTATTTTTATAATTTACAGGTGGTGGTAGGCCCCGCAAGAGTGTTCCAGCTGAAGCTCATGTGTGGTCTGAGACAGACTGGCAGCCGAGGGAGGACATCCCATTCTCTGCTTCGCCGGGTCCTCGCAATAGTAGGGCAGTTTCGAGGCTCCGTGAGCACCCCAAAAACACATCTCTTAAACCTGTTTTTTTAGGACCCTAAAGGTGTCTAGTTATGATTTCTGCTTGTTGCCCATGTCAACTAATGTCCCATGGGGTTTATTTTTAACCCTTTCTGACACCTACCCCCAACCCAAACCATAACATGGAGATAACAGAGAATACCATAACTCTTGAAGTAAACAACATACAGCAACAAATGAACACATTTTTCTATATCATTTTGACCCAAGGAATTCATTAAAGTAGTTTTTATTAAGATTCAAACACATATTGACTCTATTTCAGGGCAGAAACAGCCAAAAACTAGCAGAAAATGTTGAAATCATAATGATCACACCTATATTTCTCTTTGTACTAAACTTTTAAGGTGTATTCTTTTTTACCATATGTTTTTTAGGACCTTTATGGTGTCTAGTTAAGATTTATTCTTGTTGCCCTGGTCAAATAATGACCCATGGGGTTCATTTTAACCCTTTCTGACACCTATTGCCAATCAAACCATAAAATGGAGATAACAGAAAATACCATAACTCTTGAAGTAAACAACCTACAGAGACAAATGAATACATTTTTCTATATCATTTGGACCCAAGGAATTCATTGAAGTGGTTAGTATTAAGATCCAAGCACATTTTGACTCTATTTCAGGACAGAAACAGCAAAAGATAGCAGAATATTTTGAAATCACATTTATATTTCTCTTTGTACTACATTTTAAGGTGTATTCTTTTCTACCATATGTCTTTTAGGACCCTAAAGGTGTCTAGTTAAGTTTTAATCTTGTTGCCCTGGTCAAATAAGGTCCCATGGGGTTTATTTTAACCCTTTGTTACACCTATTTCCAACCCGAACCATACAATGGAGACAATAGAAAATACCATAACTCTTGAAGTAAACATACATAGACAAATTAACACATTTCTATATATAATTTTGACCCAAGGAATTCATTAAAGTGGTTATTATTAAGATTCAAGCAGGTCTTGACTCTATTTCAGGACAGAAACTGCAAAAAAACTAACAGAAAATGTTTAAATCACATCTATATTAATCCTTGTATTATATTAATACTTAAGGTGTATTCTACTTTACCCCATGTTTTTAGGACCCTTATGGTGTCTAGTTAAGATTTCTTCTTGTTGCCCAGGTCAACTAATGTCCCATGGGGTTCATTTGGTGACCATTTTAAATCGATGTCCACAGGAGTCGCGTTTTCATATCTGAACCAAGACAAATAAACCCACTTTTTCATAGAATGTTTACACCAGGAATCTAATGGAAAGGTCACTGACATGGTACAACCATTCTTTATTGGAGAAAAACACACAAATATCAAATTCTGGCTTATATCAAAACACAATTTCACTGATCAGTATCATCCATCTCATCATCAAACTCCTCCTCTTCCCTCACATCATCACTGATGACACCAGCAGCCAAGAGGTCAATGAGATATAGGGGCAGAATTGTCCCACAAGACCAGACAGGCTCCAAAATCCCTCCTTCTCTCTTCTGCCACCCCTGACCATCATCATAGGATTTAGGCCTCCAAAAGATTGGCTCAGCTGCTCGCTTGTAACAGGTCACTCTATAGTTCACCCACTGGATGTGGGGGATGAGTGGCATGGGGGCAAGCGAGCTGGTCCACGCCTCAGCCTCTACTGGGCGCAGTAGAGGCTGAGGCGTGGACTTTCTGAGAAATTCATAGTGCAAGGTCAAGCCACCAGGAAACCCCAGGACTTTAAGTTCTTTCTGGGCAATGCGGAAAATATGCGACAGCTCTGCCAGTTGGTGCTCAAGGTCTGGGGGAGTAAGGAGGCAGCATCCCGGCTGGCAAAATGTGAAACAGCTGCTATCATCGAACAGCTCATAAACTTGTGGCATTAGATTGAGAAGTGAGTTGATTGATCAATACCTATATAACTTTGGTGAGTTCTTGTGTTAGCAGATTTGAATGATTGTTGATGTTAATGACGACATCAACCTGCTCATCTACCTTGACACTGGCACAGGCAGGCACCGTCAGCTGGTAAATGTCACGGAGCTAGCAACCTCTCTTGGGCAGCCATACTGTAGCACCCTGCTTGGGTACCATACATGTATTCAGTGATCAGGGCTGTACTAGTTCCTTCAAGGGCAAGGTGGCACCACTCAAAAAGCTCCAGAAGAACCCCAAATTTCAAAAGGCTTTCAAGTTGGTGTATGATCATCCTAACAATATTTAATGATGATGATGATGATGATGACGATGATGATGATGATAAGAGGGAAGAGGTTGAGATGGATGATACCGATCAGTGACATTATGTTTTGATTATTCAAGAAAGTTATATTATGCCTAAATATAAGCCAGAATTTGATATTTGTGTGTTTTTCACCAATAAAGAATGGTTGGACCATGTCAGTGACCTTTCCATTAGGTTCCTGGTGTAATCATTCTATGAAAAAGTGGGTTTATTTGTCTTTGTACGTTGTCTGGTTCAGATATGAAAACGCCTCTCCTGTGGACATCGATTTAAAATGGTCACCAAATGAACCCCATGGGACATTAGTTGACCTGGGCAACAAGAAGAAATCTTAACTAGACACCATAAGGGTCCAAAAAAACATGGGGTAAAGTAGAATACACCTTAAGTATTTAATACAAGGATTAATATAGATGTGATTTGAACATTTTCTGTTAGTTTTTTGCAGTTTCTGTCCTGAAATAGAGTCAAGACCTGCTTGAATCTTAATAATAACCACTTTAATGAATTCCTTGGGTCAAAATTATATATAGAAATGTGTTAATTTGTCTATGTATGTTTACTTCAAGAGTTATGGTATTTTCTATTGTCTCCATTGTATGGTTCGGGTTGGGAATAGGTGTAACAAAGGGTTAAAATAAACCCCATGGAACCTTATTTGACCAGGGCAACAAGATTAAAACTTAACTAGACACCTTTAGGGTCCGAAAAGACATATGGTAAAAAAGAACACACCTTAAAAATGTAGTAAAAAGAGAAATATAGATGTGATTTGAGTGTTTTCTGCTTGTTTTTGGCTGTTTATGTCCTGAAATAGAGTCAAGATGTGCTTGAATCTTTATAATAACCACTTCAATGAATTCCTTGGGTCAAAATGATATAGAAAAATGTGTTCATTTGTCGCTGTATGTTGTTTACTTCAAGAGTTATGGTATTTTCTGTTATCTCAATTTTATGGTTTGATTGGCAATAGGTGTCAGAAAGGGTTAAAATTAACCCCATGGGCCATTATTTGACCAGGGCAACAAGAATAAATCTTAACTAGACACCATAAAGGTCCTAAAAAACATATGGTAAAAAAGAATACACCTTAAAAGTTTAGTACAAAGAGAAATATAGATGTGATAATTGTGATTTGAACGTTTTCTGCTTGTTTTTGGCTGTTTATGTCCTGAAATAGAGTCAAGATGTGCTTGAATCTTTATAATAACCACTTTAATGCATTCCTTGGGTCAAAATGATATAGGAAAATGTGTTCATTTGTTGCTGTATGTTGTTTACTTCAAGAGTTATGGTATTCTCTGTTATCTTCACGTTATGGTTTGGGTTGGGGGTAGGTGTCAGAAAGGGTTAAAAATAAACCCCATGGGACATTAGTTGACATGGGCAACAAGCAGAAATCATAACTAGACACCTTTAGGGTCCTAAAAAAACAGGTTTAAGAGATGTGTTTTTGGGGTGCTCACGGAGCCTCGAAACTGCCCTACTACAATGGTGCAGCTGAGCTTCAGTCGGACAAACCAGTGGACTTTCTGGAGCTCTTCATATCTGATGAGCTGCTTGAGATGATATGCAAACAAACCAATTTGTACGCCGAGCAGTTCATCCCGGACGTGGAGCATCCGTATGGCAGAGCACATTCGTGGAAACCTGTCACAGTGGGGGAAATGAAGAACTTTTTGGCCTTGTTGTTCCTCACTGGGATTATACGCAAACCTGACCTAGAACTTTATTGGTCCACTGATGAGGCTTTGTATTCACCCTACTTTTCCAAAACCATGTCTCGGAACAGGTACCAACTCATTTGGCGCTTTCTGCACTTCACTGACAATCGTATGATTGATGCTTCTGACAAGCTGTGTAAAATTCGTCCAGTTTTGACCTATCTCACCAACAAATTCCGAGACATGTTTATGCCATCAGAAAACATCAGCATTGATGAAGGTATGCTTCTGTGGCGAGGGCGACTTTCCTTCAAAGTGTACAACCCACAAAAACCAATAAAGTATGGCATCAAATCATACATCTTGTGTGACTCCCAGACAGGCTACTGCTTCAATATGAAGCCATACTGTGGAACATATTCTTCTCTAGAAGACACGATCACCTTCCTGATCGATGGTTTGGAAGGGTTTGGGTACAGGCTCTACATGGACAATTTTTACAACTCTGTAAAGATGTTTCACTTTCTTCTCCGTAAGAAAATACATGCCTGTGGTACCCTGAGAAAGAACAGAGGCGAACCAAAAGCCATTAGGGAGCTAACAAATGCCAGCCTGAAAGCAGGCGAACGGAAGGTGCTCAACAATGGAGAAATGATGGTGATGGCTTGGAGGGACAAGCGGATTGTTCGTATGCTCACCACTCTCCACAAGGACGAGATGGACACATGTTATGTGTGGCAGAAAGGCCATAAAGAAAAAGTGGGTCTGGAGAAGCCTGTATGTGTCATACAATACAACCAACACATGAATGGCGTGGACAAACTTGACCAAAACACCAGTTATTATCCTTTTGTCAGGAAGACGGCCAAGTGGACCAGCAAATATAAATATATTGTTTATCTTTTTCAGGTCAGTTTGTTCAATGCGTTTGTCCTGTACAAGAAAAAGTGGGGAGAGGAGGGCAGCTGTAAATGCATGTTTTCCTTCATTCTAAGTGTCCTCAAGTCCTGGGCCAACGTGGGACATGTGCGGGAGGAAGCCAGTGATGGCCCACCTGCCCCAGACCTACCACCACGCACTCCTAGGGCACCATACTTAGACCCTGCAAACAGGTTGAATCAAAATGTCGCTGGCCATGAAATTATCCCGATCCCCCCCTCCCGCAAGAAAAAGAACGCCCAAAAAAGATGCAGGGTTTGTGCTGTAAAGGGGGAGCGTAAAGACACAAGGTACATGTGTAAAGGCTGTCTGATCCCGATGCATACTGGGAAATGCTACACAGTGTACCACTCAAAGCTGCAATATGCCAAATAATTTCATTGTATTGTATTGTATTGCACACACACACACACACACACACACACACACACACACACACACACACACACACACACACACACACACACACACACACACACACACACACAATGTTGTGTGTCATGTTTTACTTTACAGACTGTTTCAGTTTCAGGGCCAAGCAACACACACAACTAAGCTTGCACTTGAATTGTGGAAATGTGAAAAAGCTATATAAAATTCTATTCAAAAGCACTTTCTGAGTGTTGTTAGTCTGTGCAGATGTCTGATGTCAGTGATGTGCCACTGGAGGCCAAAATAAAAGGGTCAAATCAATTTTCTGCCTGAAAGAGTCTTTTTCACTAAAACGCTGTTTTCTCTGGTTTCTGTTCCCAAACAGCTGTTTTTGGTGAAAGCAAGCTATATTCAACTACCAATAGCGAAAGAACGGAACATGCTACAAACTCATAGTTTGTAGCAAACTCATAGTTTGTAGACTATAGATCATAGTCATAGCACAACATATTCAAAATATTCTTCAAAGATTAGTCAGAATACTGAAAAACCCTGGCAGAGGCTACAGACTGCTCTAGAAAAACTCTGGCAGGCAATGTGTTAAGCTAAAGTAAACTAAATGTATCATTTATGTTTATGTTCATATCTATAATATGAGGAAAGAGCTATAAGATCACAATAAAGCTTGCATCCAGAAATATTCAAGTCCCTCCTTATATAGTATAATGGGAGATTAGTTGATAAATGTCTTGAGTGGGGGCACATGCTGTCATACACCCCAATCCACACCACTTCTAACCTGTCACATGATAACAATTCACATCCAAAGGAGTGATGTGCCAAGTAGGAAGTCGGTCAGATTGGTCAGAACTATACTCTGACAGTGAGTACAATGGGTACAACAGGTGAAACAGGTTCGCATGAAAACCAGGGGGTACATGTGTTCCCAACGGGCATCATTCCCAACGGGCATTGTCTTAGTAATATAGAAATGTTAAAAATGTCAGTGTCTTCAATTCACATTTTTAACCTCTTAGAATTGTCAATTCTCTATGTCTAATGTAATAAAATAGTATATGGCAGTTTTTTTGTATGTCATAAGCCTGAGCAGAAGATAAAATGTTTCATCTTCATTATCTAACTGTTGAAGCACACACTGTAAAAACACAGAGGTTTTGTTCATGCCATTTACTCAGATTTTTTTTAAGGCACCCTGGATAAGAATCTCTGCTAAATGCCTAAATTATTAATTTGAATTGTATTATTGTTCAATTATTATATGTTCCAATTTATCACTAAACTACTTAATATATCCTATGCCAAAACATATGTCTGCAATGTCTTAGTTTTGCCAATGACTTTGCCATTACTTTCATAGAGATTAGGTGATAAGTGGGCTTGAGTGGGGGCACATGATGTCAAACAACCCATCACACACCACTTCTAACCTGTCACATGATAACAATTCACACCTTCTTTCTTTGGGGTGACTTCTGAAATCTTAGGGGATCCATATAAAAGGTGCCCTCCAACAAACTGGAGGCAGACACTGAGAGACCCTCAATCTGAAAGCAACACTGAACTCCACTGCAACTACATTTGGAATTTGGAACACCTTTTGAACACAAACATGTACTCCTCCACTGGTAAGTAGTGTTCACTGAGAAACAACTGATTTCAAGTTGTCATGAAATATACTGTATTTGTTTCCTTTACTTGTTAAGACTATGAATGGTTTAACTCAACACTTCTAGCAGTGAGTGAGATTTGCCTGTATAGGTGCACCACCTGGCAATAACAGTGGGTGTAGATAGGGTTTCTTTAAACTGCTTGGAATACCAGATAATTGTGGTTTGTGTTATGCAATGTGATGTTCTAGTGTCTCAATAGTGGAAGGAATGTATTGAATTGTCGTGCCTTATTCCCTGTTCTTTTTTTTATTGTCCACTAAAACACATTTAGCTTGTAGATCTGCTATTTTCACCTAATGTTCGTCTATTTTCTCAGAATGTTAGTCTCGTATGATATGGCCAGAATAATGGAGCTGGGGTTCATGTGGTCAATAGAAAGAGATGCATGACAATAATCTCTCTCTCCTCTCCTGACAGATGATCCTAGACAGGTGACCTCTGCTGCCAGTGGTGCCTCCTCCCGCAGTACCAACCGCAGGAAGAGGACCAGTTTCACCAAGGAGCACTTGGAGCTCCTCCGCATCACATTCCAGACTAACCCCTACCCGGGCATCAGTCTGAGAGAGAGCCTGTCCCAGACCACCGGCCTCCCCGAGTCACGCATCCAGGTATGTCTTCTTTTTCAACACTTTGCATGCTCACAAGCATAGCATACAATATCTACTCGCATCTTACAACAAACTAGATAAGCCCCGGTGCTCTTGCTCTGTTCCAATTTCTGTTTATACAGAAAACCATTAACTGACACACAAGAGCAGAATTTTCTCTTAATCTATTACAGTGATATCCAAACCTAACCGTCTTCCTTTCTGTTTCCCTCAGGTGTGGTTTCAAAACACAAGAGCTCGCACCCTGAAGTTCAAAGGGGCCAAAAAAGCCTTGTGGAAGGCTGAGCTTGAAGGTCCTACCCAGGAATTCTCTCCGCCCCACACCATGGACCCCAGCAGCCCTGAGTCTGGCGCTGTCCCTTTGCCACCCCAGGGACCACCACCTGGATATCATGCCCAGGTGAAGGAGGAGGTGTTGAAAGATGACTTATGGCGGCGCCCTCAAGCCTACTCCACCCCTGTACATCATGGGCACTATGGCACCATGTATCAGGCCGAGCAGGATCGGTACCCTGGAAGCAGCTCCAGTCCATCCGTAACAAATGCCTGGGCTCAGCCAGGGAGTCAAACATCCCCGGTGCCTTTTTTTTGGTGCCCCTCTCCACCTGAGATGAGAAACTCGGGAGCAGCCGTCCTGTACCCTGGATCTGCAGAGCAGCAGCATTACATGTCCATTACAGGTTCCATGTCCAACAGCCCTGACACCCCTGATTCCGGCTACTGGGGCGGCGGCCAGGAGAACAGCCCAGCACAGGAAGATCACTACCCCCAGGTGTTTGACTCCTGGCAAGGGTATGCTGCAGAGGGCTCCAGGGAGTCAGCCAGCCCAGGGCCGATGATGCCTTCCCAGCATGCCCCTCTGCCTGAACTATCTATTCTCGAGATTCTGAGAGAGCTCTGTGACGAGTTTTGGTGAGGAAAGGGACATTCCCTAAAGCATATACTTTGTCAAATGACAGTGTCGCGTACTGAAAATAGCTGATCTAAAAGCTCACAACCACATCATTTGAGATTATGTGTATCATTTAGATGTTTTGCAATTGCTATTATTTACTGTTTTTGATATGTACATAAAAAGAGGACTGTAGTGACATTTCAGTAGATCCCATCAAACTGTTGCCAACGGGATCTAATATTGTATTTGAAAAATGTTATCCTGCAATTGATCCTCAAGATTTACTTGAAGCTATTTATTAGTTATCTATTACCTATTTATCATGTATTTATGACTTTCTGCACTTTTATACAAAATAAATCTGTTATAAATCAATCATTTGATTGTTTTTGTGCAATATCTTTAAAACCTATACAACTGAGACAGGCTCATCAGTAAAGTACTTGAATTTCTTTGTTATCCTTGTTACATGTGACAGATGTTCCATCAACTTGGTAGAAAAAAAGTAGGTCAAATCTCATTACCACTAGATGGCGCTTGTGAGTTGGGCCATGGGCACTGAGGCAGTAACAGATAGATTCTGACCCAAACTTCTTTAGTGAAAAAAATATATATATATATCAGGGGGAAATATTCAAATATTTAAAATCTATTCCCTTTTGTCAAATATGTTTTTGTTTGTTTTTAAATACATCAAAATAGGAAGTCGGTCAGATCGGTCAGAACTATTAGGTTACAGGATCATGGCGTCAGAGATTCGGGGGTTAGCTCCGCCCACAGTGGGCCTCATTCTATTTTGCTGACTAGTTTGACATGCAGTGCCGCAGTAACGTCAAGCTGTAGATCTATGCTTCTTGTCGAGCCAGCTAAGCAGCAAGTGTGACGTTGGTGTTCAGACTGTGTACATTATCTTCCATCTCTCTTCTATCTCTTACTTGTCTGTCGCTCTAATTTAGCAATGGTACGTAGCTGCTGCGTTGTTGGATGAAAATCATGCAATACCAAGTGTTCAGACATTGAAGCTCAAATGCACACATTTTCAACTTGGAAGCAAAGCTACAGAGATCAGATGTCGCGTGTCGGAGATATCAAATAAACGTTGTATGGCTTGGGTGTCAGCCTTAAGACGAAACAACAGAACCTTCAACAACATTTCCAAACACATCTCTACCCATCCAATAAAAACACACAATAAAAATATAAAAATCAATTGTGCTGATCAGACGGAGTCTCACGGAGCACAGCTGATCCTGCTAAGTGGCTATAGGCTAGGCTGGCAGTTTGCATGGGAAGTTTGTGGCCGAAGTAGCTAAATCTCGCATTTAAAAAAATATAATTCATTATTTACAACTGTCGTCATAGTCATAGCAAAAAATATGACGACAGGTTCTACGTCATTTTGGGCAAGTCTCCGCCCTAAGCCCGTTCCCAATACTCTGACATAAAATGTTTTACTGTGTTCCTATTTATTACTAAAGTACTTAATTTATCCTATGCCAAGACATAATTCTGCAATGTCGTCATTTTGCCAATGACCTTTCCATTACTTTGGTGATAAGGGGCTTGAGTGGGGGCACATGATGTCATACACCCCATCCCACACCACTTCTAAGCTGTCACATGATAACAATTCACAATAAAAAAATGGACAACACCAAAGGCCAAGTGGCCTTGCCCCTAAAATGACGAAATTCCAGGCCTGGTCTAAATTCTAAACTAAAGTAAACTAAAGGTATCATTTATGTTTTTGTTCATATCTATAATATGAGGAAAGAGCTATAAGATCACAATAAAGCTTGCATCCAGAAATATTCTAGTCCGTCCTTCTATAGTATATGGCAGTTTTTTACTATGTCATAACCCTGAGCAGAAGATAAAATGTTTCATCTTCATTGTCTAACTGTTATTGAAGCACACACTGTAAACACACAGAGATTTTATTCATGCCATTTACTCAGATTGTTTCAAGGCGCTCTGGATAAGAATCTCTAATAAAAGCCTAAATTAGATTTGTATTTTTTTTTCTCGCTGTGTTCCAATCTATCACTAAAGTACTAATTTATCCTATGCCAAAACACATTTCTCCAATGTCTTAATTTTACCAATGACTTTGACATTACTTTGATAGAGATTAGTTGCTAAATGTCTTGAGTGGGGGCACATGATGTCATACACCCCAATCCACACCACTTCTAACCTGTCACATGATAACAATTCACATCCAAAGGAGTGATGTGCCAAGTAGGAAGTCAGTCAGATTGGTCAGAACTATACTCTGACAGTGAGTACAATGGGTACAACAGGTGAAACAGGTTCACATGAAAACCAGAGGGTACATGTGTTCCCAAAGGGCATTGGCTTAGTAATATAGAAATGGTAAAAATGTCAGTGTCTTCAATTCACATGTTTAACCTCTTAAAATTGTCAATTTTCCATGTCTAATGTAATTAAATAGTATATGGCAGTTTTTTAGTATGTCATAAGCCTGAGCAGAAGATAAAATGTTTCATCTTCATTGTCTAACTGTTATTGAAGCACACACTGTAAACAATCAGAGGTTTTGTTCATGTCATTTACTCAGATTTTTTAAGGCACCCTGGATAAGAATCTCTGCTAAATGCCTAATTTTTTTAATTTGAATTGTATTATTGTTCAATTATTATATGTTCCAATTTATCACTAAACTACTTAATTTATCCTATGCCAAAACATATGTCTGCAATGTCTTAGTTTTGCCACCAATGACTTTGCCATTACTTTGATAGAGATTAGGTGATAAGTGGGCTTGAGTGGGGGCACATCATGTAATACACCCCAATCCACACTACTTCTAACCTGTCACATGATAACAATTCACACCTTCTTTCTTTGGGGTGACTTCTGAAATCTTAGGGGATCCATATAAAAGGTGCCCCCCAACAAACTGGAGGCAGACACTGAGAGACCCTCAATCTGAAAGCAACACTGAACTCCACTGCAACTACATTTGGAATTTGGAACACCTTTTGAACACAAACATGTACTCCTCCACTGGTAAGTAGTGTTCACTGAGAAACAACTGATTTCAAGTTGTCATGAAATATATTGTATTGGTTTCCTTTACTTGTTAAGACTATCAATGGTTTAATTCAACACTTCTAGCTGTGAGTGAGATGTGCCTGTATACACCTGGCAATAACAGTGGATGTAGATAGGGTTTCTTTAAACTGCTTGGAATACCAGATAATTGTGCGTTGTGTTATGCAATGTGATGTTCTAGTGTCTCAATAGTGGAAGGAATGTATTGAATTCTTGTGCCTTATTCCCTGTTCTTTTTTTTTATTGTCCACTAAAACACATTTAGCTTGTAGATATGCTATTTTCACCTAATGTTCGCCTATTTTCTCAGAATGTTAGTCTCTTATGACATGGCCAGAATATTGGCGCTGGGGTTCATGTGGTCAATAGAAAGAGATGCATGACAATAATCTCTCTCTCCTCTCCTGACAGATGATCCTAGACAGGTGACCTCTGCTGCCAGCGGTGCCTCCTCCCGCAGTACCAACCGCAGGAAGAGGACCAGTTTCACCAAGGAGCACTTGGAGCTCCTCCGCATCACATTCCAGACTAACCCCTACCCGGGCATCAGTCTGAGAGAGAGCCTGTCCCAGACCACCGGCCTCCCCGAGTCACGCATCCAGGTATGTCTTCTTTTTCAACACTTTGCATGCTCACATGCATGCTCACATATCATACAATATCTACTCGCATCTGCTCTTGCTCTGTTCCAATTTCTGTTTACACAGAAAACCATTAACTGACACACAAGAGCAGAATGTTCTCTTAATCTATTACAGTGATATCCAAACCTAGTGTAACCGTCAACCTTTCTTTTTCCCTCAGGTGTGGTTTCAAAACACAAGAGCTCGCACCCTGAAGTTCAAAGGGGCCAAAAAAGCCTTGTGGAAGGCTGAGCTTGAAGGTCCTACCCAGGAATTCTCTCCGCCCCACACCATGGACCCCAGCAGCCCTGAGTCTGGCACTCTCCCTTTGCCACCCCAGGGACCACCACCTGGATATCATGCCCAGGTGAAGGAGGAGGTGTTGAAAGATGACTTATGGCGGCGCCCTCAAGCCTACTCCACCCCTGTACATCATGGGCACTATGGCACCATGTATCAGGCCGAGCAGGATCGGTACCCTGGAAGCAGCTCCAGCCCATCCGTGACGAATGCCTGGGCTCAGCCAGGGAGTCAAACATCCCCGGTGCCTTCTTTTTTGTGCCCCTCTCCACCTGAGATGAGAAACTCGGGAGCAGCCGTCCTGTACCCTGGATCTGCAGAGCAGCAGCATTACATGTCCATTACAGGTTCCATGTCCAACAGCTCCCCCCCTGACACCCCTGATTCCGGCTACTGGGGCGGCGGCCAGGAGAACAGCCCAGCACAGGAAGATCACTACCCCCAGGTGTTTGACTCCTGGCAAGGGTATGCTGCAGAGGGCTCCAGGGAGTCAGCCAGCCCAGGGCCGATGATGCCTTCCCAGCATGCCCCTCTGCCTGAACTATCTATTTTCGAGATTCTGAGAGAGCTCGGTGACGAGTCTTGGTGAGGAAAGGGACTGGACAGTCAATTCCCTAAAGCAAAGCATGATTTATACTTTGTCAAATGACAGTGTCGCGTACTGAAAATAGCTGATCTACAAGCTCACAACCACATCATTTGAGATTATGTGTGTCATTTAGATTTTTTGCAATTGCCATTTGTGTATTTATTTACTGTTTTTGATATGTACATAAAAAGAGGACTGTAGTGACATTTCAGTAGATCCCATCAAACTGTTGCCAACGGTACCTAATATTTTATTTGAAAAATGTTATCCTACAATTGATCCTCAATATTTACTTGAAGCTATTTATTAGTTATCTATTACCTATTTATCATGTATTTATGACTTTCTGCACTTTTATACAAAATAAATCTGTTATAAATCATATCATTTGATTGTTTGTGTTTAATATCTTTAAAACCTATACAACTGAGACAGGCTCATCAGTAAAGTACTTGAATTTCTTTGTTATCCTTGTTACATGTGACAGATGTTCCATCAACTTGGTAGAAAAAAAGTAGGTCAAATCTCATTACCACTAGATGGCGCTTGTGAGTTGGGCCATGGGCACTGAGGCAGTAACAGATACATTCTGACCCAAACTTCTTTAGTAAAAAAAGAAAATAAAAAAGATCGGGGGAAATATTCAAATATTTAAAATCTATTCCCTTTTGTCAAATATGTTTTTGTTTGTTTGTTTGTTTTTAAATACATCAAAATAGGAAGTCGGTCAGATCGGTCAGAACTATTAGGGAACAGGATCATGGCGTCAGAGATTCGGGGGTTAGCTCCGCCCACAGTGGGCCCCATTCTATTTTGCTGACTAGTTTGACACGCTGTAGATCTATGCTTCTTGTCGAGCAAGCTAAGCAGCAAGTGTGACGTTGGTGTTCAGACTGTGTACATTATCTTCCATCTCTCTTCTATCTCTTACTTGTCTGTCGCTCTAATTTAGCAATGGTACGTAGCTGCTGCGTTTGTCGGATGAAAATCATGCAATGCCAAGTGTTCAGACGTTGAAAGTCAAATGTACACATTTCCAACTTGGAAGCAAAGCTACAGAGATCAGATGTCGCGTGTCGGAGATATCAAATACACGTTGTATGGCTTGGGTGTCAGCCTTAAGACAAAACAACATAACCTTCAACAACATTTCCAAACACATCTCTACCCATGCTCAAACGAGCATGACAGCACACAATAAAAATATAAAAATCAATTGTGCTGATCAGACGGAGTCTCACGGAGCACAGCAGATCCTGCTAAGTGGCTACAGGCTAGGCTGGCAGTTTGCATGGGAAGTGTGTGGCCGTAGTAGCTAAATCTGGCATTAAAAAAATAGAATTTCTATTGAATATTTTAAATACAATGAGATTGAGCTAACAGTTCAGTTTTGTTTATCTTTGTGTCCTGTCTGGGAAAAGTTGTCAAGCGTGGCTCACGGTGGCTGAGTAAACAGGGTCTGTCTGTCTCTCTGTCAGATGGACCCCAGGATAGAGATAACACTCGCAGAAAGGTTGTTATTTTTAGAGAGAAATGTCCCGCAATATGAATACATTTTGACATGTTTTATTTTGATGGTAACTGTTGTATAATCATAATATTACACTCGCGGGAGGGTGGCTTTATCATATTATTGACACCACGCTTCATTATTTACAACTGTCGTCATAGTCATAGCAAAAAAGATGCCGACCGGAACTACGTCATTTTAGGCAAGTCTCCGCCCTAAGCCCGTTCCCAATACTCTGACAAAATGTTTTACTGTGTTCCAATTTATTACTAAAGTACTTAATTTATCCTATGCCAAAACATAATTCTGCAATGTCTTAATTTTGCCAATGACTTTTCCATTACTTTGGCGATAAGGGGCTTGAGTGGGGGCACATGATGTCATACACCCCATCCCACACCACTTCTAACCTGTCACATGATAACAATTCACATCCAAAGGAGTGATGTGCCAAGTAGGAAGTCGGTCAGATTGTTCAGATTCAGAACTATACTCTGACAGTGAGTACAATGGGTACAACAGGTGAAACAGGTGAAACAGGCATCATTCCCAAATCCCAACGGGCATCTTCTTAGTAATATAGAGATGGTAAAAATGTCAGTGTCTTCAATTCACATTTTTAACCTCTTCCAACTGTTAATTATCCACAAACTGTTGCAATTTGATATGTCATTTCTGTAGATGTGGGGAGAGCTCCCGGTAATATGTTGATCAAATGACATTGTTCCTTCTGCACCTTTGAGTCTCGGTAGTTCAATCATAATCTGGCACTATGTTGTCTGGTCAAATATAACTGTGGAGAATCTTCTTTATCTATGCATACTCCAGGGACATGAAAACATATGGGATTTAGGCCAAAGCAATTCAGTTACTCCAAGTCTTTATTTTGGGTTTATTTACTTCAATAAAAAAAAAAGGACAACACCAAAGGCCAAGTGGCCTTTGGTGTTGACGAAATTAACACATTGCCTGCCTAAGACGTATATATACGTCATTTAGAAATCAGCTGTTGCCCGCCAATGACGTATATATACGTCTTTAGGTCTTTTCAGTGGATTACAAAACATGGCACTCTTCCCCAACCTGTCCGTTTATATAGGACCTCTAGATGATAGAGAACCAGAAAAATCATGTGAATAAATCAAACAGCTCAAAACAGCCCTGAAAATCAAGTGATTGTGCAAACCAAAACAAACAGGAGAAGAGGAGAGACAAGTTGGGTGATCAAGCGAGTGGCCTGGCCCTGTTGTAGCCAGAGAGTGCGCAGCAGGAGACTTGCTCCGCCTCTCTCACACACACACAATTCAATGGGCTTTATTGGCACACACACACACACACACACACACACACACACACACACACACACACACACACACACACACACACACACACACACACACACACACACACAGGAGTGGGAGGAGTTGTACCAGTACGATCGGAGTAACAAACACACACACACACACACACACACACACACACACACACACATACACACACACACACACACACACACACACACACACACACACACACACACACACACACACACACACACACACACACACACACACACACACACACACACACAGGAGTGGGAGGAGTTGTATAAACCAAAACAAACAGGAGAGCAGAGAAAAGTTGTGTGATCAACCGCGTGACCGACCGTGTTGTAGACAGAGAGAGAGAGTGTAGCAGCAAGAGAGACACACATGCGAGGAGTAGGCGAAAGTACTCCACCACTTGAGACATGGCTGGGAAAAAAACCCGCAAGAAGCGAGGAGGTCCAAAGCCTGGTCCGCTCCAGCGAACGCTGCATGAGACAATGCACTTTACTGGACCCCCCCCCCCCCCCCCTCCACGACAGGACGAGACGGACTCCGAGGTGGACGAAGGCGAGGAGAAGCGAGAGGAGAAGCGAAACGAGAAGCGCGAGGATCGCGAGGAGATACCCCCGTGTGTGTTTGAGGGACATGATGATGAGGAGGTCTACACCGGGGGCCGGGTGCTCCGTTCAAGTACCCGAATCAACAGCCATTGTCGCCCGGTTGAAACCTAGGGCGAGGACGGGAGTGAGGACGGGAGTGACGCGAGTTTGGATTTCTCCGACGGAGATCAGGGCTCTGACTGGGAGCCAATTCCAAGGGGATCGACTTCTCCATTTACCAGTGGTAAGAATACATACTTTGTTTTATCATGCTTCACCTTGATATGTGTAGAAAGTATGTGTGGGGCTCTACAGCTAAACAGGGTCGGACATATAGACTAATTCACAGATGCGCAACCTGTAGCGCATGTTGTGGTGCGGAGGGCAGCCGCTTGGATTCGTTTACAGTATGTGTGTCACACTAATACTTCAATATTCAATGGAGAGAACCAGGGTGGTAGAGATCTGTGTGAAAACGCGCGCGCACGCACACACACACACACACACACACACACACACACACACACACACACACAGACACACACACACACACACACACACACACACACACACGCGCGCGCTCATGGTAGCTATCTGCCCCCGTGCCCCGTTGCCTTTTTTTTTCTCCACTGACCATCCAAGCAGCTTTCCATTCCTTGTTTTCCTGATGAAATGATGTATTTATTGTAACTCTCTATGCATGTAATGTATTTGATTATGATGATGACAGTAGATGCAGTAAGCTAACTATCTCTGCATGTATTGTGTGGACTAAAAACAGCAGATCTACAAGCTTGTTGTGAGCTTGTAGATCTGGCTTTTTTTTGGGGGGTGGAAGGCCAGGTGCAACACCCCCCCCCCCCCCCCCCGCCTGATCTATGTACATCAAAGGGAACTAAGGTCAGGTTATCTAAACAGGTTTTGATCATGTTGAGGTTCACCATCAGGTCATGTCAACAATAGTTTTCATTATGTTATGTTGTGGTTCAACAATAGGCCATGTCAACAAAACGTTTTCATCCTGTTGTGGTTCAACATCATGTTTTGTCAACAAGCATTTTCAAAATTCCCTTTGATGTAATTTTACTGTGACACTAGCTGCATGGTATATGTGTCGCTCTGAGTCTGTATAAGAGTATTTGCTAATGCCTAAATTGTAAATTGATTTGATTTCAGAGGAGGATGCGTGTGCTGGTGCTGAGCCCACATCTCCTGGCGAGCCCACATCTCCTATGTCTGCTGTTAGCCTTAGCAGAGGTAAGAACCTTTTTTGTAAATGTAATGTCTTCTCTCATTCATTCTAAGTGCCATAAAGTCATGCACCACCACCAAACTATTTATTTTACTGTGATTGCAGACATGGAGTTGGATGAGGCAGAGCCTTCTTCTACCGCAGTACCACCACCTGTCAGTGGTAAAAGAAGTGGTAATTACATATTTCTATAATTTTTACATACACACACACACACAC
Organism: Gymnoscopelus microlampas; assembly: GCF_963454915.1. Classification (NCBI taxonomy): domain Eukaryota; kingdom Metazoa; phylum Chordata; class Actinopteri; order Myctophiformes; family Myctophidae; genus Gymnoscopelus; species Gymnoscopelus microlampas. The sequence goes on along the minus strand of NC_139956.1, from coordinate 42,576,943 downwards.
ACACACACACACACACACGCACACACACACACACACACACACACACACACACACACGGTAGATATCTGCCCTGTTGTCTCCACTGACCATCCAAGTAGCTTTCCATTCCTGGTTTTCCCATTATGGACAATACTGATAAAATGAAATGATGTATTTATTCTGTATCTATCTTTGCATGTGATGTATTTGATTATGATGACGATGTAGCCTATGCATTTACTATGTCAGTAGATGCAGTTGGCTAACTCTCTCTGCATGTATTGTGTGGTGCACTAAAAATAGCAGATCTACAAGCTTGTTGTGTATTTTATGGTAATTGGGTATTTTTATAATTTACAGGTGGTGGTAGGCCCCGCAAGAGTGTTCCAGCTGAAGCTCATGTGTGGTCTGAGACAGACTGGCAGCCGAGGGAGGACATCCCATTCTCTGCTTCGCCGGGTCCTCGCAATGGTGCAGCTGAGCTTCAGTCGGACAAACCAGTGGACTTTCTGGAGCTCTTCATATCTGATGAGCTGCTTGAGATGATATGCAAACAAACCAATTTGTACGCCGAGCAGTTCATCCCGGACGTGGAGCATCCGTATGGCAGAGCACATTCGTGGAAACCTGTCACAGTGGGGGAAATGAAGAACTTTTTGGCCTTGTTGTTCCTCACTGGGATTATACGCAAACCTGACCTAGAACTTTATTGGTCCACTGATGAGGCTTTGTATTCACCCTACTTTTCCAAAACCATGTCTCGGAACAGGTACCAACTCATTTGGCGCTTTCTGCACTTCACTGACAATCGTATGATTGATGCTTCTGACAAGCTGTGTAAAATTCGTCCAGTTTTGACCTATCTCACCAACAAATTCCGAGACATGTTTATGCCATCAGAAAACATCAGCATTGATGAAGGTATGCTTCTGTGGCGAGGGCGACTTTCCTTCAAAGTGTACAACCCACAAAAACCAATAAAGTATGGCATCAAATCATACATCTTGTGTGACTCCCAGACAGGCTACTGCTTCAATATGAAGCCATACTGTGGAACATATTCTTCTCTAGAAGACACGATCACCTTCCTGATCGATGGTTTGGAAGGGTTTGGGTACAGGCTCTACATGGACAATTTTTACAACTCTGTAAAGATGTTTCACTTTCTTCTCCGTAAGAAAATACATGCCTGTGGTACCCTGAGAAAGAACAGAGGCGAACCAAAAGCCATTAGGGAGCTAACAAATGCCAGCCTGAAAGCAGGCGAACGGAAGGTGCTCAACAATGGAGAAATGATGGTGATGGCTTGGAGGGACAAGCGGATTGTTCGTATGCTCACCACTCTCCACAAGGACGAGATGGACACATGTTATGTGTGGCAGAAAGGCCATAAAGAAAAAGTGGGTCTGGAGAAGCCTGTATGTGTCATACAATACAACCAACACATGAATGGCGTGGACAAACTTGACCAAAACACCAGTTATTATCCTTTTGTCAGGAAGACGGCCAAGTGGACCAGCAAATATGTTGTTTATCTTTTTCAGGTCAGTTTGTTCAATGCGTTTGTCCTGTACAAGAAAAAGTGGGGAGAGGAGGGCAGCTGTAAATGCATGTTTTCCTTCATTCTAAGTGTCCTCAAGTCCTGGGCCAACGTGGGACATGTGCGGGAGGAAGCCAGTGATGGCCCACCTGCCCCAGACCTACCACCACGCACTCCTAGGGCACCATACTTAGACCCTGCAAACAGGTTGAATCAAAATGTCGCTGGCCATGAAATTATCCCGATCCCCCCCTACCGCAAGAAAAAGAACGCCCAAAAAAGATGCAGGGTTTGTGCTGTAAAGGGGGAGCGTAAAGACACAAGGTACATGTGTAAAGGCTGTCTGATCCCGATGCATACTGGGAAATGCTACACAGTGTACCACTCAAAGCTGCAATATGCCAAATAATTTCATTGTATTGTATTGTATTGCACACACACACACACACACACACACACACAAACTCATAGTTTGTAGACTATAGATCATAGTCATAGCACAACATATTCAAAATATTCTTCAAAGATTAGTCAGAATACTGAAAAACCCTGGCAGAGGCTACAGACTGCTCTAGAAAAACTCTGGCAGGCAATGTGTTAAGCTAAAGTAAACTAAATGTATCATTTATGTTTATGTTCATATCTATAATATGAGGAAAGAGCTATAAGATCACAATAAAGCTTGCATCCAGAAATATTCAAGTCCCTCCTTATATAGTATAATGGGAGATTAGTTGATAAATGTCTTGAGTGGGGGCACATGCTGTCATACACCCCAATCCACACCACTTCTAACCTGTCACATGATAACAATTCACATCCAAAGGAGTGATGTGCCAAGTAGGAAGTCGGTCAGATTGGTCAGAACTATACTCTGACAGTGAGTACAATGGGTACAACAGGTGAAACAGGTTCGCATGAAAACCAGGGGGTACATGTGTTCCCAACGGGCATCATTCCCAACGGGCATTGTCTTAGTAATATAGAAATGTTAAAAATGTCAGTGTCTTCAATTCACATTTTTAACCTCTTAGAATTGTCAATTCTCTATGTCTAATGTAATAAAATAGTATATGGCAGTTTTTTTGTATGTCATAAGCCTGAGCAGAAGATAAAATGTTTCATCTTCATTATCAAACTGTTGAAGCACACACTGTAAAAACACAGAGGTTTTGTTCATGCCATTTACTCAGATTTTTTTTAAGGCACCCTGGATAAGAATCTCTGCTAAATGCCTAAATTATTAATTTGAATTGTATTATTGTTCAATTATTATATGTTCCAATTTATCACTAAACTACTTAATATATCCTATGCCAAAACATATGTCTGCAATGTCTTAGTTTTGCCAATGACTTTGCCATTACTTTCATAGAGATTAGGTGATAAGTGGGCTTGAGTGGGGGCACATGATGTCAAACAACCCATCACACACCACTTCTAACCTGTCACATGATAACAATTCACACCTTCTTTCTTTGGGGTGACTTCTGAAATCTTAGGGGATCCATATAAAAGGTGCCCTCCAACAAACTGGAGGCAGACACTGAGAGACCCTCAATCTGAAAGCAACACTGAACTCCACTGCAACTACATTTGGAATTTGGAACACCTTTTGAACACAAACATGTACTCCTCCACTGGTAAGTAGTGTTCACTGAGAAACAACTGATTTCAAGTTGTCATGAAATATACTGTATTTGTTTCCTTTACTTGTTAAGACTATGAATGGTTTAACTCAACACTTCTAGCAGTGAGTGAGATTTGCCTGTATAGGTGCACCACCTGGCAATAACAGTGGGTGTAGATAGGGTTTCTTTAAACTGCTTGGAATACCAGATAATTGTGGTTTGTGTTATGCAATGTGATGTTCTAGTGTCTCAATAGTGGAAGGAATGTATTGAATTGTCGTGCCTTATTCCCTGTTCTTTTTTTTATTGTCCACTAAAACACATTTAGCTTGTAGATCTGCTATTTTCACCTAATGTTCGTCTATTTTCTCAGAATGTTAGTCTCGTATGATATGGCCAGAATAATGGAGCTGGGGTTCATGTGGTCAATAGAAAGAGATGCATGACAATAATCTCTCTCTCCTCTCCTGACAGATGATCCTAGACAGGTGACCTCTGCTGCCAGTGGTGCCTCCTCCCGCAGTACCAACCGCAGGAAGAGGACCAGTTTCACCAAGGAGCACTTGGAGCTCCTCCGCATCACATTCCAGACTAACCCCTACCCGGGCATCAGTCTGAGAGAGAGCCTGTCCCAGACCACCGGCCTCCCCGAGTCACGCATCCAGGTATGTCTTCTTTTTCAACACTTTGCATGCTCACAAGCATAGCATACAATATCTACTCGCATCTTACAACAAACTAGATAAGCCCCGGTGCTCTTGCTCTGTTCCAATTTCTGTTTATACAGAAAACCATTAACTGACACACAAGAGCAGAATTTTCTCTTAATCTATTACAGTGATATCCAAACCTAACCGTCTTCCTTTCTGTTTCCCTCAGGTGTGGTTTCAAAACACAAGAGCTCGCACCCTGAAGTTCAAAGGGGCCAAAAAAGCCTTGTGGAAGGCTGAGCTTGAAGGTCCTACCCAGGAATTCTCTCCGCCCCACACCATGGACCCCAGCAGCCCTGAGTCTGGCGCTGTCCCTTTGCCACCCCAGGGACCACCACCTGGATATCATGCCCAGGTGAAGGAGGAGGTGTTGAAAGATGACTTATGGCGGCGCCCTCAAGCCTACTCCACCCCTGTACATCATGGGCACTATGGCACCATGTATCAGGCCGAGCAGGATCGGTACCCTGGAAGCAGCTCCAGTCCATCCGTAACAAATGCCTGGGCTCAGCCAGGGAGTCAAACATCCCCGGTGCCTTTTTTTTGGTGCCCCTCTCCACCTGAGATGAGAAACTCGGGAGCAGCCGTCCTGTACCCTGGATCTGCAGAGCAGCAGCATTACATGTCCATTACAGGTTCCATGTCCAACAGCCCTGACACCCCTGATTCCGGCTACTGGGGCGGCGGCCAGGAGAACAGCCCAGCACAGGAAGATCACTACCCCCAGGTGTTTGACTCCTGGCAAGGGTATGCTGCAGAGGGCTCCAGGGAGTCAGCCAGCCCAGGGCCGATGATGCCTTCCCAGCATGCCCCTCTGCCTGAACTATCTATTCTCGAGATTCTGAGAGAGCTCTGTGACGAGTTTTGGTGAGGAAAGGGACATTCCCTAAAGCATATACTTTGTCAAATGACAGTGTCGCGTACTGAAAATAGCTGATCTAAAAGCTCACAACCACATCATTTGAGATTATGTGTATCATTTAGATGTTTTGCAATTGCCATTATTTACTGTTTTTGATATGTACATAAAAAGAGGACTGTAGTGACATTTCAGTAGATCCCATCAAACTGTTGCCAACGGGATCTAATATTGTATTTGAAAAATGTTATCCTGCAATTGATCCTCAAGATTTACTTGAAGCTATTTATTAGTTATCTATTACCTATTTATCATGTATTTATGACTTTCTGCACTTTTATACAAAATAAATCTGTTATAAATCAATCATTTGATTGTTTTTGTGCAATATCTTTAAAACCTATACAACTGAGACAGGCTCATCAGTAAAGTACTTGAATTTCTTTGTTATCCTTGTTACATGTGACAGATGTTCCATCAACTTGGTAGAAAAAAAGTAGGTCAAATCTCATTACCACTAGATGGCGCTTGTGAGTTGGGCCATGGGCACTGAGGAAGTAACAGATAGATTCTGACCCAAACTTCTTTAGTGAAAAAAAAAAAAAAAAATATCAGGGGGAAATATTCAAATATTTAAAATCTATTCCCTTTTGTCAAATATGTTTTTGTTTGTTTTTAAATACATCAAAATAGGAAGTCGGTCAGATCGGTCAGAACTATTAGGTTACAGGATCATGGCGTCAGAGATTCGGGGGTTAGCTCCGCCCACAGTGGGCCTCATTCTATTTTGCTGACTAGTTTGACATGCAGTGCCGCAGTAACGTCAAGCTGTAGATCTATGCTTCTTGTCGAGCCAGCTAAGCAGCAAGTGTGACGTTGGTGTTCAGACTGTGTACATTATCTTCCATCTCTCTTCTATCTCTTACTTGTCTGTCGCTCTAATTTAGCAATGGTACGTAGCTGCTGCGTTGTTGGATGAAAATCATGCAATACCAAGTGTTCAGACATTGAAGCTCAAATGCACACATTTTCAACTTGGAAGCAAAGCTACAGAGATCAGATGTCGCGTGTCGGAGATATCAAATAAACGTTGTATGGCTTGGGTGTCAGCCTTAAGACGAAACAACAGAACCTTCAACAACATTTCCAAACACATCTCTACCCATCCAATAAAAACACACAATAAAAATATAAAAATCAATTGTGCTGATCAGACGGAGTCTCACGGAGCACAGCTGATCCTGCTAAGTGGCTATAGGCTAGGCTGGCAGTTTGCATGGGAAGTTTGTGGCCGAAGTAGCTAAATCTCGCATTTAAAAAAATATAATTCATTATTTACAACTGTCGTCATAGTCATAGCAAAAAATATGACGACAGGTTCTACGTCATTTTGGGCAAGTCTCCGCCCTAAGCCCGTTCCCAATACTCTGACATAAAATGTTTTACTGTGTTCCTATTTATTACTAAAGTACTTAATTTATCCTATGCCAAGACATAATTCTGCAATGTCGTCATTTTGCCAATGACCTTTCCATTACTTTGGTGATAAGGGGCTTGAGTGGGGGCACATGATGTCATACACCCCATCCCACACCACTTCTAAGCTGTCACATGATAACAATTCACAATAAAAAAATGGACAACACCAAAGGCCAAGTGGCCTTGCCCCTAAAATGACGAAATTCCAGGCCTGGTCTAAATTCTAAACTAAAGTAAACTAAAGGTATCATTTATGTTTTTGTTCATATCTATAATATGAGGAAAGAGCTATAAGATCACAATAAAGCTTGCATCCAGAAATATTCTAGTCCGTCCTTCTATAGTATATGGCAGTTTTTTACTATGTCATAACCCTGAGCAGAAGATAAAATGTTTCATCTTCATTGTCTAACTGTTATTGAAGCACACACTGTAAACACACAGAGATTTTATTCATGCCATTTACTCAGATTGTTTCAAGGCGCTCTGGATAAGAATCTCTAATAAAAGCCTAAATTAGATTTGTATTTTTTTTTCTCGCTGTGTTCCAATCTATCACTAAAGTACTAATTTATCCTATGCCAAAACACATTTCTCCAATGTCTTAATTTTACCAATGACTTTGACATTACTTTGATAGAGATTAGTTGCTAAATGTCTTGAGTGGGGGCACATGATGTCATACACCCCAATCCACACCACTTCTAACCTGTCACATGATAACAATTCACATCCAAAGGAGTGATGTGCCAAGTAGGAAGTCAGTCAGATTGGTCAGAACTATACTCTGACAGTGAGTACAATGGGTACAACAGGTGAAACAGGTTCACATGAAAACCAGAGGGTACATGTGTTCCCAAAGGGCATTGGCTTAGTAATATAGAAATGGTAAAAATGTCAGTGTCTTCAATTCACATGTTTAACCTCTTAAAATTGTCAATTTTCCATGTCTAATGTAATTAAATAGTATATGGCAGTTTTTTAGTATGTCATAAGCCTGAGCAGAAGATAAAATGTTTCATCTTCATTGTCTAACTGTTATTGAAGCACACACTGTAAACAATCAGAGGTTTTGTTCATGTCATTTACTCAGATTTTTTAAGGCACCCTGGATAAGAATCTCTGCTAAATGCCTAATTTTTTTAATTTGAATTGTATTATTGTTCAATTATTATATGTTCCAATTTATCACTAAACTACTTAATTTATCCTATGCCAAAACATATGTCTGCAATGTCTTAGTTTTGCCACCAATGACTTTGCCATTACTTTGATAGAGATTAGGTGATAAGTGGGCTTGAGTGGGGGCACATCATGTCATACACCCCAATCCACACTACTTCTAACCTGTCACATGATAACAATTCACACCTTCTTTCTTTGGGGTGACTTCTGAAATCTTAGGGGATCCATATAAAAGGTGCCCCCCAACAAACTGGAGGCAGACACTGAGAGACCCTCAATCTGAAAGCAACACTGAACTCCACTGCAACTACATTTGGAATTTGGAACACCTTTTGAACACAAACATGTACTCCTCCACTGGTAAGTAGTGTTCACTGAGAAACAACTGATTTCAAGTTGTCATGAAATATACTGTATTGGTTTCCTTTACTTGTTAAGACTATCAATGGTTTAATTCAACACTTCTAGCTGTGAGTGAGATGTGCCTGTATACACCTGGCAATAACAGTGGATGTAGATAGGGTTTCTTTAAACTGCTTGGAATACCAGATAATTGTGCGTTGTGTTATGCAATGTGATGTTCTAGTGTCTCAATAGTGGAAGGAATGTATTGAATTCTTGTGCCTTATTCCCTGTTCTTTTTTTATTGTCCACTAAAACACATTTAGCTTGTAGATCTGCTATTTTCACCTAATGTTCGCCTATTTTCTCAGAATGTTAGTCTCTTATGACATGGCCAGAATATTTCCGCTGGGGTTCATGTGGTCAATAGAAAGAGATGCATGACAATACTCTCTCTCTCCTCTCCTGACAGATGATCCTAGACAGGTGACCTCTGCTGCCAGTGGTGCCTCCTCCCGCAGTACCAACCGCAGGAAAAGGACCAGTTTCACCAAGGAGCACTTGGAGCTCCTCCGCATCACATTCCAGACTAACCCCTACCCGGGCATCAGTCTGAGAGAGAGCCTGTCCCAGACCACCGGCCTCCCCGAGTCACGCATCCAGGTATGTCTTCTTTTTCAACACTTTGCATGCTCACATGCATATCACATATCATACAATATCTACTCGCATCTGCTCTTGCTCTGTTCCAATTTCTGTTTACACAGAAAACCATTAACTGACACACAAGAGCAGAATGTTCTCTTAATCTATTACAGTGATATCCAAACCTAACCGTCTTCCTTTCTTTTTCCCTCAGGTGTGGTTTCAAAACACAAGAGCTCGCACCCTGAAGTTCAAAGGGGCCAAAAAAGCCTTGTGGAAGGCTGAGCTTGAAGGTCCTACCCAGGAATTCTCTCCGCCCCACACCATGGACCCCAGCAGCCCTGAGTCTGGCACTGTCCTTTTGCCACCCCAGGGACCACCACCTGGATATCATGCCCAGGTGAAGGAGGAGGTGTTGAAAGATGACTTATGGCGGCGCCCTCAAGCCTACTCCACCCCTGTACATCATGGGCACTATGGCACCATGTATCAGGCCGAGCAGGATCGGTACCCTGGAAGCAGCTCCAGCCCATCCGTGACGAATGCCTGGGCTCAGCCAGGGAGTCAAACATCCCCGGTGCCTTCTTTTTGGTGCCCCTCTCCACCTGAGATGAGAAACTCGGGAGCAGCCGTCCTGTACCCTGGATCTGCAGAGCAGCAGCATTACATGGCCATTACAGGTTCCATGTCCAACAGCTCCCCCCCTGACACCCCTGATTCCGGCTACTGGGGCGGCGGCCAGGAGAACAGCCCAGCACAGGAAGATCACTACCCCCAGGTGTTTGACTCCTGGCAAGGGTATGCTGCAGAGGGCTCCAGGGAGTCAGCCAGCCCAGGGCCGATGATGCCTTCCCAGCATGCCCCTCTGCCTGAACTATCTATTTTCGAGATTCTGAGAGAGCTTGGTGACGAGTCTTGGTGAGGAAAGGGACTGGACAGTCAATTCCCTAAAGCAAAGCATGATTTATACTTTGTCAAATGACAGTGTCGCGTACTGAAAATAGCTGATCTACAAGCTCACAACCACATCATTTGAGATTATGTGTATCATTTAGATTTTTTGCAATTGCCATTTGTGTATTTATTTACTGTTTTTGATATGTACATAAAAAGAGGACTGTAGTGACATTTCAGTAGATCCCATCAAACTGTTGCCAACGGTACCTAATATTTTATTTGAAAAATGTTATCCTACAATTGATCCTCAATATTTACTTGAAGCTATTTATTAGTAATCTATTACCTATTTATCATGTATTTATGACTTTCTGCACTTTTATACAAAATAAATCTGTTATAAATCATATATTTTGATTGTTTGTGTTTAATATCTTTAAAACCTATACAACTGAGACAGGCTCATCAGTAAAGTACTTGAATTTCTTTGTTATCCTTGTTACATGTGACAGATGTTCCATCAACTTGGTAGAAAAAAAGTAGGTCAAATCTCATTACCACTAGATGGCGCTTGTGAGTTGGGCCATGGGCACTGAGGCAGTAACAGATACATTCTGACACAAAATTCTTTAGTAAAAAAAGAAAAGAAAAAAGATCGGGGGAAATATTCAAATATTTAAAATCTATTCCCTTTTGTCAAATATGTTTTTGTTTGTTTGTTTGTTTTTAAATACATCAAAATAGGAAGTCGGTCAGATCGGTCAGAACTATTAGGGAACAGGATCATGGCGTCAGAGATTCGGGGGTTAGCTCCGCCCACAGTGGGCCCCATTCTATTTTGCTGACTAGTTTGACACGCTGTAGATCTATGCTTCTTGTCGAGCAAGCTAAGCAGCAAGTGTGACGTTGGTGTTCAGACTGTGTACATTATCTTCCATCTCTCTTCTATCTCTTACTTGTCTGTCGCTCTAATTTAGCAATGGTACGTAGCTGCTGCGTTTGTCGGATGAAAATCATGCAATGCCAAGTGTTCAGACGTTGAAGCTCAAATGTACACATTTCCAACTTGGAAGCAAAGCTACAGAGATCAGATGTCGCGTGTCGGAGATATCAAATACACGTTGTATGGCTTGGGTGTCAGCCTTAAGACAAAACAACATAACCTTCAACAACATTTCCAAACACATCTCTACCCATGCTCAAACGAGCATGACAGCACACAATAAAAATATAAAAATCAATTGTGCTGATCAGACGGAGTCTCACGGAGCACAGCAGATCCTGCTAAGTGGCTACAGGCTAGGCTGGCAGTTTGCATGGGAAGTGTGTGGCCGTAGTAGCTAAATCTGGCATTAAAAAAAAGAAGAATTTCTATCGAATATTTTAAATACAATGAGATTGAGCTAACAGTTCAGTTTTGTTTATCTTTGTGTCCTGTCTGGGAAAAGTTGTCAAGCGTGGCTCACGGTGGCTGAGTAAACAGGGTCTGTCTGTCTCTCTGTCAGATGGACCCCAGGATAGAGATAACACTCGCAGAAAGGTTGTTATTTTTAGAGAGAAATGTCCCGCAATATGAATACATTTTGACATGTTTTATTTTGATGGTAACTGTTGTATAATCATAATATTACACTCGCGGGAGGGTGGCTTTATCATATTATTGACACCACGCTTCATTATTTACAACTGTCGTCATAGTCATAGCAAAAAAGATGCCGACCGGAACTACGTCATTTTAGGCAAGTCTCCGCCCTAAGCCCGTTCCCAATACTCTGACATAAAATGTTTTACTGTGTTCCAATTTATTACTAAAGTACTTAATTTATCATATGCCAAAACATAATTCTGCAATGTCTTAATTTTGCCAATGACTTTTCCATTACTTTGGCGATAAGGGGCTTGAGTGGGGGCACATGATGTCATACACCCCATCCCACACCACTTCTAACCTGTCACATGATAACAATTCACATCCAAAGGAGTGATGTGCCAAGTAGGAAGTCGGTCAGATTGTTCAGATTCAGAACTATACTCTGACAGTGAGTACAATGGGTACAACAGGTGAAACAGGTGAAACAGGCATCATTCCCAAATCCCAACGGGCATCTTCTTAGTAATATAGAGATGGTAAAAATGTCAGTGTCTTCAATTCACATTTTTTAACCTCTTCCAACTGTCAATTATCCACAAATTGTTGCAATTTGATATGTCATTTCTGTAGATGTGGGGAGAGCTCCCGGTAATATGTTGATCAAATGACATTGTTCCTTCTGCAGCTTTGAGTCTCGGTAGTTCAATCATAATCTGGCACTATGTTGTCTGGTCAAATATAACTGTGGAGAATCTTCTTTATCTATGCATACTCCAGGGACATGAAAACATATGGGATTTAGGCCAAAGCAATTCAGTTACTCCAAGTCTTTATTTTGGGTTTATTTACTTCAATAAAAAAAAATGGACAACACCAAAGGCCAAGTGGCCTTTGGTGTTGACGAAATTAAGCTAAAGTAAACTAAATGTATCATTTATGTTTATGTTCATATCTATAATATGAGGAAAGAGCTATAAGATCACAATAAAGCTTGCATCCAGAAATATTCAAGTCCCTCCTTATATAGTATAATGGGAGATTAGTTGATAAATGTCTTGAGTGGGGGCACATGCTGTCATACACCCCAATCCACACCACTTCTAACCTGTCACATGATAACAATTCACATCCAAAGGAGTGATGTGCCAAGTAGGAAGTCGGTCAGATTGGTCAGAACTATACTCTGACAGTGAGTACAATGGGTACAACAGGTGAAACAGGTTCGCATGAAAACCAGAGGGTACATGTGTTCCCAACGGGCATCATTCCCAACGGGCATTGTCTTAGTAATATAGAAATGTTAAAAATGTCAGTGTCTTCAATTCACATTTTTAACATCTTAAAATTGTCAATTCTCTATGTCTAATGTAATAAAATAGTATATGGCAGTTTTTTTGTATGTCATAAGCCTGAGCAGAAGATAAAATGTTTCATCTTCATTATCTAACTGTTGAAGCACACACTGTAAAAACACAGAGGTTTTGTTCATGCCATTTACTCAGATTTTTTTAAGGCACCCTGGATAAGAATCTCTGCTAAATGCCTAGATTATTAATTTGAATTGTATTATTGTTCAATTATTATATGTTCCAATTTATCACTAAACTACTTAATATATCCTATGCCAAAACATATGTCTGCAATGTCTTAGTTTTGCCAATGACTTTGCCATTACTTTGATAGAGATTAGGTGATAAGTGGGCTTGAGTGGGGGCACATGATGTCAAACAACCCATCACACACCACTTCTAACCTGTCACATGATAACAATTCTTTCTTTGGGGTGACTTCTGAAATCTTAGGGGATCCATATAAAAGGTGCCCTCCAACAAACTGGAGGCAGACACTGAGAGACCCTCAATCTGAAAGCAACACTGAACTCCACTGCAACTACATTTGGAATTTGGAACACCTTTTGAACACAAACATGTACTCCTCTACTGGTAAGTAGTGTTCACTGAGAAACAACTGATTTCAAGTTGTCATGAAATATACTGTATTGGTTTCCTTTACTTGTTAAGACTATCAATGGTTTAATTCAACACTTCTAGCTGTGAGTGAGATGTGCCTGTATAGGTGCACCACCTGGCAATAACAGTGGATGTAGATAGGGTTTCTTTAAACTGCTTGGAATACCAGATAATTGTGCGTTGTGTTATGCAATGTGATGTTCTAGTGTCTCAATAGTGGAAGGAATGTATTGAATTCTTGTGCCTTATTCCCTGTTCTTTTTTTATTGTCCACTAAAACACATTTAGCTTGTAGATCTGCTATTTTCACCTAATGTTCGCCTATTTTCTCAGAATGTTAGTCTCTTATGACATGGCCAGAATATTTCCGCTGGGGTTCATGTGGTCAATATAAAGAGATGCATGACAATAATCTCTCTCTCCTCTCCTGACAGATGATCCTAGACAGGTGACCTCTGCTGCCAGTGGTGCCTCCTCCCGCAGTACCAACCGCAGGAAGAGGACCAGTTTCACCAAGGAGCACTTGGAGCTCCTCCGCATCACATTCCAGACTAACCCCTACCCGGGCATCAGTCTGAGAGAGAGCCTGTCCCAGACCACCGGCCTCCCCGAGTCACGCATCCAGGTATGTCTTCTTTTTCAACACTTTGCATGCTCACATGCATATCACATATCATACAATATCTACTCGCATCTGCTCTTGCTCTGTTCCAATTTCTGTTTACACAGAAAACCATTAACTGACACACAAGAGCAGAATGTTCTCTTAATCTATTACAGTGATATCCAAACCTAACCGTCAACCTTTCTTTTTCCCTCAGGTGTGGTTTCAAAACACAAGAGCTCGAACCCTGAAGTTCAAAGGGGCCAAAAAAGCCTTGTGGAAGGCTGAGCTTGAAGGTCCTACCCAGGAATTCTCTCCGCCCCACACCATGGACCCCAGCAGCCCTGAGTCTGGCACTGCCCTTTTGCCACCCCAGGGACCACCACCTGGATATCATGCCCAGGTGAAGGAGGGGGTGTTGAAAGATGACTTATGGCGGCGCCCTCAAGCCTACTCCACCCCTGTACATCATGGGCACTATGGCACCATGTATCAGGCCGAGCAGGATCGGTACCCTGGAAGCAGCTCCAGCCCATCCGTGATGAATGCCTGGGCTCAGCCAGGGAGTCAAACATCCCCGGTGCCTTCTTTTTGGTGCCCCTCTCCACCTGAGATGAGAAACTCGGGAGCAGCCGTCCTGTACCCTGGATCTGCAGAGCATCAGCATTACATGTCCATTACAGGTTCCATGTCCAACAGCTCCCCCCCTGACACCCCTGATTCCGGCTACTGGGGCGGCGGCCAGGAGAACAGCCCAGCACAGGAAGATCACTACCCCCAGGTGTTTGACTCCTGGCAAGGGTATGCTGCAGAGGGCTCCAGGGAGTCAGCCAGCCCAGGGCCGATGATGCCTTCCCAGCATGCCCCTCTGCCTGAACTATCTATTTTCGAGATTCTGAGAGAGCTTGGTGACGAGTCTTGGTGAGGAAAGGGACTGGACAGTCAATTCCCTAAAGCAAAGCATGATTTATACTTTGTCAAATGATAGTGTCGCGTACTGAAAATAGCTGATCTACAAGCTCACAACCACATCATTTGAGATTATGTGTATCATTTAGATTTTTTGCAATTGCCATTTGTGTATTTATTTACTGTTTTTGATATGTACATAAAAAGAGGACTGTAGTGACATTTCAGTAGATCCCATCAAACTGTTGCCAACGGTACCTAATATTTTATTTGAAAAATGTTATCCTACAATTGATCCTCAATATTTACTTGAAGCTATTTATTAGTTATCTATTACCTATTTATCATGTATTTATGACTTTCTGCACTTTTATACAAAATAAATCTGTTATAAATCATATAATTTGATTGTTTGTGTTTAATATCTTTAAAACCTATACAACTGAGACAGGCTCATCAGTAAAGTACTTGAATTTCTTTGTTATCCTTGTTACATGTGACAGATGTTCCATCAACTTGGTAGAAAAAAGTAGGTCAAATCTCATTACCACTAGATGGCGCTTGTGAGTTGGGCCATGGGCACTGAGGCAGTAACAGATACATTCTGACCCAAAATTCTTTAGTAAAAAAAGAAAAGAAAAAAGATCGGGGGAAATATTCAAATATTTAAAATCTATTCCCTTTTGTCAAATATGTTTTTGTTTGTTTGTTTGTTTTTAAATACATCAAAATAGGAAGTCGGTCAGATCGGTCAGAACTATTAGGGAACAGGATCATGGCGTCAGAGATTCGGGGGTTAGCTCCGCCCACAGTGGGCCCCATTCTATTTTGCTGACTAGTTTGACACGCTGTAGATCTATGCTTCTTGTCGAGCAAGCTAAGCAGCAAGTGTGACGTTGGTGTTCAGACTGTGTACATTATCTTCCATCTCTCTTCTATCTCTTACTTGTCTGTCGCTCTAATTTAGCAATGGTACGTAGCTGCTGCGTTTGTCGGATGAAAATCATGCAATGCCAAGTGTTCAGACGTTGAAAGTCAAATGTACACATTTCCAACTTGGAAGCAAAGCTACAGAGATCAGATGTCGCGTGTCGGAGATATCAAATACACGTTGTATGGCTTGGGTGTCAGCCTTAAGACAAAACAACATAACCTTCAACAACATTTCCAAACACATCTCTACCCATGCTCAAACGAGCATGACAGCACACAATAAAAATATAAAAATCAATTGTGCTGATCAGACGGAGTCTCACGGAGCACAGCAGATCCTGCTAAGTGGCTACAGGCTAGGCTGGCAGTTTGCATGGGAAGTGTGTGGCCGTAGTAGCTAAATCTGGCATTAAAAAAAATAGAATTTCTATCGAATATTTTAAATACAATGAGATTGAGCTAACAGTTCAGTTTTGTTTATCTTTGTGTCCTGTCTGGGAAAAGTTGTCAAGCGTGGCTCACGGTGGCTGAGTAAACAGGGTCTGTCTGTCTCTCTGTCAGATGGACCCCAGGATAGAGATAACACTCGCAGAAAGGTTGTTATTTTTAGAGAGAAATGTCCCGCAATATGAATACATTTTGACATGTTTTATTTTGATGGTAACTGTTGTATAATCATAATATTACACTCGCGGGAGGGTGGCTTTATCATATTATTGACACCACGCTTCATTATTTACAACTGTCGTCATAGTCATAGCAAAAAAGATGCCGACCGGAACTACGTCATTTTAGGCAAGTCTCCGCCCTAAGCCCGTTCCCAATACTCTGACATAAAATGTTTTACTGTGTTCCAATTTATTACTAAAGTACTTAATTTATCCTATGCCAAAACATAATTCTGCAATGTCTTCATTTTGCCAATGACTTTTCCATTACTTTGGCGATAAGGGGCTTGAGTGGGGGCACATGATGTCATACACCCCATCCCACACCACTTCTAACCTGTCACATGATAACAATTCACATCCAAAGGAGTGATGTGCCAAGTAGGAAGTCGGGCAGATTGATCAGATTCAGAACTATACTCTGACAGTGAGTACAATGGGTACAACAGGTGAAACAGGTTCGCAGGCATCATTCCCAAATCCCAACGGGCATCTTCTTAGTAATATAGATATGGTAAAAATGTCAGTGTCTTCAATTCACATTTTTGACCTCTTCCAACTGTCAATTATCCACAAATTGTTGCAATTTGATATGTCATTTCTGTAGATGTGGGGAGAGCTCCCGGTAATATGTTGATCAAATGACATTGTTCCTTCTGCAGCTTTGAGTCTCGGTAGTTCAATCATAATCTGGCACTATGTTGTCTGGTCAAATATAACTGTGGAGAATCTTCTTTATCTATGCATACTCCAGGGACATGAAAACATATGGGAATTAGGCCAAAGCAATTCAGTTACTCCAAGTCTTTATTTTGGGTTTATTTACTTCAATAAAAAAAAATGGACAACACCAAAGGCCAAGTGGCCTTTGGTGTTGACGAAATTAAGCTAAAGTAAACTAAATGTATCATTTATGTTTATGTTCATATCTATAATATGAGGAAAGAGCTATAAGATCACAATAAAGCTTGCATCCAGAAATATTCAAGTCCCTCCTTATATAGTATAATGGGAGATTAGTTGATAAATGTCTTGAGTGGGGGCACATGCTGTCATACACCCCAATCCACACCACTTCTAACCTGTCACATGATAACAATTCACATCCAAAGGAGTGATGTGCCAAGTAGGAAGTCGGTCAGATTGGTCAGAACTATACTCTGACAGTGAGTACAATGGGTACAACAGGTGAAACAGGTTCGCATGAAAACCAGGGGGTACATGTGTTCCCAACGGGCATCATTCCCAACGGGCATTGTCTTAGTAATATAGAAATGTTAAAAATGTCAGTGTCTTCAATTCACATTTTTAACATCTTAAAATTGTCAATTCTCTATGTCTAATGTAATAAAATAGTATATGGCAGTTTTTTTGTATGTCATAAGCCTGAGCAGAAGATAAAATGTTTCATCTTCATTATCTAACTGTTGAAGCACACACTGTAAAAACACAGAGGTTTTGTTCATGCCATTTACTCAGATTTTTTTAAGGCACCCTGGATAAGAATCTCTGCTAAATGCCTAAATTATTAATTTGAATTGTATTATTGTTCAATTATTATATGTTCCAATTTATCACTAAACTACTTAATATATCCTATGCCAAAACATATGTCTGCAATGTCTTAGTTTTGCCAATGACTTTGCCATTACTTTGATAGAGATTAGGTGATAAGTGGGCTTGAGTGGGGGCACATGATGTCAAACAACCCATCACACACCACTTCTAACCTGTCACATGATAACAATTCTTTCTTTGGGGTGACTTCTGAAATCTTAGGGGATCCATATAAAAGGTGCCCTCCAACAAACTGGAGGCAGACACTGAGAGACCCTCAATCTGAAAGCAACACTGAACTCCACTGCAACTACATTTGGAATTTGGAACACCTTTTGAACACAAACATGTACTCCTCTACTGGTAAGTAGTGTTCACTGAGAAACAACTGATTTCAAGTTGTCATGAAATATACTGTATTGGTTTCCTTTACTTGTTAAGACTATCAATGGTTTAATTCAACACTTCTAGCTGTGAGTGAGATGTGCCTGTATAGGTGCACCACCTGGCAATAACAGTGGATGTAGATAGGGTTTCTTTAAACTGCTTGGAATACCAGATAATTGTGCGTTGTGTTATGCAATGTGATGTTCTAGTGTCTCAATAGTGGAAGGAATGTATTGAATTCTTGTGCCTTATTCCCTGTTCTTTTTTTATTGTCCACTAAAACACATTTAGCTTGTAGATCTGCTATTTTCACCTAATGTTCGCCTATTTTCTCAGAATGTTAGTCTCTTATGACATGGCCAGAATATTTCCGCTGGGGTTCATGTGGTCAATATAAAGAGATGCATGACAATAATCTCTCTCTCCTCTCCTGACAGATGATCCTAGACAGGTGACCTCTGCTGCCAGTGGTGCCTCCTCCCGCAGTACCAACCGCAGGAAGAGGACCAGTTTCACCAAGGAGCACTTGGAGCTCCTCCGCATCACATTCCAGACTAACCCCTACCCGGGCATCAGTCTGAGAGAGAGCCTGTCCCAGACCACCGGCCTCCCCGAGTCACGCATCCAGGTATGTCTTCTTTTTCAACACTTTGCATGCTCACATGCATATCACATATCATACAATATCTACTCGCATCTGCTCTTGCTCTGTTCCAATTTCTGTTTACACAGAAAACCATTAACTGACACACAAGAGCAGAATGTTCTCTTAATCTATTACAGTGATATCCAAACCTAACCGTCAACCTTTCTTTTTCCCTCAGGTGTGGTTTCAAAACACAAGAGCTCGAACCCTGAAGTTCAAAGGGGCCAAAAAAGCCTTGTGGAAGGCTGAGCTTGAAGGTCCTACCCAGGAATTCTCTCCGCCCCACACCATGGACCCCAGCAGCCCTGAGTCTGGCACTGCCCTTTTGCCACCCCAGGGACCACCACCTGGATATCATGCCCAGGTGAAGGAGGGGGTGTTGAAAGATGACTTATGGCGGCGCCCTCAAGCCTACTCCACCCCTGTACATCATGGGCACTATGGCACCATGTATCAGGCCGAGCAGGATCGGTACCCTGGAAGCAGCTCCAGCCCATCCGTGATGAATGCCTGGGCTCAGCCAGGGAGTCAAACATCCCCGGTGCCTTCTTTTTGGTGCCCCTCTCCACCTGAGATGAGAAACTCGGGAGCAGCCGTCCTGTACCCTGGATCTGCAGAGCATCAGCATTACATGTCCATTACAGGTTCCATGTCCAACAGCTCCCCCCCTGACACCCCTGATTCCGGCTACTGGGGCGGCGGCCAGGAGAACAGCCCAGCACAGGAAGATCACTACCCCCAGGTGTTTGACTCCTGGCAAGGGTATGCTGCAGAGGGCTCCAGGGAGTCAGCCAGCCCAGGGCCGATGATGCCTTCCCAGCATGCCCCTCTGCCTGAACTATCTATTTTCGAGATTCTGAGAGAGCTCGGTGACGAGTCTTGGTGAGGAAAGGGACTGGACAGTCAATTCCCTAAAGCAAAGCATGATTTATACTTTGTCAAATGACAGTGTCGCGTACTGAAAATAGCTGATCTACAAGCTCACAACCACATCATTTGAGATTATGTGTATCATTTAGATGTTTTGCAATTGCCATTTGTGTATTTATTTACTGTTTTTGATATGTACATAAAAAGAGGACTGTAGTGACATTTCAGTAGATCCCATCAAACTGTTGCCAACGGTACCTAATATTTTATTTGAAAAATGTTATTCTACAATTGATCCTCAACATTTACTTGAAGCTATTTATTAGTTATCTATTACCTATTTATCATGTATTTATGACTTTCTGCACTTTTATACAAAATAAATCTGTTATAAATCATATAATTTGATTGTTTGTGTTTAATATCTTTAAAACCTATACAACTGAGACAGGCTCATCAGTAAAGTACTTGAATTTCTTTGTTATCCTTGTTACATGTGACAGATGTTCCATAAACTTGGTAGAAAAAAAGTAGGTCAAATCTCATTACCACTAGATGGCGCTTGTGAGTTGGGCCATGGGCACTGAGGCAGTAACAGATACATTCTGACCCAAACTTCTTTAGTTAAAAAAAAAAAAAAAGATCGGGGGAAATATTCAAATATTTAAAATCTATTCCCTTTTGTCAAATATGTTTTTGTTTGTTTGTTTGTTTTTAAATACATCAAAATAGGAAGTCGGTCAGATCGGTCAGAACTATTAGGGAACAGGATCATGGCGTCAGAGATTCGGGGGTTAGCTCCGCCCACAGTGGGCCCCATTCTATTTTGCTGACTAGTTTGACACGCTGTAGATCTATGCTTCTTGTCGAGCAAGTTAAGCAGCAAGTGTGACGTTGGTGTTCAGACTGTGTACATTATCTTCCATCTCTCTTCTATCTCTTACTTGTCTGTCGCTCTAATTTAGCAATGGTACATAGCTGCTGCGTTTGTCGGATGAAAATCATGCAATGCCAAGTGTTCAGACGTTGAAAGTCAAATGTACACATTTCCAACTTGGAAGCAAAGCTACAGAGATCAGATGTCGCGTGTCGGAGATATCAAATACACGTTGTATGGCTTGGGTGTCAGCCTTAAGACAAAACAACATAACCTTCAACAACATTTCCAAACACATCTCTACCCATGCTCAAACGAGCATGACAGCACACAATAAAAATATAAAAATCAATTGTGCTGATCAGACGGAGTCTCACGGAGCACAGCAGATCCTGCTAAGTGGCTACAGGCTAGGCTGGCAGTTTGCATGGGAAGTGTGTGGCCGTAGTAGCTAAATCTGGCATTAAAAATAATATTTTAAATACAATGAGATTGAGCTAACAGTTCAGTTTTGTTTATCTTTGTGTCCTGTCTGGGAAAAGTTGTCAAACGTGGCTCACGGTGGCTGAGTAAAAAGGGTCTGTCTGTCTCTCTGTCAGATGGACCCCAGGATAGAGATAACACTCGCCGAAAGGTTGTTATTTTTAGAGAGAAATGTCCCGCAATATGAATACATTTTGACATGTTTTATTTTGATGGTAACTGTTGTATAATCATAATATTACACTCGCGGGAGGGTGGCTTTATCATATTATTGACACCACGCTTCATTATTTACAACTGTCGTCATAGTCATGGCAAAAAAGATGCCGACCGGAACTACGTCATTTTAGGCAAGTCTCCGCCCTAAGCCCGTTCCCAATACTCTGACATAAAATGTTTTACTGTGTTCCAATTTATTACTAAAGTACTTAATTTATCCTATGCCAAAACATAATTCTGCAATGTCTTAATTTTGCCAATGACTTTTCCATTACTTTGGCGATAAGGGGCTTGAGTGGGGGCACATGATGTCATACACCCCATCCCACACCACTTCTAACCTGTCACATGATAACAATTCACATCCAAAGGAGTGATGTGCCAAGTAGGAAGTCGGTCAGATTGGTCAGATTCAGAACTATACTCTGACAGTGAGTACAATGGGTACAACAGGTGAAACAGGCATCATTCCCAAATCCCAACGGGCATCTTCTTAGTAATATAGAGATGGTAAAAATGTCAGTTTTAACCTCTTCCAACTGTCAATTATCCACAAACTGTTGCAATTTGATATGTCATTTCTGTAGATGTGGGGAGAGCTCCCGGTAATATGTTGATCAAATGACATTGTTCCTTCTGCACCTTTGAGTCTCGGTAGTTCAATCATAATCTGGCACTATGTTGTCTGGTCAAATATAACTGTGGAGAATCTTCTTTATCTATGCATACTCCAGGGACATGAAAACATATGGGATTTAGGCCAAAGCAATTCAGTTACTCCAAGTCTTTATTTTGGGTTTATTTACTTCAATAAAAAAAACGGACAACACCAAAGGCCAAGTGGCCTTGCCCCTAAAATGAAGAAATTCCAGGCCTGGCCTAATTTCTAAACTAAAGTAAACTAAATGTATCATCTATGTTTATGTTCAAATCTATAACATGAGGAAAGAGCTATAAGATCACAATAAAGCTTGCATCCAGAAATATTCAAGTCCTTCCTTATATAGTATTATGGCAGTTTTTTAGTATGTCATAACCCTGAGCAGTAGATGAAATGGGGAGGCATGCGTTAATCCGACAGACCTTTTCTCCGACTATGTGGCATCCGCGTGCGGTTAGGGTTAGGGTGCGGGTTCATCTTCATTGTCTAACTGTTGAAGCACACACTGTAAACACACAGAGATTTTGTTCATGCCATTTACTCAGATTGTTTCAAGGCACTCTGGATAAGAATCTCTGCTAAATGCCTAAATTATAAATTTGAATTGTATTTTTTTTTCCCGCTGTGTTCCAATCTATCACTAAAGTACTAATTTATCCTATGCCAAAACAAATTTCTGCAATGTCTTAATTTTACCAATGACTTTGACATTACTTTGATAGAGATTAGTTGATAAATGTCTTGAGTGGGGGCACATCATGTCATACACACCACTTCTACCTGTCACATGATAACAATTCACATCCAAAGGAGTGATGTGCCAAGTAGGAAGTCAGTCAGATTGGTCAGAACTATACTCTGACAGTGAGTACAATGGGTACAACAGGTGAAACAGGTTCGCATGAAAACCAGATGGTACATGTGTTCCCAACGGGCATTGGCTTAGTAATATAGAAATGGTAAAAATGTCAGTGTCTTCAATTCACATTTTTAACCTGGTAAAATTGTCAATTCTCCATAATGTAATTAAATAGTATATGGCAGTTTTTTAGTATGTCATAAGCCTGAGCAGGAGATAAAATGTTGCATCTTCATTATCTAACTGTTATTGGATAAGACCATGGATAAGAATCTCTGCTAAATGCCTAAATTATTAATTTGAATTGTATTATTGTTCAATTATTATATGTTCCAATTTATCACCAAACTACTTAATGTATCCTATGCCAAAACATATGTCTGCAATGTCTTACTTTTGCCAATGACTTTGCCATTACTTTGATAGAGATTAGGTGATAAGTGGGCTTGAGTGTCGGCACATGATGTCAAACAACCCATCACACACCACTTCTAACCTGTCACATGATAACAAGTCACACCTTCTTTCTTTGGGGTGACTTCTGAAATCTTAGGGGATTCATATAAAAGGTGCCCCCCAACAAACTGGAGGCAGACACTGAGAGACCCTCAATCTGAAAGGAACACTGAACTCCATTGCAACTACATTTGGAATTTGGAACACCATTTGAACACAAACATGTACTCCTCCACTGGTAAGTAGTGTTCACTGAGAAACAACTGATTTCAAGATGTCATGAAATATACTGTATTTGTTTCCTTTACTTGTTAAGACTATCAATGGTTTAATTCAACACTTCTAGCAGTGAGTGAGATTTGCCTGTATAGATATACCACCTGGCAATAACAGTGGGTGTAGATAGGGTTTCTTTAAACTGCTTGGAATACCAGATAATTGTGCTTTGTGTTATGCAATGTGATGTTCTAGTGTCTGTATTGAATTGTTTTGCCTTATTCCCCGTTCTTTTTTTTATTGTCCACTAAAACACATTTAGCTTGTAGATATGCTATTTTCACCTAATGTTTGCCTATTTTCTCAGAATGTTAGTCTCTTATGACATGGCCAGAATATTGGCGCTGGGGTTCATGTGGTCAATAGAAAGAGATGCATGACAATAATGTCTCTCTCCTCTCCTGACAGATGATCCTAGACAGGTGACCTCTGCTGCCAGTGGTGCCTCCTCCCGCAGTACCAACCGCAGGAAAAGGACCAGTTTCACCAAGGAGCACTTGGAGCTCCTCCGCATCACATTCCAGACTAACCCCTACCCGGGCATCAGTCTGAGAGAGAGCCTGTCCCAGACCACCGGCCTCCCCGAATCACGCATCCAGGTATGTCTTCTTTTTCAACACTTTGCATGCTCACATGCATAGCATACAATATCTACTCGCATCTTACAACAAACTAGATAAGCCCCGGTGCTCTTGCTCTGTTCCAATTTCTGTTTACACAGAAAACCATTAACTGACACACAAGAGCAGAATGTTCTCTTAATCTATTACAGTGATATCCAAACCTAACCGTCTTCCTTTCTTTTTCCCTCAGGTGTGGTTTCAAAACACAAGAGCTCGCACCCTGAAGTTCAAAGGGGCCAAAAAAGCCTTGTGGAAGGCTGAGCTTGAAGGTCCTACCCAGGAATTCTCTCCGCCCCACACCATGGACCCCAGCAGCCCTGAGTCTGGCGCTGTCCCTTTGCCACCCCAGGGACCACCACCTGGATATCATGCCCAGGTGAAGGAGGAGGTGTTGAAAGATGACTTATGGCGGCGCCCTCAAGCCTACTCCACCCCTGTACATCATGGGCACTCTGACACCATGTATCAGGCCGAGCAGGATCGGTACCCTGGAAGCAGCTCCAGCCAATCCGTGACAAATGCCTGGGCTCAGCCAGGGAGTCAAACATCCCCGGTGCCTTCTTTTTGGTGCCCCTCTCCACCTGAGATGAGAAACTCGGGAGCAGCCGTCCTGTACCCTGGATCTGCAGAGCAGCAGCATTACATGTCCATTACAGGTTCCATGTCCAACAGCCCTGACACCCCTGATTCCGGCTACTGGGGCGGCGGCCAGGAGAACAGCCCAGCACAGGAAGATCACTACCCCCAGGTGTTTGACTCCTGGCAAGGGTATGCTGCAGAGGGCTCCAGGGAGTCAGCCAGCCCAGGGCCGATGATGCCTTCCCAGCATGCCCCTCTGCCTGAACTATCTATTCTCGAGATTCTGAGAGAGCTCTGTGACGAGTTTTGGTGAGGAAAGGGACAGGACAGTCAATTCCCTAAAGCATATACTTCGTCAAATGACAGTGTCGCGTACTGAAAATAGCTGATCTACAAGCTCACAACCACATCATTTGAGATTATGTGTATCATTTAGATGTTTTGCAATTGCCATTATTTACTGTTTTTGATATGTACATAAAAAGAGGACTGTAGTGACATTTCAGTAGATCCCATCAAACTGTTGCCAACGGGATCTAATATTTTATTTGAAAAATGTTATCCTACAATTGATCCTCAAGATTTACTTGAAGCTATTTATTAGTTATCTATTACCTATTTATCATGTATTTATGACTTTCTGCACTTTTATACAAAATAAATCTGTTATAAATCAATAATTTGATTGTTTTTGTGCAATATCTTTAAAACCTATACAACTGAGATAGGCTCATCAGTAAAGTACTTGAATTTCTTTGTTATCCTTGTTACATGTGACAGATGTTCCATCAACTTGGAAGAAAAAAAGTAGGTCAAATCTCATTACCACTAGATGGCGCTTGTGAGTTGGGCCATGGGCACTGAGGCAGTAACAGATACATTCTGACCCAAACTTCTTTAGTGAAAAAGAAAAAAAAAAGATTGGGGGAAATATTCAAATATTTAAAATCTATTCCCTTTTGTCAAATATGTTTTTGTTTGTTTGTTTGTTTTTAAATACATCAAAATAGGAAGTCGGTCAGATCGGTCAGAACTATTAGGGAACAGGATCATGGCGTCAGAGATTCGGGGGTTAGCTCCGCCCACAGTGGGCCCCATTCTATTTTGCTGACTAGTTTGACATGCAGTGCCGCAGTAACGTCAAGCTGTAGATCTATGCTTCTTGTCAAGCCAGCTAAGCAGCAAGTGTGACGTTGGTGTTCAGACTGTGTACATTATCTTCCATCTCTCTTCTATCTCTTACTTGTCTGTCGCTCTAATTTAGCAATGGTACGTAGCTGCTGCGTTGTTGGATGAAAATCATGCAATACCAAGTGTTCAGACATTGAAGCTCAAATGTACACATTTCCACAACATTTCCAAACACATCTCTACCCATCCAATAAAAACACACAATAAAACTAGAAAAAGTGCTCCTCGGAGCACAGGTCTCCGCCAGGTCAGGTACGTTATTCTGGCCTCCTGGTGGCGCTATAATAGGCCAATGTGAAAATGGTGCCATTTATTCTTAGGTCTTTCACTGCAATCAGACACTGCATTCCTGATTTGAGGCTTTTTGTTCAAAAAATGTGTTTTGCTAAATTAGACCTGCTGGTGGCGCTATAACAGGCCAATGTGAAAAGGGTGGCATTTCATCCTCGGCCTAGTGGGAATTTGCGTCTGAAATTTCACGGAAATCGCATGCTGCGTGCATAGTTTGAGGCAGTTTGTTGAAAACGGACCAATCCTGCAAACTTTGGAAGCCAACCTTAACCAATGAGGATGGAATATGGGAAATCGGACAGATCAGGGTTGATCATATGACTATAGAGATACTGTGTACTGATTTGCATGACGTTTGGTTAAAAACTGTAGGAGTAATGTGAAAAAATGGGTTTTGCACAAATCGGCCTCCTGGTGGCGCTATAACAGGCCCATGTGAAAATAAAATTGAGGCAGAGGTTCTGAATTGGCATCCAGGGAGTGTGTGTGCACAGTTTCGCAGCGACCGGGCCAACGGTGCCGGAGATTTGGTGGTAACACACGGACACACGGACACACGGACGGAGGGTAAAACATACTCTCTCGCCATGCCTTTCGGCCTGGCGGAGACACATATAAAAATCAATTGTGCTGATCAGACAGAGTCTCACGGAGCACAGCTGATCCTGCTAAGTGGCTATAGGCTAGGCTGGCAGTTTGCATGGGAAGTTTGTGGCCGTAGTAGCTACATCTGGCATTAAAAAAATAGAATTTCTATCGAATATTTTAAATACAATGAGATTGAGCTAACAGTTCAGTTTTGTTTATCTTTGTGTCCTGTCTGAGAAAAGTTGTCAAGCGTGGCTCACGGTGGCTGAGCAAACAGGGTCTGTCTGTCTGTCTCTCTGTCAGACGGACCCCAGGATAGAGATAACACTCGCAGAAAGGTAGTTATTTTGAGAGAGAAAAGTCCCGCAATATGAATACATTTTGACATGTTTTATTTTGATGGTAACTGTTGTATAATCGTAATATTACACTCGCTGGAGGGTGGCTTTATCATATTATTGACTCCACGCTTCATTATTTACAACTGTCGTCATAGTCATAGCAAAAAATATGCCGACCGGTTCTACGTCATTTTGGGCAAGTCTCCGCCCTAAGCCCGTTCCCAATACTCTGACATAAAATGTTTTACTGTGTTCCAATTCATTACTAAAGTAGTTAATTTATCCTATGCCAAGACATAATTCTGCAATGTCTTAATTTTGCCAATGACTTTTCCATTACTTTGGCGATAAGGGGCTTGAGTGGGGGCACATGATGTCATACACCCCATCCCACACCACTTCTAACCTGTCACATGATAACAATTCACATCCAAAGGAGTGATGTGCCAAGTAGGAAGTCGGTCAGATTGGTCAGATTCAGAACTATACTCTGACAGTGAGTACAATGGGTACAACAGGTGAAACAGGTTCGCAGGCATCATTCCCAAATCCCAACCGGCATCTTCTTAGTAATATAGAGATGGTAAAAATGTCAGTGTCTTCAATTCACATTTTTAACCTCTTCCAACTGTCAATTATCCACAAACTGTGGCATTTTGATATGTATTTTCTGTAGATGTGGGGAGAGCTCCTGGTAATATGTTGATCAAATGACATTGTTCCTTCTGCACCTTTGAGTCTCTGTAGTTCAATCATAAGCTGGCACTATGTTGTCTGGTCAAATATAATTGTGGAGAATCTTCTTTATCTATGCATACTCCAGGGACATGAACAAATATGGGATTCAGGCCAAAGCAATTCAGTTACTCCAAGTCTTTATTTTAGGTTTATTTACTTCAATAAAAAAATGGACAACACCAAAGGCCAAGTGGCCTTGCCCCTAAAATGACGAAATTCCAGGCCTGGTCTAATTTCTAAACTAAAGTAAACTAAATGTATCATTTATGTTTATGTTCATATCTATAATATGAGGAAAGAGCTATAAGATCACAATAAAGCTTGCATCCAGAAATATTCAAGTCCTTCCTTATATAGTATATGGTTTTTACTATGTCATAACCCTGAGCAGAAGATAAAATGTTTCATCTTCATTGTCTAACTGTTATTGAAGCACACACTGTAAACACACAGAGATTTTGTTCATGCCATTTACTCAGATTGTTTCAAGGCACTCTGGATAAGAATCTCTGCTAAATGCCTAAATTATAAATTTGAATTGTATTTTTTTTCCCGCTGTGTTCCAATCTATCACTAAAGTACTACTTTATCCTATGCCAAAACAAATTTCTGCAATGTCTTAATTTTACTTTGACATTACTTTGATAGAGATTAGTTGATAAATGTCTTGAGTGGGGGCACATCATGTCATACACCCCAATACACACCACTTCTAACCTGTCACATGATAACAATTCACATCCAAAGGAGTGATGTGCCAAGTAGGAAGTCAGTCAGATTGGTCAGAACTATACTCTGACAGTGAGTACAATGGGTACAACAGGTGAAACAGGTTCGCATGAAAACCAGAGGGTATACATGTGTTCCCAACGGGCATCATTCCCAACGGGCATTGGCTTAGTAATATAGAAATGGTAAAATATCAGTGTCTTCACATTTTTAACCTCGTAAAATTGTCAATTCTCCATAATGTAATTAAATAGTATATAGCAGTTTTTTAGTATGTCATAAGCCTGAGCAGAAGATAAAATGTTTCATCTTCATTATCTAACTGTTATTGAATCACACACTGTAAACACACAGAGGTTTTGTTCATGCCATTTACTCAGATTTTTTTAAGGCACCATGGATAAGAATCTCTGCTAAATGCCTAAATTATTAATTTGAATTTTATTTTTGTTCAATTATTATATGTTCCAATTCATCACTAAACTACTTAATGTATCCTATGCCAAAACATATGTCTGCAATGTCTTAGTTTTGCCAATGACTTTGCCATTACTTTGATAGAGATTAGTTGATAAGTGGGCTTGAGTGGGGGCACATGATGTCATACGACCCATCACACACCACTTCTAACCTGTCACATGATAACAATTCACACCTTCTTTCTTTGGGGTGACTTCTGAAATCTTAGGGGATCCATATAAAAGGTGCCCCCCAACAAACTGGAGGCAGACACTGGGAGACCCTCAATCTGAAAGGAACACTGAACTCCATTGCAACTACATTTGGAATTTGGAACACCATTTGAACACAAACATGTACTCCTCCACTGGTAAGTAGTGTTCACTGAGAAACAACTGATTTCAAGTTGTCATGAAATATACTGTATTTGTTTCCTTTACTTGTTAAGACTATCAATGGTTTAATTCAACACTTCTAGCTGTGAGTGAGATTTGCCTGTATAGGTGCACCACCTGGCAATAACAGTGGGTGTAGATATGGTTTCTTTAAACTGCTTGGAATACCAGATAATTGTGCTTTGTGTTATGCAATGTGATGTTCTAGTGTCTCAATAGTGGAAGGAATGTATTGAATTGTTGTGCCTTATCCCCTGTTCTTTTTTTTATTGTCCACTAAAACACATTTAGCTTTTAGATCTGCTATTTTCACCTAATGTTCGTCTATTTTCTCAGAATGTTAGTCTCTTATGACATGGCCAGAATATTGGAGCTGGGGTTCATGTGGTCAATAGAAAGAGATGCATGACAATAATCTCTCTCTCCTCTCCTGACAGATGATCCTAGACAGGTGACCTCTGCTGCCAGTGGTGCCTCCTCCCGCAGTACCAACCGCAGGAAGAGGACCAGTTTCACCAAGGAGCACTTGGAGCTCCTCCGCATCACATTCCAGACTAACCCCTACCCGGGCATCAGTCTGAGAGAGAGCCTGTCCCAGACCACCGGCCTCCCCGAGTCACGCATCCAGGTATGTCGTCTTTTTCAACACTTTGCATGCTCACATGCATAGCATACAATATCTACTCGCATCTGCTCTTGCTCTGCTCCAATTTCTGTTTACAAAGAAAACCATTAACTGACACACAAGAGCAGAATGTTCTCTTAATCTATTACAGTGATATCCAAACCTAACCGTCAACCTTTCTTTTTCCCTCAGGTGTGGTTTCAAAACACAAGAGCTCGCAACCTGAAGTTCAAAGGAGCCAAAAAAGCATTGTGGAAGGCTGAGCTTGAAGGTCCTACCCAGGAATTCTCTCCGCCCCACACCATGGACACCAGCGGCCCTGAGTCTGGCGCTGTCCCTTTGCCACCCCAGGGACCACCACCTGGATATCATGCCCAGGTGAAGGAGGAGGTGTTGAAAGATGACTTATGGCGGCGCCCTCAAGCCTACTCCACCCCTGTACATCATGGGCACTATGGCACCATGTATCAGGCCGAGCAGGATCGGTACCCTGGAAGCAGCTCCAGCCCATCCGTGACGAATGCCTGGCCTCAGCCAGGGAGTCAAACATCCCCGGTGCCTTCTTTTTGGTGCCCCTCTCCACCTGAGATGAGAAACTCGGGAGCAGCCGTCCTGTACCCTGGATCTGCAGAGCAGCAGCATTACATGTCCATTACAGGTTCCATGTCCAACAGCTCCCCCCCTGACACCCCTGATTCCGGCTACTGGGGCGGCGGCCAGGAGAACAGCCCAGCACAGGAAGATCACTACCCCCAGGTGTTTGACTCCTGGCAAGGGTATGCTGCAGAGGGCTCCAGGGAGTCAGCCAGCCCAGGGCCGATGATGCCTTCCCAGCATGCCCCTCTGCCTGAACTATCTATTTTCGAGATTCTGAGAGAGCTTGGTGACGAGTCTTGGTGAGGAAAGGGACTGGACAGTCAATTCCCTAAAGCAAAGCATGATTTATACTTTGTCAAATGACAGTGTCGCGTACTGAAAATAGCTGATCTACAAGCTCACAACCACATCATTTGAGATTATGTGTATCATTTAGATTTTTTGCAATTGCCATTTGTGTATTTATTTACTGTTTTTGATATGTACATAAAAAGAGGACTGTAGTGACATTTCAGTAGATCCCATCAAACTGTTGCCAACGGTACCTAATATTTTATTTGAAAAATGTTATCCTACAATTGATCCTCAATATTTACTTGAAGCTATTTATTAGTTATCTATTACCTATTTATCATGTATTTATGACTTTCTGCACTTTTATACAAAATAAATCTGTTATAAATCATATAATCTGATTGTTTGTGTTTAATATCTTTAAAACCTATACAACTGAGACAGGCTCATCAGTAAAGTACTTGAATTTCTTTGTTATCCTTGTTACATGTGACAGATGTTCCATCAACTTGGTAGAAAAAAAGTAGGTCAAATCTCATTACCACTAGATGGCGCTTGTGAGTTGGGCCATGGGCACTGAGGCAGTAACAGATACATTCTGACCCAAAATTCTTTAGTAAAAAAAGAAAAGAAAAAAGATCGGGGGAAATATTCAAATATTTAAAATCTATTCCATTTTGTCAAATATGTTTTTGTTTGTTTGTTTGTTTTTAAATACATCAAAATAGGAAGTCGGTCAGATCGGTCAGAACTATTAGGGAACAGGATCATGGCGTCAGAGATTCGGGGGTTAGCTCCGCCCACAGTGGGCCCCATTCTATTTTGCTGACTAGTTTGACACGCTGTAGATCTATGCTTCTTGTCGAGCAAGCTAAGCAGCAAGTGTGACGTTGGTGTTCAGACTGTGTACATTATCTTCCATCTCTCTTCTATCTCTTACTTGTCTGTCACTCTAATTTAGCAATGGTACGTAGCTGATGCGTTTGTCGGATGAAAATCATGCAATGCCAAGTGTTCAGACGTTGAAAGTCAAATGTACACATTTCCAACTTGGAAGCAAAGCTACAGAGATCAGATGTCGCGTGTCGGAGATATCAAATACACGTTGTATGGCTTGGGTGTCAGCCTTAAGACAAAACAACATAACCTTCAACAACATTTCCAAACACATCTCTACCCATGCTCAAACGAGCATGACAGCACACAATAAAAATATAAAAATCAATTGTGCTGATCAGACGGAGTCTCACGGAGCACAGCAGATCCTGCTAAGTGGCTACAGGCTAGGCTGGCAGTTTGCATGGGAAGTGTGTGGCCGTAGTAGCTAAATCTGGCATTAAAAAAAAGTAGAATTTCTATCGAATATTTTAAATACAATGAGATTGAGCTAACAGTTCAGTTTTGTTTATCTTTGTGTCCTGTCTGGGAAAAGTTGTCAAGCGTGGCTCACGGTGGCTGAGTAAACAGGGTCTGTCTGTCTCTCTGTCAGATGGACCCCAGGATAGAGATAACACTCGCAGAAAGGTTGTTATTTTTAGAGAGAAATGTCCCGCAATATGAATACATTTTGACATGTTTTATTTTGATGGTAACTGTTGTATAATCATAATATTACACTCGTGGGAGGGTGGCTTTATCATATTATTGACACCACGCTTCATTATTTACAACTGTCGTCATAGTCATAGCAAAAAAGATGCCGACCGGAACTACGTCATTTTAGGCAAGTCTCCGCCCTAAGCCCGTTCCCAATACTCTGACATAAAATGTTTTACTGTGTTCCAATTTATTACTAAAGTACTTAATTTATCCTATGCCAAAACATAATTCTGCAATGTCTTAATTTTGCCAATGACTTTTCCATTACTTTGGCGATAAGGGGCTTGAGTGGGGGCACATGATGTCATACACCCCATCCCACACCACTTCTAACCTGTCACATGATAACAATTCACATCCAAAGGAGTGATGTGCCAAGTAGGAAGTCGGGCAGATTGATCAGATTCAGAACTATACTCTGACAGTGAGTACAATGGGTACAACAGGTGAAACAGGTTCGCAGGCATCATTCCCAAATCCCAACGGGCATCTTCTTAGTAATATAGAGATGGTAAAAATGTCAGTGTCTTCAATTCACATTTTTGACCTCTTCCAACTGTCAATTATCCACAAATTGTTGCAATTTGATATGTCATTTCTGTAGATGTGGGGAGAGCTCCCGGTAATATGTTGATCAAATGACATTGTTCCTTCTGCAGCTTTGAGTCTCGGTAGTTCAATCATAATCTGGCACTATGTTGTCTGGTCAAATATAACTGTGGAGAATCTTCTTTATCTATGCATACTCCAGGGACATGAAAACATATGGGATTTAGGCCAAAGCAATTCAGTTACTCCAAGTCTTTATTTTGGGTTTATTTACTTCAATAAAAAAAAATGGACAACACCAAAGGCCAAGTGGCCTTTGGTGTTGACGAAATTAAGCTAAAGTAAACTAAATGTATCATTTATGTTTATGTTCATATCTATAATATGAGGAAAGAGCTATAAGATCACAATAAAGCTTGCATCCAGAAATATTCAAGTCCCTCCTTATATAGTATAATGGGAGATTAGTTGATAAATGATAACAATTTTCACATCCAAAGGAGTGATGTGCCAAGTAGGAAGTCGGTCAGATTGGTCAGAACTATACTCTGACAGTGAGTACAATGGGTACAACAGGTGAAACAGGTTCGCATGAAAACCAGGGGGTACATGTGTTCCCAACGGGCATCATTCCCAACGGGCATTGTCTTAGTAATATAGAAATGTTAAAAATGTCAGTGTCTTCAATTCACATTTTTAACATCTTAAATTTGTCAATTCTCTATGTCTAATGTAATAAAATAGTATATGGCAGTTTTTTTGTATGTCATAAGCCTGAGCAGAAGATACAATGTTTCATCTTCATTATCTAACTGTTGAAGCACACACTGTAAAAAAACAGAGGTTTTGTTCATGCCATTTACTCAGATTTTTTTAAGGCACCCTGGATAAGAATCTCTGCTAAATGCCTAAATTATTAATTTTAATTGTATTATTGTTCAATTATTATATGTTCCAATTTATCACTAAACTACTTAATATATCCTATGCCAAAACATATGTCTGCAATGTCTTAGTTTTGCCAATGACTTTGCCATTACTTTGATAGAGATTAGGTGATAAGTGGGCTTGAGTGGGGGCACATGATGTCAAACAACCCATCACACACCACTTCTAACCTGTCACATGATAACAATTCACACCTTCTTTCTTTGGGGTGACTTCTGAAATCTTAGGGGATCCATATAAAAGGTGCCCTCCAACAAACTGGAGGCAGACACTGAGAGACCCTCAATCTGAAAGCAACACTGAACTCCACTGCAACTACATTTGGAATTTGGAACACCTTTTGAACACAAACATGTACTCCTCTACTGGTAAGTAGTGTTCACTGAGAAACAACTGATTTCAAATTGTCATGAAATATACTGTATTTGTTTCCTTTACTTGTTAAGACTATCAATGGTTTAATTCAACACTTCTAGCTGTGAGTGAGATGTGCCTGTATAGGTGCACCACCTGGCAATAACAGTGGATGTAGATAGGGTTTCTTTAAACTGCTTGGAATACCAGATAATTGTGCGTTGTGTTATGCAATGTGATGTTCTAGTGTCTCAATAGTGGAAGGAATGTATTGAATTCTTGTGCCTTATTCCCTGTTCTTTTTTTATTGTCCACTAAAACACATTTAGCTTGTAGATCTGCTATTTTCACCTAATGTTCGCCTATTTTCTCAGAATGTTAGTCTCTTATGACATGGCCAGAATATTTCCGCTGGGGTTCATGTGGTCAATATAAAGAGATGCATGACAATAATCTCTCTCTCCTCTCCTGACAGATGATCCTAGACAGGTGACCTCTGCTGCCAGTGGTGCCTCCTCCCGCAGTACCAACCGCAGGAAGAGGACCAGTTTCACCAAGGAGCACTTGGAGCTCCTCCGCATCACATTCCAGACTAACCCCTACCCGGGCATCAGTCTGAGAGAGAGCCTGTCCCAGACCACCGGCCTCCCCGAGTCACGCATCCAGGTATGTCTTCTTTTTCAACACTTTGCATGCTCACATGCATATCACATATCATACAATATCTACTCGCATCTGCTCTTGCTCTGTTCCAATTTCTGTTTACACAGAAAACCATTAACTGACACACAAGAGCAGAATGTTCTCTTAATCTATTACAGTGATATCCAAACCTAACCGTCTTCCTTTCTTTTTCCCTCAGGTGTGGTTTCAAAACACAAGAGCTCGCACCCTGAAGTTCAAAGGGGCCAAAAAAGCCTTGTGGAAGGCTGAGCTTGAAGGTCCTACCCAGGAATTCTCTCCGCCCCACACCATGGACCCCAGCAGCCCTGAGTCTGGCACTGCCCTTTTGCCACCCCAGGGACCAC
Source organism: Gymnoscopelus microlampas (assembly GCF_963454915.1). Taxonomy (NCBI): domain Eukaryota; kingdom Metazoa; phylum Chordata; class Actinopteri; order Myctophiformes; family Myctophidae; genus Gymnoscopelus; species Gymnoscopelus microlampas. The sequence continues at coordinate 42,541,782 of NC_139956.1, read as the reverse complement.
CACCTGGATATCATGCCCAGGTGAAGGAGGAGGTGTTGAAAGATGACTTATGGCGGCGCCCTCAAGCCTACTCCACCCCTGTACATCATGGGCACTATGGCACCATGTATCAGGCCGAGCAGGATCGGTACCCTGGAAGCAGCTCCAGCCCATCCGTGACGAATGCCTGGGCTCAGCCAGGGAGTCAAACATCCCCGGTGCCTTCTTTTTGGTGCCCCTCTCCACCTGAGATGAGAAACTCGGGAGCAGCCGTCCTGTACCCTGGATCTGCAGAGCAGCAGCATTACATGTCCATTACAGGTTCCATGTCCAACAGCTCCCCCCCTGACACCCCTGATTCCGGCTACTGGGGCGGCGGCCAGGAGAACAGCCCAGCACAGGAAGATCACTACCCCCAGGTGTTTGACTCCTGGCAAGGGTATGCTGCAGAGGGCTCCAGGGAGTCAGCCAGCCCAGGGCCGATGATGCCTTCCCAGCATGCCCCTCTGCCTGAACTATCTATTTTCGAGATTCTGAGAGAGCTTGGTGACGAGTCTTGGTGAGGAAAGGGACTGGACAGTCAATTCCCTAAAGCAAAGCATGATTTATACTTTGTCAAATGACAGTGTCGCGTACTGAAAATAGCTGATCTACAAGCTCACAACCACATCATTTGAGATTATGTGTATCATTTAGATTTTTTGCAATTGCCATTTGTGTATTTATTTACTGTTTTTGATATGTACATAAAAAGAGGACTGTAGTGACATTTCAGTAGATCCCATCAAACTGTTGCCAACGGTACCTAATATTTTATTTGAAAAATGTTATCCTACAATTGATCCTCAATATTTACTTGAAGCTATTTATTAGTTATCTATTACCTATTTATCATGTATTTATGACTTTCTGCACTTTTATACAAAATAAATCTGTTATAAATCATATAATTTGATTGTTTGTGTTTAATATCTTTAAAACCTATACAACTGAGACAGGCTCATCAGTAAAGTACTTGAATTTCTTTGTTATCCTTGTTACATGTGACAGATGTTCCATCAACTTGGTAGAAAAAAAGTAGGTCAAATCTCATTACCACTAGATGGCGCTTGTGAGTTGGGCCATGGGCACTGAGGCAGTAACAGATACATTCTGACCCAAACTTCTTTAGTGAAAAAAAAAAGAAAAAAGATTGGGGGTTAATATTCAAATATTTAAAATCCATTCCCTTTTGTCAAATATGTTTTTGTTTGTTTGTTTGTTTTTAAATACATCAAAATAGGAAGTCAGTCAGATCGGTCAGAACTATTAGGGAACAGGATCATGGCGTCAGAGATTCGGGGGTTAGCTCCGCCCACAGTGGGCCCCATTCTATTTTGCTGACTAGTTTGACATGCAGTGCCGCAGTAACGTCAAGCTGTAGATCTATGCTTCTTGTCGAGCCAGCTAAGCAGCAACTGTGACGTTGGTGTTCAGACTGTGTACATTATCTTCCATCTCTCTTCTATCTCTTACTTGTCTGTCGCTCTAATTTAGCAATGGTACGTAGCTGCTGCGTTGTTGGATGAAAATCATGCAATACCAAGTGTTCAGACATTGAAGCTCAAATGTACACATTTCCAACTTGGAAGCAAAGCTACAGAGATCAGATGTCGCGTGTCGGAGATATCAAATAAACGTTGTATGGCTTGGGTGTCAGCCTTAAGACGAAACAACAGAACCTTCAACAACATTTCCAAACACATCTCTACCCATCCAATAAAAACACACAATAAAAATATAAAAATCAATTGTGCTGATCAGACAGAGTCTCACGGAGCACAGCAGATCCTGCTAAGTGGCTATAGGCTAGGCTGGCAGTTTGCATGGGAAGTTTGTGGCCGTAGTAGCTAAATCTGGCATTAAAAAAATAGAATTTATATTGAATATTTCAAATACAATGAGATTGAGCTAACAGTTCAGTTTTGTTTATCTTTGTGTCCTGTCTGAGAAAAGTTGTCAAGCGTGGCTCACGGTGGCTGAGTAAACAGGGTCTGTCTGTTTGTCTCTCTGTCAGATGGACCCCAGGATAGAGATAACACTCGCAGAAAGGTAGTTATTTTGAGAGAGAAAAGTCCCGCAATATGAATACATTTTGACATGTTTTATTTTGATGGTAACTGTTGTATAATCGTAATATTACACTCGCGGGAGGGTGGCTTTATCATATTATTGACACCACGCTTCATTATTTACAACTGTCGTCATAGTCATAGCAAAAAATATGCCGACCGGTTCTACGTCATTTTGGGCAAGTCTCCGCCCTAAGCCCGTTCCCAATACTCTGACATAAAATGTTTTACTGTGTTCCAATTTATTACTAAAGTACTTAATTTATCCTATGCTAGGCATAATTCTGCAATGTCTTAATTTTGCCAATGACTTTTCCATTACTTTGGCGATAAGGGGCTTGAGTGGGGGCACATGATGTCATACACCCCATCCCACACCACTTCTAACCTGTCACATGATAACAATTCACATCCAAAGGAGTGATGTGCCAAGTAGGAAGTCGGTCAGATTGGTCAGATTCAGAACTATACTCTGACAGTGAGTACAATGGGTACAACAGGTGAAACAGGTTCGCAGGCATCATTCCCAAATCCCAACCGGCATCTTCTTAGTAATATAGAAATGGCAAAAACGTCAGTGTCTTCAATTCACATTTTTAACCTCTTCCAACTGTCAATTATCCACAAACAGTGGCATTTTGATATGTCATTTCTGTAGATGTGGGGAGAGCTCCCGGTAATATGTTGATCAAATGACATTGTTCCTTCTGCACCTTTGAGTCTCTGTAGTTCAATCATAATCTGGCACTATGTTGTCTGGTCAAATATAATTGTGGAGAATCTTCTTTATCTATGCATACTCCAGGGACATGAACAAATATGGGATTCAGGCCAAAGCAATTCAGTTACTCCAAGTCTTTATTTTAGGTTTATTTACTTCAATAAAAAAATGGACAACACCAAAGGCCAAGTGGCCTTGCCCCTAAAATGACGAAATTCCAGGCCTGGTCTAATTTCTAAACTAAAGTAAACTAAATGTATAATTTATGTTTATGTTCATATCTATAATATGAGGAAAGAGCTATAAGATCACAATAAAGCTTGCATCCAGAAATATTCAAGTCCTTCCTTATATAGTATATGGCAGTTTTTTACTATGTCATAACCCTGAGCAGAAGATAAAATGTTTCATCTTCATTGTCTAACTGTTATTGAAGCACACACTGTAAACACACAGAGATTTTGTTCATAACATTTACTCAGATTGTTTCAAGGCACTCTGGATAAGAATCTCTGCTAAATGCCAAAATTATAAATTTGAATTGTATTTATTTTTTTCGCTGTGTTCCAATCTATCACTAAAGTACTACTTTATCCTATGCCAAAACAAATTTCTGCAATGTCTTAATTTTACCAATGACTTTGACATTACTTTGATAGAGATTAGTTGATAAATGTCTTGAGTGGGGGCACATCATGTCATACACCCCAATACACACCACTTCTAACCTGTCACATGATAACAATTCACATCCAAAGGAGTGATGTGCCAAGTAGGAAGTCAGTCAGATTGGTCAGAACTATACTCTGACAGTGAGTACAATGGGTACAACAGGTGAAACAGGTTCGCATGAAAACCAGAGGGTACATGTGTTCCCAACGGGCATCATTCCCAACGGGCATTGGCTTAGTAATATAGAAATGGTAAACATGTCAGTGTCTTCAATTCACATTTTTAACCTCTTAAAATTGTCAATTCTCCATAATGTAATTAAATAGTATATGGTAGTTTTTTAGTATGTCATAAGCCTGAGCAGAAGATAAAATGTTTCATCTTCATTATCTAACTGTTATTGAAGCACACACTGTAAACACACAGAGGTTTTGTTCATGCCATTTACTCAGATTTTTTTAAGGCACCATGGATAAGAATCTCTGCTAAATGGCTAAATTATTAATTTGAATTGTATTATTGTTCAATATGTTCCAATTTATCACTAAACTACTTGTAATGTATAATGTATTATGCCAAAACATATGTCTGCAATGTCTTAGTTTTGCCAATGACTTTGCCATTACTTTGATAGAGATTAGGTGATAAGTGGGCTTGAGTGGGGGCACATGATGTCAAACAACACACCACTTCTAACCTGTCACATGATAACAAGTCACACCTTCTTTCTTTGGGGTGACTTCTGAAATCTTAGGGGATCCATATAAAAGGTGCCCTCCAACAAACTGGAGGCAGACACTGAGAGACCCTCAATCTGAAAGGAACACTGAACTCCACTGCAACTACATTTGGAATTTGGAACACCATTTGAACACAAACATGTACTCCTCCACCGGTAAGTAGTGTTCACTGAGAAACAACTGATTTCAAGTTGTCATGAAATATACTGTATTTGTTTCCTTTACTTGTTAAGACTATCAATGGTTTAATTCAACACTTCTAGCAGTGAGTGAGATTTGCCTGTATAGGTGCACCACCTGGCAATAACAGTGGGTGTAGATAGGGTTTCTTTAAACTGCTTGGAATACCAGATAATTGTGCTTTGTGTTATGCAATGTGATGTTCTAGTGTCTGTATTGAATTGTTGTGCCTTATTCCCTGTTCTTTTTTTTTATTGTCCACTAAAACACATTTAGCTTGTAGATCTGCTATTTTCACCTAATGTTCGCCTATTTTCTCAGAATGTTAGTCTCTTATGACATGGCCAGAATATTGGCGCTGGGGTTCATGTGGTCAATAGAAAGAGATGCATGACAATAATCTCTCTCTCCTCTCCTGACAGATGATCCTAGACAGGTGACCTCTGCTGCCAGTGGTGCCTCCTCCCGCAGTACCAACCGCAGGAAAAGGACCAGTTTCACCAAGGAGCACTTGGAGCTCCTCCGCATCACATTCCAGACTAACCCCTACCCGGGCATCAGTCTGAGAGAGAGCCTGTCCCAGACCATCGGCCTCCCCGAGTCACGCATCCAGGTATGTCTTCTTTTTCAACACTTTGCATGCTCACATGCATAGCATACAATATCTACTCGCATCTTACAACAAACTAGATAAGCCCCGGTGCTCTTGCTCTGTTCCAATTTCTGTTTACACAGAAAACCATTAACTGACACACAAGAGCAGAATGTTCTCTTAATCTATTACAGTGATATCCAAACCTAACCGTCTTCCTTTCTTTTTCCCTCAGGTGTGGTTTCAAAACACAAGAGCTCGCACCCTGAAGTTCAAAGGGGCCAAAAAAGCCTTGTGGAAGGTTGAGCTTGAAGGTCCTACCCAGGAATTCTCTCCGCCCCACACCATGGACCCCAGCAGCCCTGAGTCTGGCGCTGTCCCTTTGCCACCCCAGGGACCACCACCTGGATATCATGCCCAGGTGAAGGAGGAGGTGGTGAAAGATGACTTATGGCGGCGCCCTCAAGCCTACTCCACCCCTGTACATCATGGGCACTATGGCACCATGTATCAGGCCGAGCAGGATCGGTACCCTGGAAGCAGCTCCAGCCCATCCGTGACAAATGCCTGGGCTCAGCCAGGGAGTCAAACATCCCCGGTGCCTTCTTTTTGGTGCCCCTCTCCACCTGAGATGAGAAACTCGGGAGCAGCCGTCCTGTACCCTGGATCTGCAGAGCAGCAGCATTACATGTCCATTACAGGTTCCATGTCCAACAGCCCTGACACCCCTGATTCCGGCTACTGGGGCGGCGGCCAGGAGAACAGCCCAGCACAGGAAGATCACTACCCCCAGGTGTTTGACTCCTGGCAAGGGTATGCTGCAGAGGGCTCCAGGGAGTCAGCCAGCCCAGGGCCGATGATGCCTTCCCAGCATGCCCCTCTGCCTGAACTATCTATTCTCGAGATTCTGAGAGAGCTCTGTGACGAGTTTTGGTGAGGAAAGGGACAGTCAATTCCCTAAAGCATATACTTTGTCAAATGACAGTGTCGCGTACTGAAAATAGCTGATCTACAAGCTCACAACCACATCATTTGAGATTATGTGTATCATTTAGATGTTTTGCAATTGCCATTATTTACTGTTTTTTATATGTACATAGAAAGAGGACTGTAGTGACAATTCAGTAGATCCCATCAAACTGTTGCCAACGGGATCTAATATTTTATTTGAAAAATGTTATTCTACAATTGATCCTCAAGATTTACTTGAAGCTATTTATTAGTTATCTATTACCTATTTATCATGTATTTATGACTTTCTGCACTTTTATACAAAATAAATCTGTTATAAATCAATAATTTGATTGTTTTTGTGCAATATCTTTAAAACCTATACAACTGAGACAGGCTCATCAGTAAAGTACTTGAATTTCTTTGTTATCCTTGTTACATGTGACAGATGTTCCATCAACTTGGTAGAAAAAAAGTAGGTCAAATCTCATTACCACTAGATGGCGCTTGTGAGTTGGGCCATGGGCACTGAGGCAGTAACAGATACATTCTGACCCAAACTTCTTTAGTGAAAAAGAAAAAAAAAAGATTGGGGGAAATATTCAAATATTTAAAATCTATTCCCTTTTGTCAAATATGTTTTTGTTTGTTTGTTTGTTTGTTTTTAAATACATCAAAATAGGAAGTCGGTCAGATCGGTCAGAACTATTAGGGAACAGGATCATGGCGTCAGAGATTCGGGGGTTAGCTCCGCCCACAGTGGGCCCCATTCTATTTTGCTGACTAGTTTGACATGCAGTGCCGCAGTAACGTCAAGCTGTAGATCTATGCTTCTTGTCAAGCCAGCTAAGCAGCAAGTGTGACGTTGGTGTTCAGACTGTGTACATTATCTTCCATCTCTCTTCTATCTCTTACTTGTCTGTCGCTCTAATTTAGCAATGGTACGTAGCTGCTGCGTTGTTGGATGAAAATCATGCAATACCAAGTGTTCAGACATTGAAGCTCAAATGTACACATTTCCACAACATTTCCAAACACATCTCTACCCATCCAATAAAAACACACAATAAAACTAGAAAAAGTGCTCCTCGGAGCACAGGTCTCCGCCAGGTCAGGTACGTTATTCTGGCCTCCTGGTGGCGCTATAATAGGCCAATGTGAAAATGGTGCCATTTATTCTTACAGTAGGTCTTTCACTGCAATCAGACACTGCATTCCAGATTTGAGGCTTTTTGTTCAAAAAATGTGTTTTGCTAAATTAGACCTGCTGGTGGCGCTATAACAGGCCAATGTGAAAAGGGTGGCATTTCATCCTCGGCCTAGTGGGAATTTGCGTCTAAAATTTCACGGAAATCGCATGCTGCGTGCATAGTTTGAGGCAGTTTGTTGAAAACGGACCAATCGTGCAAACTTTGGAAGCCAACCTTAACCAATGAGGATGGAATATGGGAAATCGGACAGATCAGGGTTGATCATATGACTATAGAGATACTGTGTACTGATTTGCATGACGTTTGGTTAAAAACTGTAGGAGTAATGTGAAAAAAATGGGTTTTGCACAAATCGGCCTCCTGGTGGCGCTATAACAGGCCCATGTGAAAAAATTGAGGCAGAGGTTCTGAATTGGCATCCAGGGAGTGTGTGTGCACAGTTTCGCAGCGACCGGGCCAACGGTGCCGGAGATTTGGTGGTAACACACGGACACACGGACACACGGACACACGGACGGAGGGTAAAACATACTCTCTCGCCATGCCTTTCGGCCTGGCGGAGACACATATAAAAATCAATTGTGCTGATCAGACAGAGTCTCACGGAGCACAGCTGATCCTGCTAAGTGGCTATAGGCTAGGCTGGCAGTTTGCATGGGAAGTTTGTGGCCGTAGTAGCTAAATCTGGCATTAAAAAAATAGAATTTCTATCAAATATTTTAAATACAATGAGATTGAGCTAACAGTTCAGTTTTGTTTATCTTTGTGTCCTGTCTGAGAAAAGTTGTCAAGCGTGGCTCACGGTGGCTGAGCAAACAGGGTCTGTCTGTCTGTCTCTCTGTCAGACGGACCCCAGGATAGAGATAACACTCGCAGAAAGGTAGTTATTTTGAGAGAGAAAAGTCCCGCAATATGAATACATTTTGACATGTTTTATTTTGATGGTAACTGTTGTATAATCGTAATATTACACTCGCTGGAGGGTGGCTTTATCATATTATTGACTCCACGCTTCATTATTTACAACTGTCGTCATAGTCATAGCAAAAAATATGCCGACCGGTTCTACGTCATTTTGGGCAAGTCTCCGCCCTAAGCCCGTTCCCAATACTCTGACATAAAATGTTTTACTGTGTTCCAATTTATTACTAAAGTACTTAATTTATCCTATGCCAAGACATAATTCTGCAATGTCTTAATTTTGCCAATGACTTTTCCATTACTTTGGCGATAAGGGGCTTGAGTGGGGGCACATGATGTCATACACCCCATCCCACACCACTTCTAACCTGTCACATGATAACAATTCACATCCAAAGGAGTGATGTGCCAAGTAGGAAGTCGGTCAGATTGGTCAGATTCAGAACTATACTCTGACAGTGAGTACAATGGGTACAACAGGTGAAACAGGTTCGCAGGCATCATTCCCAAATCCCAACCGGCATCTTCTTAGTAATATAGAGATGGTAAAAATGTCAGTGTCTTCAATTCACATTTTTGACCTCTTCCAACTGTCAATTATCCACAAACTGTGGCATTTTGATATGTCATTTCTGTAGATGTGGGGAGAGCTCCTGGTAATATGTTGATCAAATGACATTGTTCCTTCTGCACCTTTGAGTCTCTGTAGTTCAATCATAATCTGGCACTATGTTGTCTGGTCAAATATAATTGTGGAGAATCTTCTTTATCTATGCATACTCCAGGGACATGAACAAATATGGGATTCAGGCCAAAGCAATTCAGTTACTCCAAGTCTTTATTTTAGGTTTATTTACTTCAATAAAAAAATGGACAACACCAAAGGCCAAGTGGCCTTGCCCCTAAAATGACGAAATTCCAGGCCTGGTCTAATTTCTAAACTAAAGTAAACTAAATGTATCATTTATGTTTATGTTCATATCTATAATATGAGGAAAGAGCTATAAGATCACAATAAAGCTTGCATCCAGAAATATTCAAGTCCTTCCTTATATTGTATATGGCAGTTTTTTACTATGTCATAACCCTGAGCAGAAGATAAAATGTTTCATCTTCATTGTCTAACTGTTATTGAAGCACACACTGTAAACACACAGAGATTTTGTTCATGCCATTTACTCAGATTTTTTCAAGGCACTCTGGATAATAATCTCTGCTAAATGCCTAAATTATAAATTTGAATTGTATTTTCTTTTCCCGCTGTGTTCCAATCTATCACTAAAGTACTACTTTATCCTATGCCAAAACAAATTTCTGCAATGTCTTAATTTTACCAATGACTTTGACATTACTTTGATAGAGATTAGTTGATAAATGTCTTGAGTGGGGGCACATCATGTCATACACCCCAATACACACCACTTCTAACCTGTCACATGATAACAATTCACATCCAAAGGAGTGATGTGCCAAGTAGGAAGTCAGTCAGATTGGTCAGAACTATACTCTGACAGTGAGTACAATGGGTACAACAGGTGAAACAGGTTCGCATGAAAACCAGAGGGTATACATGTGTTCCCAACGGGCATCATTCCCAACGGGCATTGGCTTAGTAATATAGAAATGGTAAAAATGTCAGTGTCTTTAATTCACATTTTTAACCTCGTAAAATTGTCAATTCTCCATAATGTAATTCAATCGTATATGGCAGTTTTTTAGTATGTCATAAGCCTGAGCAGAAGATAAAATGTTTCATCTTCATTATCTAACTGTTATTGAAGCACACACTGTAAACACACAGAGGTTTTGTTCATGCCATTTACTCAGATATTTTAAGGCACCATGGATAAGAATCTCTGCTAAATGCCTAAATTATTAATTTGAATTGTATTATTGTTCAATTAATATATGTTCCAATGTATCACTAAACTACTTAATGTATCCTATGCTAAAACATATGTCTGCAATGTCTTATTTTTGCCAATGACTTTGCCATTACTTTGATAGAGATTAGGTGATAAGTGGGCTTGAGTGGGGGCACATGATGTCAAACAACCCATCACACACCACTTCTAACCTGTCACATGATAACAAGTCACACCTTCTTTCTTTGGGGTGACTTCTGAAATCTTAGGGGATCCATATAAAAGGTGCCCCCCAACAAACTGGAGGCAGACACTGAGAGACCCTCAATCTGAAAGGAACACTGAACTCCACTGCATCTACATTTGGAATTTGGAACACCATTTGAACACAAACATGTACTCCTCCACTGGTAAGTAGTGTTCACTGAGAAACAACTGATTTCAAATTGTCATGAAATATACTGTATTTGTTTCCTTTACTTGTTAAGACTATCAATGGTTTAATTCAACACTTCTAGCAGTGAGTGAGATTTGCCTGTATAGGTGCACCACCTGGCAATAACAGTGGGTGTAGATAGGGTTTCTTTAAACTGCTTGGAATACCAGATAATTGTGCTTTGTGTTATGCAATGTGATGTTCTAGTGTCTGTATTGAATTGTTGTGCCTTATTCCCTGTTCTTTTTTTTATTGTCCACTAAAACACATTTAGCTTGTAGATATGCTATTTTCACCTAATGTTCGCCTATTTTCTCAGAATGTTAGTCTCTTATGACATGGCCAGAATATTGGCGCTGGGGTTCATGTGGTCAATAGAAAGAGATGCATGACAATAATCTCTCTCTCCTCTCCTGACAGATGATCCTAGACAGGTGACCTCTGCTGCCAGTGGTGCCTCCTCCCGCAGTACCAACCGCAGGAAAAGGACCAATTTCACCAAGGAGCACTTGGAGCTCCTCCGCATCACATTCCAGACTAACCCCTACCCGGGCATCAGTCTGAGAGAGAGCCTGTCCCAGACCACCGGCCTCCCCGAGTCACGCATCCAGGTATGTCTTCTTTTTCAACACTTTGCATGCTCACATGCATAGCATACAATATCTACTCGCATCTTACAACAAACTAGATAAGCCCCGGTGCTCTTGCTCTGTTCCAATTTCTGTTTACACAGAAAACCATTAACTGACACAAAAGAGCAGAATGTTCTCTTAATCTATTACAGTGATATCCAAACCTAACCGTCTTCCTTTCTTTTTCCCTCAGGTGTGGTTTCAAAACACAAGAGCTCGCACCCTGAAGTTCAAAGGGGCCAAAAAAGCCTTGTGGAAGGCTGAGCTTGAAGGTCCTACCCAGGAATTCTCTCCGCCCCACACCATGGACCCCAGCAGCCCTGAGTCTGGCGCTGTCCCTTTGCCACCCCAGGGACCACCACCTGGATATCATGCCCAGGTGAAGGAGGAGGTGTTGAAAGATGACTTATGGCGGCGCCCTCAAGCCTACTCCACCCCTGTACATCATGGGCACTATGGCACCATGTATCAGGCCGAGCAGGATCGGTACCCTGGAAGCAGCTCCAGCCCATCCGTGACAAATGCCTGGGCTCAGCCAGGGAGTCAAACATCCCCGGTGCCTTCTTTTTGGTGCCCCTCTCCACCTGAGATGAGAAACTCGGGAGCAGCCGTCCTGTACCCTGGATCTGCAGAGCAGCAGCATTACATGTCCATTACAGGTTCCATGTCCAACAGCCCTGACACCCCTGATTCCGGCTACTGGGGCGGCGGCCAGGAGAACAGCCCAGCACAGGAAGATCACTACCCCCAGGTGTTTGACTCCTGGCAAGGGTATGCTGCAGAGGGCTCCAGGGAGTCAGCCAGCCCAGGGCCGATGATGCCTTCCCAGCATGCCCCTCTGCCTGAACTATCTATTCTCGAGATTCTGAGAGAGCTCTGTGACGAGTTTTGGTGAGGAAAGGGACAGGACAGTCAATTCCCTAAAGCATATACTTTGTAAAATGACAGTGTCGCGTACTGAAAATAGCTGATCTACAAGCTCACAACCACATCATTGAGATTATGTGTATCATTTAGATGTTTTGCAATTGCCATTATTTACTGTTTTTGATATGTACATAACAAGAGGACTGTAGTGACATTTCAGTAGATCCCATCAAACTGTTGCCAACGGGATCTAATATTTTATTTGAAAAATGTTATCCTACAATTGATCCTCAAGATTTACTTGAAGCTATTTATTAGTTATCTATTACCTATTTATCATGTATTTATGACTTTCTGCACTTTTATACAAAATAAATCTGTTATAAATCAATAATTTGATTGTTTTTGTGCAATATATTAAAACCTATACAACTGAGACAGGCTCATCAGTAAAGTACTTGAATTTCTTTGTTATCCTTGTTACATGTGACAGATGTTCCATCAACTTGGTAGAAAAAAAGTAGGTCAAATCTCATTACCACTAGATGGCGCTTGTGAGTTGGGCCATGGGCACTGAGGCAGTAACAGATACATTCTGACCCAAACTTCAAGTGTGACGTTGGTGTTCAGACTGTGTACATTATCTTCCATCTCTCTTCTATCTCTTACTTGTCTGTCGATCTAATTTAGCAATGGTATGTAGCTGCTGCGTTTGTCGGATGAAAATCATGCAATGCCAAGTGTTCAGACGTTGAAAGTCAAATGTACACATTTCCAACTTGGAAGCAAAGCTATGGAGATCAGATGTCGCGTGTCGGAGATATCAAATACACGTTGTATGGCTTGGGTGTCAGCCTTAAGACAAAACAACATAACCTTCAACAACATTTCCAAACACATCTCTACCCATGCTCAAACGAGCATGACAGCACACAATAAAAATATAATAATCAATTGTGCTGATCAGACGTAGTCTCACGGAGCACAGCAGATCCTGCTAAGTGGCTACAGGCTAGGCTGGCAGTTTGCATGGGAAGTGTGTGGCCGTAGTAGCTAAATCTGGCATTAAAAAATAGAATTTCTATCGAATATTTTAAATACAATGAGATTGAGCTAACAGTTCAGTTTTGTTTATCTTTGTGTCCTGTCTGGGAAAAGTTGTCAAGCGTGGCTCACGGTGGCTGAGTAAACAGGGTCTGTCTGTCTCTCTGTCAGATGGACCCCAGGATAGAGACAACACTCGCAGAAAGGTTGTTATTTTTAGAGAGAAATGTCCCGCAATATGAATACATTTTGACATGTTTTATTTTGATGGTAACTGTTGTATAATCATAATATTACACTTGCGGGAGGGTGGCTTTATCATATTATTGACACCACGCTTCATTATTTACAACTGTCGTCATAGTCATAGCAAAAAAGATGCCGACCGGAACTACGTCATTTTAGGCAAGTCTCCGCCCTAAGCCCGTTCCCAATACTCTGACATAAAATGTTTTACTGTGTTCCAATGTATTACTAAAGTACTTAATTTATCCTATGCCAAAACATAATTCTGCAATGTCTTAATTTTGCCAATGACTTTTCCATTACTTTGGCGATAAGGGGCTTGAGTGGGGGCACATGATGTCATACACCCCATCCCACACCACTTCTAACCTGTCACATGATAACAATTCACATCCAAAGGAGTGATGTGCCAAGTAGGAAGTCGGTCAGATTGGTCAGATTCAGAACTATACTCTGACAGTGAGTACAATGGGCACAACAGGTGTAACAGGTTCACAGGCATCATTCCCAAATCCCAACGGGCATCTTCTTAGTAATATAGAGATGGTAAAAATGTCACTGTCTTCAATTCACATTTTTAACCTCTTCCAACTGTCAATTATCCACAAACTGTTGCAATTTGATATGTCATTTCTGTAGATGTGGGGAGAGCTCCCGGTAATATGTTGATCAAATGACATTGTTCCTTCTGCACCTTTGAGTCACGGTAGTTCAATTATAATCTGGCACTATGTTGTCTGGTCAAATATAACTGTGGAGAATCTTCTTTTATCTATGCATACTCCAGGGACATGAACAAATATGGGATTTAGGCCAAAGCAATTCAGTTACTCCAAGTCTTTATTTTGGATTTATTTACTTCAATAAAAAAATGGACAACACCAAAGGCCAAGTGGCCTTGCCCCTAAAATGACGAAATTCCAGGCCTGGTCTAATTTCTAAACTAAAGTAAACTAAATGTATCATTTATGTTTATGTTCATATCTATAATAGGAGGAAAGAGCTATAAGATCACAATAAAGCTTGCATCCAGAAATATTCAAGTCCTTCCTTATATGGTATATGGCAGTTTTTTTAGTATGTCATAACCCTGAGCAGAAGATAAAATGTTTCATCTTCATTGTCTAACTGTTATTGAAGCACACACTGTAAACACAGAGATTTTGTTCATGCCATTTACTCAGATTGTTTCAAGGCACTCTGGATAAGAATCTCTGCTAAATGCCTAAATTATAAATTTGAATTGTATTTATTTTTTTCGCTGTGTTCCAATCTATCACTAAAGTACTAATTTATCCTATGCCAAAACAAATTTCTGCAATGTCTTAATTTTACCAATGACTTTGACATTACTTTGATAGAGATTAGTTGATAAATGTCTTGAGTGGGGGCACATCATGTCATACACCCCAATCCACACCACTTCTAACCTGTCACATGATAACAATTCACATCCAAAGGAGTGATGTGCCAAGTAGGAAGTCAGTCAGATTGGTCAAAACTATACTCTGACAGTGAGTACAATGGGTACAACAGGTGAAACAGGTTCGCATGAAAACCAGAGGGTACATGTGTTCCCAACGGGCATCATTCCCAACGGGCATTGGCTTAGTAATATAGAAATTGTAAAAATGTCAGTGTCTTTAATTCACATTTTTAACCTCGTAAAAATGTCAATTCTCCATAATTTAATTAAATTGTATATGGCAGTTTTTTAGTATGTCATAAGCCTGAGCAGAAGATAAAATGTTTCATCTTCATTATCTAACTGTTATTGAAGCACACACTGTAAACACACAGAGGTTTTGTTCATGCCATTTACTCAGATATTTTAAGGCACCATGGATAAGAATCTCTGCTAAATGCCTAAATTATTAATTTGAATTGTATTATTGTTCAATTATTATATGTTCCAATTTATCACTAAACTACTTAATGTATCCTATGCTAAAACATATGTCTGCAATGTCTTATTTTTGCCAATGACTTTGCCATTACTTTGATAGAGATTAGGTGATAAGTGGGCAATAGAAAGAGATGCATGACAATAATCTCTCTCTCCTCTCCTGACAGATGATCCTAGACAGGTGACCTCTGCTGCCAGTGGTGCCTCCTCCCGCAGTACCAACCGCAGGAAGAGGACCAGTTTCACCAAGGAGCACTTGGAGCTCCTCCGCATCACATTCCAGACTAACCCCTACCCGGGCATCAGTCTGAGAGAGAGCCTGTCCCAGACCACCGGCCTCCCCGAGTCACGCATCCAGGTATGTCTTCCTTTTCAACACTTTGCATGCTCACATGCATAGCATACAATATCTACTCGCATCTTACAACAAACTAGATAAGCCCCGGTGCTCTTTCTCTGTTCCAATTTCTGTTTACACAGAAAACCATTAACTGCCACACAAGAGCAGAATGTTCTCTTAATCTATTACAGTGATATCCAAACCTAACCGTCTTCCTTTCTTTTTCCCTCAGGTGTGGTTTCAAAACACAAGAGCTCGCACCCTGAAGTTCAAAGGGGCCAAAAAAGCCTTGTGGAAGGCTGAGCTTGAAGGTCCTACCCAGGAATTCTCTCCGCCCCACACCATGGACCCCAGCAGCCCTGAGTCTGGCGCTGTCCCTTTGCCACCCCAGGGACCACCACCTGGATATCATGCCCAGGTGAAGGAGGAGGTGTTGAAAGATGACTTATGGCGGCGCCCTCAAGCCTACTCCACCCCTGTACATCATGGGCACTATGGCACCATGTATCAGGCCGAGCAGGATCGGTACCCTGGAAGCAGCTCCAGCCCATCCGTGACAAATGCCTGGGCTCAGCCAGGGAGTCAAACATCCCCGGTGCCTTCTTTTTGGTGCCCCTCTCCACCTGAGATGAGAAACTCGGGAGCAGCCGTCCTGTACCCTGGATCTGCAGAGCAGCAGCATTACATGTCCATTACAGGTTCCATGTCCAACAGCCCTGACACCCCTGATTCCGGCTACTGGGGCGGCGGCCAGGAGAACAGCCCAGCACAGGAAGATCACTACCCCCAGGTGTTTGACTCCTGGCAAGGGTATGCTACAGAGGGCTCCAGGGAGTCAGCCAGCCCAGGGCCGATGATGCCTTCCCAGCATGCCCCTCTGCCTGAACTATCTATTCTCGAGATTCTGAGAGTTTTGGTGACGAGTTTTGGTGAGGAAAGGGACAGGACAGTCAATTCCCTAAAGAGCATATACTTTGTCAAATGACAGTGTCGCGTACTGAAAATAGCTGATCTACAAGCTCACAACCACATCATTTGAGATTATGTGTATCATTTAGATGTTTTGCAATTGCCATTATTTACTGTTTTTGATATGTACATAACAAGAGGACTGTAGTGACATTTCAGTAGATCCCATCAAACTGTTGCCAACGGGATCTAATATTTTATTTGAAAAATGTTATCCTACAATTGATCCTCAAGATTTACTTGAAGCTATTTATTAGTTATCTATTACCTATTTATCATGTATTTATGACTTTCTGCACTTTTATACAAAATAAATCTGTTATAAATCAATAATTTGATTGTTTTTGTGCAATATCTTTAAAACCTATACAACTGAGACAGGCTCATCAGTAAAGTACTTGAATTTCTTTGTTATCCTTGTTACATGTGACAGATGTTCCATCAACTTGGTAGAAAAAAAAGTAGGTCAAATCTCATTACCACTAGATGGCGCTTGTGAGTTGGGCCATGGGCACTGAGGCAGTAACAGATACATTCTGACCCAAACTTCTTTAGTAAAAAAAGAAAAAAGATCGGGGGAAACATTCAAATATTTAAAATCTATTCCCCTTTGTTAAATATGTTTTTGTTTGTTTGTTTTTAAATACATCAAAATAGGAAGTCGGTCAGATCGGTCAGATCTATCAGGGAACAGGATCATGGCGTCAGATATTCGGGGGTTAGCTCCGCCCACAGTGGGCCCCATTCTATTTTGCTGACTAGTTTGACATGCAGGCCAGCTATCTAAGTGTAGTGCGTATATGGGGAGCCGCGCCCCCTTTTGGGCGGGGGCGCGGGCGGGGACTTCTTTCTTCTACAATAGAAGAGTTAGGACGTCACATTCTAATACAACCAAAATACCCAATCTTGGCACCGGCCTCAGTGGCGCACCTCGCTAATCATTAGACCCCCAACTCACTACCACTGGGAGTGCGGGTTCGACTCCCGCTTGGGGAGAAACTTTTTCTGTCATCCGCGGACTACTTTTTTTCGCCGATAAAGTATAGTTTTGGACCATGACGGAGGCGCGCCGACTCAGCAGACCTTGAGGCTGAGGAGTTGCGCCCGAGCGCCTCCAGGCGCGAGTGCCCGCAACGACCAGCCGAAGGTCTGCTAGTCGACTCAGCGCCGTCCGAGTTATGTACCGATATGGACAGAATAGTAAATATTATTGGTGAGGACTGCGTCTGCCCCACTGACTGCGTTTTTGAGGACTGCGTCTGCCCCACTAAATGCGTTTGCCTAACCTGCCACTCTTGACTGGCCAATCACAGTGCTTCTCTACTTCCGGGTACACAAACGCACGACATTCCCAAAGCTGGCGACATGCAGTGCCGCAGTAACGTCAAGCTGTAGATCTATGCTTCTTGTCGAGCCAGCTAAGCAGCAAGTGTGACGTTGGTGTTCAGACTGTGTACATTATCTTCCATCTCTCTTCTATCTCTTACTTGTCTGTCGCTCTAATTTAGCAATGGTACGTAGCTGCTGCGTTGTTGGATGAAAATCATGCAATACCAAGTGTTCAGACATTGAAGCTCAAATGTACACATTTCCAACTTGGAAGCAAAGCTACAGAGATCAGATGTCGCGTGTCGGAGATATCAAATAAACGTTGTATGGCTTGGGTGTCAGCCTTAAGACGAAACAACAGAACCTTCAACAACATTTCCAAACACATCTCTACCCATCCAATAAAAACACACAATAAAAATATAAAAATCAATTGTGCTGATCAGACAGAGTCTCACGGAGCACAGCTGATCCTGCTAAGTGGCTATAGGCTAGGCTGGCAGTTTGCATGGGAAGTTTGTGGCCGCAGTAGCTAAATCTGGCATTAAAAAAATAGAATTTCTATCGAATATTTTAAATACAATGAGATTGAGCTAACAGTTCAGTTTTGTTTATCTTTGTGTCCTGTCTGAGAAAAGTTGTCAAGCGTGGCTCACGGTGGCTGAGCAAACAGGGTCTGTCTGTCTGTCTCTCTGTCAGACGGACCCCAGGATAGAGATAACACTCGCAGAAAGGTAGTTATTTTGAGAGAGAAAAGTCCCGCAATATGAATACATTTTGACATGTTTTATTTTGATGGTAACTGTTGTATAATCGTAATATTACACTCGCGGGAGGGTGGCTTTATCATATTATTGACACCACGCTTCATTATTTACAACTGTCGTCATAGTCATAGCAAAAAATATGCCGACCGGTTCTACGTCATTTTGGGCAAGTCTCCGCCCTAAGCCCGTTCACAGTACTCTGACATAAAATGTTTTACTGTGTTCCTATTTGTTACTAAAGTACTTAATTTATCCTATGCCAAGACATAATTCTGCAATGTCTTAATTTTGCCAATGACTTTTCCATTACTTTGGCGATAAGGGGCTTGAGTGGGGGCACATGATGTCATACACCCCATCCCACACCAATTCTAACCTGTCACATGATAACAATTCACAATAAAAAAATGGACAACACCAAAGGCCAAGTGGCCATGCCCCTAAAATGACGAAATTCCAGGCCTGGTCTAATTTCTAAACTAAAGTAAACTAAAGGTATCATTTATGTTTTTGTTCATATCTATAATATGAGGAAAGAGCTATAAGATCACAATAAAGCTTGCATCCAGAAATATTCTAGTCCGTCCTTATATAGTATATGGCAGTTTTTTACTATGTCATAACCCTGAGCAGCAGATAAAATGTTTCATCTTCATTGTCTAACTGTTATTGAAGCACACACTGTAAACACACAGAGATTTTATTCATGCCATTTACTCAGATTGTTTCAAGACACTCTGGATAAGAATCTCTGCTAAATGCCTAAATTAGATTTGTATTTTTTTTTCTCGCTGTGTTCCAATCTATCACTAAAGTACTAATGTATCCTATGCCAAAACACATTTCTCCAATGTCTTAATTTTACCAATGACTTTGACATTACTTTGATAGATATTAGTTGCTAAATGTCTTGAGTGGGGGCACATGACGTCATACACCCCAATACACACCACTTCTAACCTGTCACATGATAACAATTCACATCCAAAGGAGTGATGACATGGCCAGAATATTGGCGCTGGGGTTCATGTGGTCAATAGAAAGAGATGCATGACAATAATCTCTCTCTCCTCTCCTGACAGATGATCCTAGACAGGTGACCTCTGCTGCCAGTGGTGCCTCCTCCCGCAGTACCAACCGCAGGAAGAGGACCAGTTTCACCAAGGAGCACTTGGAGCTCCTCCGCATCACATTCCAGACTAACCCCTACCCGGGCATCAGTCTGAGAGAGAGCCTGTCCCAGACCACCGGCCTCCCCGAGTCACGCATCCAGGTATGTCGTCTTTTTCAACACTTTGCATGCTCACATGCATAGCATACAATATCTACTCGCATCTGCTCTTGCTCTGCTCCAATTTCTGTTTACAAAGAAAACCATTAACTGACACACAAGAGCAGAATGTTCTCTTAATCTATTACAGTGATATCCAAACCTAACCGTCAACCTTTCTTTTTCCCTCAGGTGTGGTTTCAAAACACAAGAGCTCGCAACCTGAAGTTCAAAGGAGCCAAAAAAGCCTTGTGGAAGGCTGAGCTTGAAGGTCCTACCCAGGAATTCTCTCCGCCCCACACCATGGACCCCAGCAGCCCTGAGTCTGGCACTGTCCCTTTGCCACCCCAGGGACCACCACCTGGATATCATGCCCAGGTGAAGGAGGAGGTGTTGAAAGATGACTTATGGCGGCGCCCTCAAGCCTACTCCACCCCTGTACATCATGGGCACTATGGCACCATGTATCAGGCCGAGCAGGATCGGTACCCTGGAAGCAGCTCCAGCCCATCCGTGACGAATGCCTGGGCTCAGCCAGGGAGTCAAACATCCCCGGTGCCTTCTTTTTGGTGCCCCTCTCCACCTGAGATGAGAAACTCGGGAGCAGCCGTCCTGTACCCTGGATCTGCAGAGCAGCAGCATTACATGTCCATTACAGGTTCCATGTCCAACAGCTCCCCCCCTGACACCCCTGATTCCGGCTACTGGGGCGGCGGCCAGGAGAACAGCCCAGCACAGGAAGATCACTACCCCCAAGTGTTTGACTCCTGGCAAGGGTATGCTGCAGAGGGCTCCAGGGAGTCAGCCAGCCCAGGGCCGATGATGCCTTCCCAGCATGCCCCTCTGCCTGAACTATCTATTTTCGAGATTCTGAGAGAGCTCGGTGACGAGTCTTGGTGAGGAAAGGGACTGGACAGTCAATTCCCTAAAGCATATACTTTGTCAAATGACAGTGTCGCGTACTGAAAATAGCTGATCTACAAGCTCACAACCACATCATTTGAGATTATGTGTATCATTTAGATGTTTTGCAATCGCCATTATTTACTGTTTTTGACATGTACATAAAAAGAGGACTGTAGTGACATTTCAGTAGATCCCATCAAACTGTTGCCAACGGGATCTAATATTTTATTTGAAAAATGTTATCCTACAATTGATCCTCAAGATTTACTTGAAGCTATTTATTAGTTATCTATTACCTATTTATCATGTATTTATGGCTTTCTGCACTTTTATACAAAATAAATCTGTTATAAATCAATAATTTGATTGTTTTTGTGCAATATCTTTAAAACCTATACAACTGAGACAGGCTCATCAGTAAAGTACTTGAATGTCTTTGTTATCCTTGTTACATGTGACATTATGTTCCATCAACTTGGTAGAAAAAAAGTAGGTCAAATCTCATTACCACTAGATGGCGCTTGTGAGTTGGGCCATGGGCACTGAGGCAGTAACAGATACATTCTGACCCAAAATTCTTTAGTAAAAAAAAGAAAAGAAAAAAGATCGGGGGAAATATTCAAATATTTAAAATATATTCCCTTTTGTCAAATATGTTTTTGTTTGTTTTTAAATACATCAAAATAGGAAGTCGGTCAGATCGGTCAGAACTATTAGGGAACAGGATCATGGCGTCAGAGATTCGGGGGTTAGCTCCGCCCACAGTGGGCCCCATTCTATTTTGCTGACTAGTTTGACACGCTGTAGATCTATGCTTCTTGTCGAGCAAGCTAAGCAGCAAGTGTGACGTTGGTGTTCAGACTGTGTACATTATCTTCCATCTCTCTTCTATCTCTTACTTGTCTGTCGCTCTAATTTAGCAATGGTACGTAGCTGCTGCGTTTGTCGGATGAAAATCATGCAATGCCAAGTGTTCAGACGTTGAAAGTCAAATGTACACATTTCCAACTTGGAAGCAAAGCTACAGAGATCAGATGTCGCGTGTCGGAGATATCAAATACACGTTGTATGGCTTGGGTGTCAGCCTTAAGACAAAACAACATAACCTTCAACAACATTTCCAAACACATCTCTACCCATGCTCAAACGAGCATGACAGCACACAATAAAAATATAAAAATCAATTGTGCTGATCAGACGGAGTCTCACGGAGCACAGCAGATCCTGCTAAGTGGCTACAGGCTAGGCTGGCAGTTTGCATGGGAAGTGTGTGGCCGTAGTAGCTAAATCTGGCATTAAAAATAATATTTTAAATACAATGAGATTGAGCTAACAGTTCAGTTTTGTTTATCTTTGTGTCCTGTCTGGGAAAAGTTGTCAAGCGTGGCTCACGGTGGCTGAGTAAAAAGGGTCTGTCTGTCTCTCTGTCAGATGGACCCCAGGATAGAGATAACACTTGCAGAAAGGTTGTTATTTTTAGAGAGAAATGTCCCGCAATATGAATACATTTTGACATGTTTTATTTTGATGGTAACTGTTGTATAATCATAATATTACACTCGCGGGAGGGTGGCTTTATCATATTATTGACACCACGCTTCATTATTTACAACTGTCGTCATAGTCATAGCAAAAAAGATGCCGACCGGAACTACGTCATTTTAGGCAAGTCTCCGCCCTAAGCCCGTTCCCAATACTCTGACATAAAATGTTTCACTGTGTTCCAATTTATTACTAAAGTACTTAATTTATCCTATGCCAAAACATAATTCTGCAATGTCTTAATTTTGCCAATGACTTTTCCATTACTTTGGCGATAAGGGGCTTGAGTGGGGGCACATGATGTCATACACCCCATCCCACACCACTTCTAACCTGTCACATGATAACAATTCACATCCAAAGGAGTGATGTGCCAAGTAGGAAGTCGGTCAGATTGTTCAGATTCAGAACTATACTCTGACAGTGAGTACAATGGGTACAACAGGTGAAACAGGTGAAACAGGCATCATTCCCAAATCCCAACGGGCATCTTCTTAGTAATATAGAGATGGTAAAAATGTCAGTGTCTTCAATTCACATTTTTAACCTCTTCCAACTGTCAATTATCCACAAACTGTTGCAATTTGATATGTCATTTCTGTAGATGTGGGGAGAGCTCCCGGTAATATGTTGATCAAATGACATTGTTCCTTCTGCAGCTTTGAGTCTCGGTAGTTCAATCATAATCTGGCACTATGTTGTCTGGTCAAATATAACTGTGGAGAATCTTCTTTATCTATGCATACTCCAGGGACATGAAAACATATGGGATTTAGGCCAAAGCAATTCAGTTACTCCAAGTCTTTATTTTGGGTTTATTTACTTCAATAAAAAAAAATCACACCCTGTGTGAAGGAAGCGGTGCCTTTGGGGCGGGCCTTAACTCATTTCAATGCGTCCCTATTGGTGGTCTGAGTCCACTTACCAAATTTGTACTTGGGAGCATGCTGCAAACTGGAATGATGGCTGTTTAAAGCCCAGCCAATGGGCAGACAGAGGGGGCGGGGCTTAAGTAATGACAGTTAGTCCCTATTGCTGGCTTTAGTCCATGTACAAAATTTGTACTCCATAGCATGCTGCGAACTTGAGTTATGGCTGTTTGAAGGCCAGCCGATGGGAAGACAGAGGGGGCGGGGCTTCAGCAATTCATGCTGGTCCCTATTGGTGGTCTAAGTCCACATACCAAATGTGGACTTGGTGGCATGCTGCAAACTGGAGTTATAGCTGTTTAAAATCCCGTGCTCATCCCGTGCTCATACGGGCGCGGGGGGTCCCTGGACCCCTCTTTGATAACTTCATCAATTCATGCTCGTGCCTATTGGTGGTCTAAGTCCACATACCAAATGTGGACTTGGTGGCATGCTGCAAACTGGAGTTATAACTGTTTAAAATCCCGTGCTCATCCCGTGCTCATACGGGCGCGGGGGGTCCCTGGACCCCTCTTTGATAACTTCATCAATTCATGCTCGTGCCTATTGGTGGTCTAAGTCCACATACCAAATGTGGATTTGGTGGCATGCTGCAAACTGGAGTTATAGCTGTTTAAAATCCCGTGCTCATCCCGTGCTCATACGGGCGCTGGGGGTCCCTGGACCCCTTTTTGATAACGTCATCAATTCATGCTCGTCCCTATTGGTGGTCTAAGTCCACATACCAAATTTGGACTTGGTGGCATGCTGCAAACTGAAGTTATAGCTGTTTGCTTCTTTGCCGTGCTCATCCCGTGCTGAAACCGCCGGACGGACGGGCGGACGGACGGACATACAAAAGTCAAAAGCCACGTATAGAGCGGTTGGCACCGCTAAAAATGGACAACACCAAAGGCCAAGTGGCCTTTGGTGTTGACGAAATTAAGCTAAAGTAAACTAAATGTATCATTTATGTTTATGTTCATATCTATAATATGAGGAAAGAGCTATAAGATCACAATAAAGCTTGCATCCAGAAATATTCAAGTCCCTCCTTATATAGTATAATGGGAGATTAGTTGATAAATGTCTTGAGTGGGGGCACATGCTGTCATACACCCCAATCCACACCACTTCTAACCTGTCACATGATAACAATTCACATCCAAAGGAGTGATGCGCCAAGTAGGAAGTCGGTCAGATTGGTCAGAACTATACTCTGACAGTGAGTACAATGGGTACAACAGGTGAAACAGGTTCGCATGAAAACCAGGGGGTACATGTGTTCCCAACGGGCATCATTCCCAACGGGCATTGTCTTAGTAATATAGAAATGTTAAAAATGTCAGTGTCTTCAATTCACATTTTTAACCTCTTAAAATTGTCAATTCTCTATGTCTAACGTAATAAAATAGTATATGGCAGTTTTTTTGTATGTCATAAGCCTGAGCAGAAGATAAAATGTTTCATCTTCATTATCTAACTGTTGAAGCACACACTGTAAAAACACAGAGGTTTTGTTCATGCCATTTACTCAGATGTTTTTAAGGCACCATGGATAAGAATCTCTGCTAAATGCCTAAATTATTAATTTGAATTGTATTATTGTTCAATTATTATATGTTCCAATTTATCACTAAACTACTTAATATATCCTATGCCAAAACATATGTCTGCAATGTCTTAGTTTTGCCAATGACTTTGCCATTACTTTGATAGAGATTAGGTGATAAGTGGGCTTGAGTGGGGGCACATGATGTCAAACAACCCATCACACACCACTTCTAACCTGTCACATGATAACAATTCACACCTTCTTTCTTTGGGGTGACTTCTGAAATCTTAGGGGATCCATATAAAAGGTGCCCTCCAACAAACTGGAGGCAGACACTGAGAGACCCTCAATCTGAAAGCAACACTGAACTCCACTGCAACTACATTTGGAATTTGGAACACCTTTTGAACACAAACATGTACTCCTCCACTGGTAAGTAGTGTTCACTGAGAAACAACTGATTTCAAGTTGTCATGAAATATACTGTATTGGTTTCCTTTACTTGTTAAGACTATCAATGGTTTAGTTCAACACTTCTAGCTGTGAGTGAGATGTGCCTGTATAGGTGCACCACCTGGCAATAACAGTGGATGTAGATAGGGTTTCTTTAAACTGCTTGGAATACCAGATAATTGTGCTTTGTGTTATGCAATGTGATGTTCTAGTGTCTCAATAGTGGAAGGAATGTGTTGAATTCTTGTGCTTTATTCCCTGTTCTTTTTTTATTGTCCACTAAAACACATTTAGCTTGTAGATCTGCTATTTTCACCTAATGTTCGCCTATTTTCTCAGAATGTTAGTCTCTTATGACATGGCCAGAATATTTCCGCTGGGGTTCATGTGGTCAATAGAAAGAGATGCATGACAATAATCTCTCTCTCCTCTCCTGACAGATGATCCTAGACAGGTGACCTCTGCTGCCAGTGGTGCCTCCTCCCGCAGTACCAACCGCAGGAAGAGGACCAGTTTCACCAAGGAGCACTTGGAGCTCCTCCGCATCACATTCCAGACTAACCCCTACCCGGGCATCAGTCTGAGAGAGAGCCTGTCCCAGACCACCGGCCTCCCCGAGTCACGCATCCAGGTATGTCTTCTTTTTCAACACTTTGCATGCTCACATGCATATCACATATCATACAATATCTACTCGCATCTGCTCTTGCTCTGTTCCAATTTCTGTTTACACAGAAAACCATTAACTGACACACAAGAGCAGAATGTTCTCTTAATCTATTACAGTGATATCCAAACCTAACCGTCAATCTTTCTTTTTCCCTCAGGTGTGGTTTCAAAACACAAGAGCTCGCACCCTGAAGTTCAAAGGGGCCAAAAAAGCCTTGTGGAAGGCTGAGCTTGAAGGTCCTACCCAGGAATTCTCTCCGCCCCACACCATGGACCCCAGCAGCCCTGAGTCTGGCACTGTCCCTTTGCCACCCCAGGGACCACCACCTGGATATCATGCCCAGGTGAAGGAGGAGGTGTTGAAAGATGACTTATGGCGGCGCCCTCAAGCCTACTCCACCCCTGTACATCATGGGCACTATGGCACCATGTATCAGGCCGAGCAGGATCGGTACCCTGGAAGCAGCTCCAGCCCATCCGTGACGAATGCCTGGGCTCAGCCAGGGAGTCAAACATCCCCGGTGCCTTCTTTTTGGTGCCCCTCTCCACCTGAGATGAGAAACTCGGGAGCAGCCGTCCTGTACCCTGGATCTGCAGAGCAGCAGCATTACATGTCCATTACAGGTTCCATGTCCAACAGCTCCCCCCCTGACACCCCTGATTCCGGCTACTGGGGCGGCGGCCAGGAGAACAGCCCAGCACAGGAAGATCACTACCCCCAGGTGTTTGACTCCTGGCAAGGGTATGCTGCAGAGGGCTCCAGGGAGTCAGCCAGCCCAGGGCCGATGATGCCTTCCCAGCATGCCCCTCTGCCTGAACTATCTATTTTCGAGATTCTGAGAGAGCTCGGTGACGAGTCTTGGTGAGGAAAGGGACTGGACAGTCAATTCCCTAAAGCAAAGCATGATTTATACTTTGTCAAATGACAGTGTCGCGTACTGAAAATAGCTGATCTACAAGCTCACAACCACATCATTTGAGATTATGTGTATCATTTAGATGTTTTGCAATTGCCATTTGTGTATTTATTTACTGTTTTTGATATGTACATAAAAAGAGGACTGTAGTGACATTTCAGTAGATCCCATCAAACTGTTGCCAACGGTACCTAATATTTTATTTGAAAAATGTTATCCTACAATTGATCCTCAATATTTACTTGAAGCTATTTATTAGTTATCTATTACCTATTTATCATGTATTTATGACTTTCTGCACTTTTATACAAAATACATCTGTTATAAATCATATAATTTGATTGTTTGTGTTTAATATCTTTAAAACCTATACAACTGAGACAGGCTCATCAGTAAAGTACTTGAATTTCTTTGTTATCCTTGTTACATGTGACAGATGTTCCATCAACTTGGTAGAAAAAAAGTAGGTCAAATCTCATTACCACTAGATGGCGCTTGTGAGTTGGGCCATGGGCACTGAGGCAGTAACAGATACATTCTGACCCAAACTTCTTTAGTAAAAAAAGAAAAGAAAAAAGATCGGGGGAAATATTCAAATATTTAAAATCTATTCCCTTTTGTCAAATATGTTTTTGTTTGTTTGTTTGTTTTTAAATACATCAAAATAGGAAGTCGGTCAGATCGGTCAGAACTATTAGGGAACAGGATCATGGCGTCAGAGATTCGGGGGTTAGCTCCGCCCACAGTGGGCCCCATTCTATTTTGCTGACTAGTTTGACACGCTGTAGATCTATGCTTCTTGTCGAGCAAGCTAAGCAGCAAGTGTGACGTTGGTGTTCAGACTGTGTACATTATCTTCCATCTCTCTTCTATCTCTTACTTGTCTGTCGCTCTAATTTAGCAATGGTACATAGCTGCTGCGTTTGTCGGATGAAAATCATGCAATGCCAAGTGTTCAGACGTTGAAAGTCAAATGTACACATTTCCAACTTGGAAGCAAAGCTACAGAGATCAGATGTCGCGTGTCGGAGATATCAAATACACGTTGTATGGCTTGGGTGTCAGCCTTAAGACAAAACAACATAACCTTCAACAACATTTCCAAACACATCTCTACCCATGCTCAAACGAGCATGACAGCACACAATAAAAATATAAAAATCAATTGTGCTGATCAGACGGAGTCTCACGGAGCACAGCAGATCCTGCTAAGTGGCTACAGGCTAGGCTGGCAGTTTGCATGGGAAGTGTGTGGCCGTAGTAGCTAAATCTGGCATTAAAAATAATATTTTAAATACAATGAGATTGAGCTAACAGTTCAATTTTGTTTATCTTTGTGTCCTGTCTGGGAAAAGTTGTCAAGCGTGGCTCACGGTGGCTGAGTAAAAAGGGCCTGTCTGTCTCTCTGTCAGATGGACCCCAGGATAGAG
Organism: Gymnoscopelus microlampas; assembly: GCF_963454915.1. Lineage (NCBI taxonomy): Eukaryota > Metazoa > Chordata > Actinopteri > Myctophiformes > Myctophidae > Gymnoscopelus > Gymnoscopelus microlampas. Next base: position 42,513,653 of record NC_139956.1, on the reverse strand, counting down.
ATAACACTCGCAGAAAGGTTGTTATTTTTAGAGAGAAATGTCCCGCAATATGAATACATTTTGACATGTTTTATTTTGATGGTAACTGTTGTATAATCATAATATTACACTCGCGGGAGGGTGGCTTTATCATATTATTGACACCACGCTTCATTATTTACAACTGTCGTCATAGTCATAGCAAAAAAGATGCCGACCGGAACTACGTCATTTTAGGCAAGTCTCCGCCCTAAGCCCGTTCCCAATACTCTGACATAAAATGTTTTACTGTGTTCCAATTTATTACTAAAGTACTTAATTTATCCTAAGCCAAAACATAATTCTGCAATGTCTTAATTTTGCCAATGACTTTTCCATTACTTTGGCGATAAGGGGCTTGAGTGGGGGCACATGATGTCATACACCCCATCCCACACCACTTCTAACCTGTCACATGATAACAATTCACATCCAAAGGAGTGATGTGCCAAGTAGGAAGTCGGTCAGATTGTTCAGATTCAGAACTATACTCTGACAGTGAGTACAATGGGTACAACAGGTGAAACAGGTGAAACAGGTTAGCAGGCATCATTCCCAAATCCCAACGGGCATCTTCTTAGTAATATAGAGATGGTAAAGATGTCAGTGTCTTCAATTCACATTTTTAACCTCTTCCAACTGTCAATTATCCACAAACTGTTGCAATTTGATATGTCATTTCTGTAGATGTGGGGAGAGCTCCCGGTAATATGTTGATCAAATGACATTGTTCCTTCTGCAGCTTTGAGTCTCGGTAGTTCAATCATAATCTGGCACTATGTTGTCTGGTCAAATATAACTGTGGAGAATCTTCTTTATCTATGCATACTCCAGGGACATGAAAACATATGGGATTTAGGCCAAAGCAATTCAGTTACTCCAAGTCTTTATTTTGGGTTTATTTACTTCAATAAAAAAAACGGACAACACCAAAGGCCAAGTGGCCTTGCCCCTAAAATGACGAAATTCCAGGCCTGGCCTAATTTCTAAACTAAAGTAAACTAAATGTATCATCTATGTTTATGTTCAAATCTATAAAATGAGGAAAGAGCTATAAGATCACAATAAAGCTTGCATCCAGAAATATTCAAGTCCTTCCTTATATAGTATATGGCAGTTTTTTAGTATGTCATAACCCTGAGCAGTAGATGAAATGTTTCATCTTCATTGTCTAACTGTTGAAGCACACACTGTAAACACAGAGATTTTGTTCATGCCATTTACTCAGATTGTTTCAAGGCACTCTGGATAAGAATCTCTGCTGAATGCCTAAATTATAAATTTGAATTGTATTTAATTGTTTCGCTGTGTTCCAATCTATCACTAAAGTACAAATGTATCCTATGCCAAAACAAATTTATGCAATGTATTAATTTTACCAATGACTTTGACATTACTTTGATAGAGATTAGTTGATAAATGTCTTGAGTCGGGGCACATGATGTCATACACCCCAATCCACACCACTTCTAACCTGTCACATGATAACAATTCACATCCAAAGGAGTGATGTGCCGAGTAGGAAGTCGGTCAGATTGGTCAGAACTATACTCTGACAGTGAGTACAATGGGTACAACAGGTGAAACAGGTTCGCATGAAAACCAGAGGGTACATGTGTTCCCAACGGGCATCATTCCCAACGGGCATTGGCTTAGTGATATAGAAACGTTAAAATGTCAGTGTCTTCAATTCACATTTTTAACCTCTTAAAATTGTCAATTCTCCATGTCTAATGTAATTAAATAGTACATGGCAGTTTTTTTGTATGTCATAAGCCTGAGCTGAAGATAAAATGTTTCATCTTCATTATCTAACTGTTATTGAAGCACACACTGTAAACATACATCTCTGCTAAATGCCTAAATTATTAATTTGAATTGTATTATTGTTCAATTAGTATATGTTCCAATTCATCACTAAACTACTTAATATATCCTATGCCAAAACGTATGTCTGCAATGTCTTAGTTTTGCCAATGACTTTGCCATTACTTTGATAGAGATTAGGTGATAAGTGGGCTTGAGTGGGGGCACATGATGTCATACAACCCATCACACACCACTTCTAACCTGTCACATGATAGCAATTCACACCTTCTTTCTTTGGGGTGACTTCTGAAATCTTAGGGGATCCATATAAAAGGTGCCCCCCAACAAACTGGAGGCAGACACTGAGAGACCCTCAATCTGAAAGGAACACTGAACTCCACTGCAACTTCATTTGGAATTTGGAACACCATTTGAACACAAACATGTACAGGTACTCCCCCACTGGTAAGTAGTGTTCACTGAGAAACAACTGATTTCAAGTTGTCATGAAATATACTGTATTTGTTTCCTTTACTTGTTTAGACTATCAATGGTTTAATTCAACACTTCTAGCTGTGAGTGAGATTTGCCTGTATAGGTGCACCACCTGGCAATAATAGTGGGTGTAGATAGGGTTTATTTAAACTGCTTGGAATACCAGATAATTGTGCTTTGTGTTATGCAATGTGATGTTCTAGTGTCTCAATAGCGGAAGGAATGTATTGAATTATTTTGCCTTATTCCCTGTTCTTTTTTTTATTGTCCACTAAAACACATTTAGCTTGTAGATCTGCTATTTTCACCTAATGTTCGCCTATTTCTCAGAATGTTAGTCTCTTATGACATGGCCAGAATATTGGCGCTGGGGTTCATGTGGTCAATAGAAAGAGATGCATGACAATAATCTCTCTCTCCTCTCCTGACAGATGATCCTAGACAGGTGACCTCTGCTGCCAGTGGTGCCTCCTCCCGCAGTACCAACCGCAGGAAGAGGACCAGTTTCACCAAGGAGCACTTGGAGCTCCTCCGCATCACATTCCAGACTAACCCCTACCCGGGCATCAGTCTGAGAGAGAGCCTGTCCCAGACCACCGGCCTCCCCGAGTCACGCATCCAGGTATGTCTTCTTTTTCAACACTTTGCATGCTCACATGCATAGCATACAATATCTACTCGCATCTGCTCTTGCTCTGTTCCAATTTCTGTTTACACAGAAAACCATTAACTGACACACAAGAGCAGAATGTTCTCTTAATCTATTACAGTGATATCCAAACCTAACCGTCTTCCTTTCTTTTTCCCTCAGGTGTGGTTTCAAAACACAAGAGCTCGCACCCTGAAGTTCAAAGGAGCCAAAAAAGCCTTGTGGAAGGCTGAGCTTGAAGGTCCTACCCAGGAATTCTCTCCGCCCCACACCATGGACCCCAGCAGCCCTGAGTCTGGCGCTGTCCCTTTGCCACCCCAGGGACCACCACCTGGATATCATGCCCAGGTAAAGGAGGAGGTGTTGAAAGATGACTTATGGCGGCGCCCTCAAGCCTACTCCACCCCTGTACATCATGGGCACTATGGCACCATGTATCAGGCCGAGCAGGATCGGTACCCTGGAAGCAGCTCCAGCCCATCCGTGACAAATGCCTGGGCTCAGCCAGGGAGTCAAACATCCCCGGTGCCTTCTTTTTGGTGCCCCTCTCCACCTGAGATGAGAAACTCGGGAGCAGCCGTCCTGTACCCTGGATCTGCAGAGCAGCAGCATTACATGTCCATTACAGGTTCCATGTCCAACAGCTCCCCCCCTGACACCCCTGATTCCGGCTACTGGGGCGGCGGCCAGGAGAACAGCCCAGCACAGGAAGATCACTACCCCCAGGTGTTTGACTCCTGGCAAGGGTATGCTGCAGAGGGCTCCAGGGAGTCAGCCAGCCCAGGGCCGATGATGCCTTCCCAGCATGCCCCTCTGCCTGAACTATCTATTCTCGAGATTCTGAGAGAGCTCTGTGACGAGTCTTGGTGAGGAAAGGGACTGGACAGTCAATTCCCTAAAGCACAGTTTCGCGTACTGAAAATAGTTTTTGATATGTTTTTGATATGTACATAAAACTCTAGTGACTCTAGTGACTATTTCAGTAGATCCCATCAAACTGTTGCCAACGGGATCATATTTTATTTGAAAAATGTTATCCTACAATTGATCCTCAAGATTTACTTGAAGCTATTTATTAGTTATCTATTACCTATTTATCATGTATTTATGACTTTCTGCACTTACAAAATACAAAATAAATCTGTTATAAATCAATAATTTGATTGTTTTTGTGCAATATCTTTAAAACCTATACAACTGAGACAGGCTCATCAGTAAAGTACTTGAATTTCTTTGTTATCCTTGTTACATGTGACAGATGTTCCATCAACTTGGTAGAAAAAAAGTAGGTCAAATCTCATTACCACTAGATGGCGCTTGTGAGTTGGGCCATGGGCACTGAGGATAAGGATAAGGATAATTCCTTCTAACAGGTCGTTCAAGAAAGTCCTTGCGGTCTTGTTTCCAATGAGAACCTGTGAGCAATTAGGGGTTAAGAGTCATGCTCAGGGACAAATTTCATTTCATCTACACATATGCTGGCCTGGCCTGGAATCGAACCTGGGGCAACCAGGGCCTCTGGCTCTCTAGGCGGGCTCACTAACCACTCAGCTATGGCCGCCCCTAGTGATCTGTTACTGAGGCACTAACGCATACATTCTGACCTAAGCTTCTTTAGTAAAAAAAAATATATATATATATCGGGGGAAATATTCAAATATTTAAAATCTATTCCCTTTTGTCAAATATGTTTTTGTTTGGTTGTTTGTTTTTAAATACATCAAAATAGGAAGTCGGTCAGATCGGTCAGAACTATTAGGGAACAGGATCATGGCGTCAGAGATTCGGGGGTTAGCTCCGCCCACAGTGGGCCCATTCTATTTTGCTGACTAGTTTGACACGCAGTGCCGCAGTAACGTCAAGCTGTAGATCTATGCTACTTGTCGAGCAAGCTTCCATCTCTCTTCTATCTCTTACTTGTCTGTCGCTCTAATTTAGCAATGGTACGTAGCTGCTGCGTTGTCAGATGAAAATCATGCAATGCCTTTTTTTTTCATCAAATCATGCAATGCAGGGGGCACGGTGTCGCAGTCGGTAGCGCTGTCAAGAAGCAAGAAGGTCCTGGGTTCGATTCCCGCCGGGGACGCTGTGGGCGCTGGGGACGTGTCTTCTCCTCCGCGTCATCAGCGCCCATACCCTAGGTGGGGTTGGCGAAAGGGCCTACTTTGTGTGGAGTTTGCATGTTCTCCCAGTGTCTCCCAGGGTAGTTCATACCCTCACAAAAACATGTAGTAATCCTGGTCACTATACCGCCTCCCGCATGACAGCCGGGGCGCCTGATGGAGGGGAAAGGAACTGGTTGGAATAACGTGTTCCTTCCACACGCTACGTCCTACCAGGGAAACTCCCCCCTGTCAGGTGACAAGAAGATCAGTTGGCTCTCATGCACTGAAGGAAGCATGACCTCGGCCCTGGCCTCCCCAGGCTGTGGGGGACTGGTGTAGTGCTGGTGTAGGGCTGGTGTAGCGCCCAGGATCACTTAGGAAATTGGCACCGGGTGAAAAAAAAATGGGTTACGCAAATCGCGGGATAAAAATTAAAAGTTAAAAATATTAAAAAAAGAAAATCATGCAATGCCAAGTGTTCAGACATTGAAGCTCAAATGCACACATTTCCAACTTGGAAGCAAAGCTACGGAGATCAGATGTCGCGTGTCGAAGATATCAAATAAACGTTGTATGGCGTGGGTGTCAGCCCTAAGACGAAATAACATAACCTTCAACGACATTTCCAAACACATCTCTACCCATGCTCAAATGAGCATGACAGCACACAATCTAATTATATAAACGGCAAGTCACTTCCGCACGCCGCTGACGCCATAGCTACAGCTTTGTAATCGAGTAAACACAACGGCGACACAACACATCTCGCCAACACAGTAGCCACGGCGCCCGCTCCGATTTTACAGGTGGCGTAGGGCACCTCTCATTGCTCACTTCACAGTTTCCACGTCGCAACATCATTTATTCCACTCACCACATTACGGACAAAACGGAAGGTGAAACAGTTTCGTACCGTTTACCGTGCACACCACCGACACCGAACGGCGACGGCTTGAGCCGAAACAACACGAGCGGCCGCCATTGAACTCTGCGCATCTCCTCCACAACAACACACAAGCAGCTCCTTCACTTCAACCCCCCCCCCCCCCCCCTTCTTACGTACCTCTTTTGTTCCACCCAGGCAGTTACTTTCACTTCACTCATGTCTTCATCACAATATGTCCGTCCTTCACGTGCCATGTACATCCCAAACACAAAAACAAACGGCGACGGCCACAGTACAGCACGCTGTCCTGCTAAATCTGGTAAACAAACCAGCGTAGGTTCATCACACCAAAGGATTCGACAGTGATGTCATCATTATGCAACCCGGAAGTACAAATACCAAGGATACGTCAGTGATGTCAGTCGGGATGCCAGGTTTATGCCAGGTTTTCAAAAACAAGCGACAGAAACAAGCAAGGACGGTCATGAAAAAAAAAAAACAGCCGAAGGGGTCCGCCATGTTCCAGGGGGGTCCCCGGGGGTCCCAACACTCACAGGGTTTTTTTTTTTTTATCTTCTTTTGGACAGTTCTATCCCACCATTTTTGTACCCCAAAATAAGCGCGCCCTCACAGCCCTAAAGCCCCGCGCAGCGGCTGGGGTCGAGAGGGCGCAGCCCCCCGAGACTCTAGTAAAAATATAAAACTCAATTGTGCTGATCAGATGGAGTCTCACGGAGCACAGCTGATCCTGCTAAGTGGCTACAGGCTAGGCTGGCAGTTTGCATGGGAAGTTTGTGGCCGTAGTAGCTAAATCTGGCATTAAAAAATAGAATTTCTATCGAATATTTTAAATACAATGAGATTGAGCTAACAGTTCAGTTTTGTTTATCTTTGTGTAACTGTCTGAGAAAAGTTGTCAAGCGTGGCTCACGGTGGCTGAGTAAACAGGGTCTGTCTGTCTGTCTGTCTCTCTGTCAGACGGACCCCAGGATATAGAGACACTCGCAGAAAGGTTGTTATTTTGAGAGAGAAATGTCCCGCAATATGAATACATTTTGACATGTTTTATTTTGATGGTAACTGTTGTATAATCGTAATATTACACTCGCGCGAGGGTGGCTTTTTGACGATGAGACGGTCGTCCCGAATATGGACACAACGCCAGTGTGACGTAATCTCACGACAGCATGACATCACATTGGACCCGTTTTGACTTTATTATGGAGATCTCTGGATCTGTCTGTCTGTTTCCCTTTCATGCCCATATATGGGGAATCTTGGGGATCTATGTATCTGTTTGTATGTGTCCTTTTATGCCCATATATGGCATATATCTCTGTCGCTTTTTGTTTGTTTCTTCTTTAAGCAGAATATGCAGCCTGCATAAATCTGCATCATTCAAGTCATCATCCCAGATGCTGGACTTTTCACTTTTGACTGGGCCAGGCGACAGTTTCCAGTCCGCACTGCTTTCGCCACCACCATCAACAAATCACAAGGCCAGACACTTACAACAGTTGGGGTCTGGCTTCGATCCCCTGTCTTCACTCACGGACAACTATATGTTGCCAGCTCAAGAACGGGTGACCCAGCACGCCTAAAGTATGCCATACACCAGCAGGAAAACCACACTGAAAACGTCACAGAAAACGTGGTTTTCACAAAAGTGCTTCTTCCCCACTGAGGTAAGGCTGTTGCATTCTTCCATGTGTCATTTCTCATTGCTCAACATAACCAACAATGCCTACAACTTCACACAAAAATCACTGCCTTCACTATCACATGATCCATGGTGGACGTCTCACATTGTCTGCTTGACTCCTGCCTTCTCCTTTTCTCCCATTCTGCAGGCTCTGCCATGACAACCTGTGGACCTGACGACGTCGCCACTGTCTTTCACACCATTTCATTCTTATCCACCCTTTACACAAATAAACTGCTAACTTCATCTCCTGCGATTTCAACTATCTTTTCACATTGTACACCACTGCACACTCCCCACAGGTCTGCCATACCAG
>NC_139956.1:42453173-42500673 GCF_963454915.1 Gymnoscopelus microlampas | reverse complement strand
TCAAACATTGTTTTAGATGCTCATTTTTACCTTGAATTTTTCGTTTTTTTAATTTTCCTTTTCTGACTTTCGGTTTATTTTTAATATTTTCTTTTTTATCATTATTTTGCTGCTTTTATCCTTAACTTTTTTGGCTGCCCGAGGGGACCAAAATGCTACTCCTCCCACACGGTTGACACGGCCCCGCCAATGTATACATCAAAACGTGCGCAACGACCGGGCCAACCAGGCTATTATACCACGGCAGAGTTATAGGCAAAGCCCCTCAGCCAACGCAGGCACACTTAAATTTTCGTAGGAAATTTGTTTCTAGTTTAATTTAATTCAATTCAATTCAATTCAATTCAATTCAATTTAATTTAATTTAATTTAAATTAATTTAATTTAAACCCCCCCTTTCTTCAGTGAACAATGGCGCAGCCCAGCTCCCCTGCAGATCTACCAGTGATTGGTGCAGAGAGTTTGGACAACTGGACGTTGTTTGCTGGAGGAGGATTTGGTCAAGTCTTCAAGGCCAGACATAAGCAGTGGGGATGGGATGTGGCCATTAAAATATTATCTCATGATGAGGATGATAGTAAGAAGTAAGTGGAAAAGTTACTGAGTGCTGTTTATAGTGATTTATTGGATACACATTTGTATTAAAATATGATGTCTTAATGACGGTTAGGTGGAAAAGTTATTAGGTGCTGATGAGGATTTAAAGGATACATGTTGACATTTAAATTTCACTGCATTTGTTCTATTTGTTCTTGGACACTTCTTGCACACACACAAACATTTTGCCTCCTGTGACATAAGGCATGATAATCTATTTAAACCAATAAGCAAATGTATCATCTTCAGAGCAGAAGAGCAGTTGCTTCGTGAGATTGAACTGATGCGACGTGGAGGGTGCCCCTATGTCATGACGGTCCTGGGGATCTACAGGGGCTGTGTAAACCAGACCCGCTTCGTATCCGTGGGTCTGGTCATGGAGCTGATGGAGAGAGGATCCCTCGAATCCTTGCTTCAGGTCAGCTCTTTTACTCTCTACCGATTCAATGATTTATATAATATTACACTCACAATAAAGGCACAGCATCTCTGTACGTACGTCTGTCTGTAATAGGCTCTATGCACAGCAGCCATATTGGAAATAAATTGGGCCTCTTCTAACTTCCTTCACAGGTGTTACCAATGATACTAATGAAGGCTCTTCCATTCTGGTCAGGGTGCTGATAACGTGCATATTGGCTCACTAGAAACACCATTTTGGTTCCCAAATGGACCCTTATGGTGGGTGTGTAACTCTGAGAGTGTACAAATGGAACCAAATGGACCCGTAAGGGTGCATTTGGTTCCATTTGTACACTCTCAGAGTTATGGGGGTCCTTGAAAATAAGACAACCACTATGCCACACTAAATGGAACTGAGCCTTAATTAGTATTATTGGTAACACCTGTGAAGGAAGTAAGGAAGGGGCCCAATTCATTCCCAATATGGCCGCTGTGCATAGAGTCTATTCACGTGTCTCCAGAACTGTTCCACCGTCTAGCTTCACATTCGACACGCGTAGACGCACGTGTCAGATGGGTGTTTGTCCAGCGGTTGTCCAGAACCGCCAGAAAAGGCTCTGGCCGTGGCCTAAATGAGACAATTGATCGCCACGGCAATCGCAGCCTAAGCTGATTTGGCAAATTCCACACACCTGCCATTTGATTAGTTAGTCAGTCCACTTTTCATAGTCAGTCTGCACTCTGCAGACATTCTCAACACACGTTTACCACTGCACAAGGACTTTTCCATATATGGGCACAAAAGGGACCATGATAGACATAGAGATGGTTGCAGCGACTTGCATTATTCCCAAGTAATAATAATTAATTATATTATACTAGACTGGTGTACAGATATTCTGTTTATTTATTGTAAGATGAAGATGAGGCTTAACATGGGTTAAGTGCTCTATTGAAGGATTATAGCCATTATGAGCCTTTATAGGTATCAGAGAAAATAATAATAATGATAATAATACCTGGGCACTTCAGAAGAGATTACCCAAATAAAATATACTGGAGCACTCAACCCTGTTTTATTGTTTTGCAGCCCTGTCACCCCAGGTGCGTTTTATTTATATATATTTTTTTGGGGTGGGGGGAGTCCAGGAGGTTGGCATCACCTGACATAAGGGAGCGGGAGGGGGTGTGGCATTTGAGGAGGTGTTTTGGTAATCTGGTTGACGTGGGATTGGAAGGGATTGTTTAATTGTCTAAGTAATCCTGGGCGCTACACTCCCCCTGCCAGCCTAAGGAGCCCAGAGCCGAGCTCATGCCTCCTTCAATGCATGAGAGCCAACTACGTTTCTTATCAACTGACAGGGGGGAGTTTCCCCGGTACGACGTAGCACCTGGAAGGAACGCGTTATTCCAACCAGTTCCTTTCCCCTCCATCATCCGCCCCAGCGATCAAGGGGGAGGCAGTATAGAGACCAGGATTACTACATGTTTTGTTGAGGGTACCTACCCTAGGAGACACGGGGAGAACATGCAAACTCCACACAGAAATGCATCCAGGTTTTAATGTCAGTCAGGCAGGTGGTGAGGGTGGAGAGGGTGGTAGCAGTAATGGTTTTGGAGGGGAGGTAAAGCTGTGGGGCTGTCTTCCTCAGAGTCAAACAGAAAGAAAGGAGGGTATAGATTAGTGATGTTAGTGGCAGCCATTTTGCAGAGTAAAAACGTGAGCAAAATAATATACAATATAAAATAGAGATATATCCACCACCATAGACAACAACTTGTATAAATACATGAATATACAATATATATATATACATTAGCATTCAGTGTTTTCCCTTTTTAGGGCAGGTAATCTTTAGGGTTAAATGCCATATTTAAATTTAATTTATTTAGTTATAACGGTTCAATTTTAACCACCTGATAAACACAGTAAGCTAAAAGCCAAAACCAATCAATATGAGTATTGACAAATAAAAAATAAACCTCGTTCTGGATATTATTTCACCGAAAGATCCCAAAAGAACCAGGATATGAGCCTTTATTAGCATTTGTGTGATTGTGAATTAAATGTTTCTGTTTTACCTCGCCCCCCCCCCCCCCCCCCCACCCTCACCAGAAAAAACTAAAGCACCTGCTACCCTGGTCCCTGGTATTTCGACTGGCTCACCAAGTGGCTCTGGGCATGAACTACCTTCACAGTCTCACACCTGCTCTCATCCACAAGGACCTGAAGCCTGACAACATACTGCTGGACTCATTCCTAAATGTCAAGGTGAGTCCCATGCAGGGTGATGGCGAGGCAGTATGTGACATTTGTGTTGAAAATATATCTCCTGCGTAAGCTTGGCGTATAATGTGCTGCATATTTGTGACGCCAGTCTACCGTCCAACTATAAGCCAATTGCAATATACAAGTCATATATTTCACTGATCACGGCAATGGTCACTGAGTTATGGCCATTTTAAGTGTTAAACACTTCTGTACCACTACTGTAGTATCCCGTGTTTGTGCAATTTAGGTTTTTTGCAGTGGCTATTCTCATGGCAGACCATTGAACAGTGGTTGTGCCTTGAGAATGTGTGGCCCCTTGGGGCCCTGCCAAAGTAAGCTTGGTTGTACAACATGTATCACGTACCGTTTCGACGAAAACATTTGGAACAGTCCCATCACTCAGTCAGAATCATTAGCATGCTGTTCATCCACCGAGCGAAATCAATGAACTGCCTCTTGTCCCATAGAGGTTATCAATGCATCAGCTGTCTCCTGTTCGAGCATCAATAACAACCGGAACCCGGGAAAATGCTGTTATGAATCCGGCCAGTCTTCTGGCTAGGCACAGAGAAACCGCTCCGATGTCAAAAACGTAAACATTCTGGACTATAGAGCCTGAAAATGTGATGTCCCAATAAGTGTCACTTCTGACAGGTATATCTGCATGAAGAAAGTAACGCACGGGAAGACTAGACTGACATAAAAGACAAGTATTCCGGCGTGACAGGCCAGACTGGCGGCAGGCAGTGTTCAGGCCTTGTTCAACAGTCTGATGGTAGCCGGGTAGAAAATCTTCAAAAGCCGGGTGTTCAGGCACTTAATACTGTGGTAGAGTTTGCCTGGCCGTTGTCACAGTAGTGTTACATTATCATTCACTCTTGCTCTCTCTCTCTCCTCTCTCCTTCCCCTCTGTCTATTCCCCCCTCTCTCTCTCTCTCTCTCTCTCTCTCTCTCTCTCTCTCCCTCTGTTCTTTTAAAAAAAATCTCTGTTCTCCTCTCTTATTCATCTAGATCACTGACTTTGGCATCGCCAGGTTTGCCAACAGTAACACAGTTACTGCGGGGGCGAAAACGAACTTCTTTGCACCTCCAGAGTCCTTTAATTATACATACACAACCACCTGTGCCTTTGATGTCTACAGGTATGTTATCATTCCCTGTGCCATTTTCTGTGTGACTGGAATGCAACATGTCAGCTGTGTGTCCCATGTGTGATATGTGGTTATCTAGGCTAACTGCTGATCAATGTCTCTTTTTATTTTAGTTACGCCATACTGGTGTGGACCATGTTAAGTGAGTAATTATTTCTTTATTTTGTCTTGCTTTCTCCTTCGTTGTCTTCAGTTTCTGTTTTCTCTCCATCAATCTCTGTGTCTACCAAGACGTTTTTTTTCTTCCCCCGTCTTAAAATGCCAATGTCCTTGCCTAAAACAACTCCGAGTTGATAACATTATCTGAGCAAAATAAATGCTCAGCGACTCATCAGGCTGCGGGGGTGCTCCCATTGTAAACACTTAAAAACATACATGTGAATAAAATAAAAATACCTTGGTGGACACAGCACCCCCCCTCAATAACAATAATTACAAACACATTAGTTGACAAGTACCCGTTCTCCAATGTATTACACTTCCTATCCCCTACAATCATCTATCTTCCCCTCCACTCTCTCAGATCCTGGCCACAAATACGTACGGTTTGATGTCTGCGGGGGAAAAAGGCCGTCCCTGGCGGAGGTTGAAAGATTGGAGGCCCCAGGGCTGGAGGAGCTGGTAAAACTCATGGTGAGGTGCTGGGACCAAATTCCAGACAAAAGACCCTGTTTTAAAGGTGAGGAGACTGCCCTGCAACAACCATCTCTTGTTAGTTTTATACCTCACACCTGTAGAGACACTGGTAACCTGATCACCAATGGGAGTACAATGAAATGGTGCTGAACATAACAGAATGTAAGAGAAAACTAGAAACAACGTTCCTTAGAAACTTAAGTGTGCCTGCAGCTCGTTAAGTCTGCGCAACCTTGTGTTTGAGAGGCAGGGTCTCAAACACAAGTACTGCACTTTGCAACCAATGATGGAACCTCTGGAAATCCCTCAAGGACCCCTGGGGGTCCCCAGACCACACTTTGGGAACATGAATAAATGCTATTGTGAAAGTAACAGTCAACGTGCGGAGAGCAGTGCTGCCATATTTTGCGAGAGAAATAAGCAGCCAGGTCTATGAAAACAAGCCCAAATCTATTGGCCTATAGTCATGTGGCGACTATAGGTCACATGACCTACATACAGTTGTGATCAAAAGTTTACATTTGTAAAGGACATGTATGTCATGACAGTTTACACCTTTCCAATATTTTCTTTTAAAAATCTATTTTTTGGTGATAGGTTGAATGGATAAAATACTTATTAAGAAATCATGAATTCATTTGTATTTGTATTAAAGGGATATTTCATTTTCAAAAAAGCTTTGGGTCATGATATCGCCTACTCAGGCTCTTGTGAGCCTTTTTAAGTTTTTAAGTTGCTTGATTCAGTATTTACATATTTGACATTCATTTTATCAGACACGCCCCCTTCCTATACAAACCCATTATAACTTCAAACTCCATTTTTAACATGTTAGATTCATCAAAATATATATTAAAAATAAATGAAAAAAGTCATCGAACACCTATTGAAAATAGACACTTCACAGATTATAGAGTAGTGCTTAGTTAAACTGCCGGCGTCTTTACAACCTCACATTTCTTTTTGCACTTAAGACGTGGTCTAACCATCTTAGCGGTAAGCGGTGAGTCTTTTTAAGTCAAGGTGCAACATAGCAGACACCGCATTGCGCCCTTAATTAACATATGTACACTCTCCAATGCGTAAAATATGCTGGCGAGTCTTATTCCTTAAGTGTTTGCGTTCAGCGCAACTTGCATAATAGGGATAGAGCATAAGATGGTGGCGTTATCACTACCGCCTGAGATGTGGATTTAACACATCTTTAATAGGAGCTTAGACATAAGGTATGTCTGTCCACATAGCAGCACATACTGTATGTACATGAGATTAGACAAAAGGCGCAAAAAATAGTATAAAGTGTAGCCATGGCTATAGGAACTGACTGCCATCTTTCTGTGTTGTTCCCAGAATGTATTGCTGTGACAGGAGGCCTGTATGAGGAGTACAAGGATGAGATTGGTGAAGCCATCCACCAGGTGCAAAAGGAGCTGGTAAAGAATACAGTACATGATGCATTCTAAACTCATTCACTCACTTTAAAACAATAGAATACACAATGCATTCTAAAATAATTCACTCATTTTAGAACAATATAATACATGATGCATTCTAAACTCATTCACTCACATTAAAACAATAGAATACATGATGCATTCTAAATTCATTCACTCACATAAAAACAATGGGCCTCATTCAGCAATAAATTCGTAAGTTGTCTTCTTAAATTTCTTCCTAAGTGAATTCCTAAGAGAAGTCGAGTCAGATTCATGAAATGTTCTTAGGCTCTGCCTGCAGTCACACTTGTGTGTGATTGCTGCAGACAGAAATCACAGGAAATCACACAGAGAAATAAAGTTGAGAGAATGAAGTAAAGAATACCTAAACTAAAGCCTAAAGATGGTGGAACACCAGACTCCAAACATAAAAATAAATAAATATTTCTGTGGAGGTACTTCTGAAGTGAACAGCAAATTATTTTATTTAATTAATGAATGTATTTTATTATTTCTCTCACATTAATCAACATATCACCACTCGATATCAATGTAAATTTGCTGAAATTAGCTGTTAATTTTTTTTCGAAAATAGCCGATCTACAAGTTCAAAATTGCCAGTAATGGGACGCGTTGTGAGCTTGTAGATCAGCTATTTTCAAACAAAGTATAAAATAGGGTTAAAGTGATTAAACTGTTCCTCGTTTGCTGTGGACCCCCTGGAACAGCTTCAAGGACCCCTGGGGGTCCCCAGACCACACCTTTGAGAACCTTTTTTGCTCTAAAGATATGATAAAAATATTATTGGAATTTAAATCCTATATTATATAACTGTAGAATTGAAGAAACTTCGAGAATTAATTATTTTTGCACAAACATATCACACTTAAGAACTCAAAGGCCACCCTAAGAGTGCTCTCTAGTATGCGTAGATTTCTTCTTAACTTAAGAACAAATCACAGCTAAGAAAACATTTGTGAATGCCAAAATCTCTTAAAAAACTTCTTAAGTGGGTCTAAGAACAAATTTGTTTGTAAGTACGGTTCATGAATCGGGCCCAATGATCTTACCCTTTCCTACGTGTGTGTGTATGTGTCTGTCTGTCTGTCTAAATGTTTTTTTCATTGCATTCTTTGTCTTATCTCCTCCCTCTTCCAAGACATAATATTGTTCAATAGATTTCATACTGTACAATACCATATTGTACATGTTGTTGAAATGAAATAACATGACTGTGTTCAACAGGATGGTCCTGGCCCCCCGAAGAACCCAAGAGGTGAGCTTTTATTGTCCTTATTATTATTATTATTATTATTATTATTATTATTATTGTTGTTGTTGTTGTTGTTGTTATTAGGGGGCCAAGCATGTAGTGCATAGGACCCCTATTGTTTTTGTTTGTTTCCTTATTCTTCCGTTGTTTTTTATTAAACTCAGCAATATGGTAGACTAGAGGGTCATGGAAAACGGCCAAGATACGAAACTCACAACCATTGGCCAAAGGGTGGCGCTATAGCACTCAATTGAAAAAGACAAACTTGACATGATCCGTTTGACCGACAGCCATGAAACCTCATAACACACTGCCGGCTCTATTATGTGCCAATCTAAAGCCGCCCCCGTTGCCCATTACCCATGAATGTTTGCCCATTACCCGTGAAATACGGATAAGGGAGCTGGCACTGTCCCATACAAAAATATAGGCAAATATGTAGGTGATACGTATGTCTTATCAAATGTGGTTTTATTGAAAGGCAATCAAAGGCCAGAGCTTAGAAACCAAACGTCGGGTGTATGTTTCCATGTAAAATCCCCACATGCGGCTGGAGCTGTGTTGCCAGAATTTGCAAAAGAAATAAGCAACCTGGGGCCTGTTCCTCAAAAGGGAATTAGAGCTTAAGCCTGGCTTTAACACCTATCCTGGCTTAATTTAGCCAGGATTAGGGCTGAATCGGTTCCTCAAAAGCTGAATTAGCTTGAAGATTAGTTTAGCCAGTTCACCCTGGCTAAGTTTAGCCGTGACCCGATTCCTCAAAAGAGAATTGAAGCAAGCCTACCTTAGTTACCATGGCAATATAGCTGTGAAGTTAGCCTGGTCAGGAGCAGGCTAACAGCCAAGCTTACTTAATCCAGTGCCTTTGTTCTTCAAGTTTTTCCACAGTTAATTCAACACATGTGTTTGTATGGACTAATTTGAATGACCCTGCATTCAAATAAAATTAAATAAATACAATAAGATATAATCAAATTAATTATATTACTGAAATAGTGTGTGACCATGAATCAATTGTTTCACAATGACTCATGTGATATGGCATTGTCACTCTGTTAACACTATAGTTCATATTGTTGTTAGATGTTTGATAATATATTACAGATTTTTTTTAATATTATAAAAAAGTGTCTGACATATATATATATATATATATATATATATATATATATATATATATATATATATACACACATTATTAGTATTAGTAATTATTAGTTACGGTTTTAAAAGAGCCTCTTCACTGAATGTAAGTGAGGAGCATATTTTAAATTATCAATTTCTAGTAATATATGGAGGAATATTTTGTATTTCTTGTCCACTTTAGGAGTTACATCTTGATGGCAAGGTAACTACACCCTACACTCCCCCTCCCCTTCTCCGTGCGTCCCGTCGCGCGTCCCGTCACGGCCCCCATCGCGGTCACCCCCCGACCCCCACCACCCCGTGCGTCCCGTCACGGTCAATCCCCGTCCCCGGGCGTCCCGTTGCCCACCCGACCCCCGTTCCGTCGCAAACACACACACACACACACACTTTGCCACGCTTTCTTCTCGCCAGTGTGACTGCAGTGCTTTCTCCCTGGATCTATTTATTGCGGTCGCGTTTCCTTTATTGCTTCATACATTTAACTTCCATGTATGATTTCATGAGCTGCTGCAGTGCTGCTGTACAGCCACAGAGAAGAACGCCGCTCTGGTTTTAGGCTCCATGATTGGTCAAGTTCAAGGATTCTGCTATCGACTTTCATGGTCTTTTATAGAAATACGTGAAGCCTGGCTTCATTATCCTGGCTGGACATAGCCTGCTTTGACAAGGCCTAGCTCGACAAAGTCGCTCCTTTTCAGCCTGGCTTTGCTTCGAGGAACGGAATAAACGAGGCTTATATGGACCCGACTTTGTCAAGTCTGGATTTGGCTTAAGTCCAGGCTTAGTTTATTCACCTTTTGAGGAACAGGCCCCTGGTCTATGAAAACAAGCCCAAAAGAAGCGACTATAATAGGCCACATGAGCACTTCAAACCTATATATGTCGTCCATTAAACAATGTGCATATTTATATATGTTGGCTATTTGAATATAGCCGTATCTACATGCTTACAACCGTTCTACCATTATTTACAGGCAACTTCAGAAAAACAAGCCCAATGTGGCTTATAATAATCAGACCAGGCAACACTGCAGACAGGGAGATAGGAGAGCGTAATGGATTGGGGATAATGGCTAGCGCAGTCTTCTCTTAACCCTTGCATTGTGTTAGAAACCTGCATCCACTTGTGGTGTTAGCGGGTCAAATTTGACCCGTGATTTAACTCAGCCCAAAATACTCAAAAAAATATATTTTTTTTTCTCCCACCTCATAGCTGACTTGTAATGCATTCATATCCATGAAAACACTTTAAAATATTATGTTGGGTTAGGGTTAGGGGTTCATCTTTCAATATATGTTGT
The DNA here is from genome assembly GCF_963454915.1 of Gymnoscopelus microlampas. Classification (NCBI taxonomy): domain Eukaryota; kingdom Metazoa; phylum Chordata; class Actinopteri; order Myctophiformes; family Myctophidae; genus Gymnoscopelus; species Gymnoscopelus microlampas. Next base: position 42,490,456 of record NC_139956.1, on the reverse strand, counting down.
TTTCAATTGTAAACATGTTTAAATTCACTCATTACATTTCCTATAATGAAGACAATGGATAATGATGTTATCTAGATATAATAGACTAACATTAGAACACACTTCCAAAAAAATACTTGTTTTAGTTTTTTAACTTTAAAAAATGTTTATTAAAAATAGTGACACCTGTGGTGTTAATTTGACCTCTGTGCTGTTTACATTTCTGACTAATAAAGTATTCAATCAATCAATCAAATGCACTGACCCACCATGCTTCAGAGCAGGGTGGGTCAGTGTGCCCACTCAGTACACTGGATGCACCGACTGCACCGATCAGACCATTTACCAATGAGAGCACCCAGCACACCCAGTGTGTATTTCCAAACGCACTCATTGATTTGTGCATACTTTGTAGATTAAAATGTAGCCTCAGTTCAGGTCATTCTTCAGTCACGATGTTTAATGACTTCTATTTACAGGGCCTCCACTCCATGTCCCACGTTCACCAGTGATGTTTAATGACTTCTATTTACAGGGCCTCCACTCCATGTCTCACGTTCACCAGTGATGTTTAATGACTTATTCTATTTACAGAGCCTCCAGTCCATGTCTCTACTCCACCAGAGCCTCCAGTCCATGTCTCTAGTCTACCAGAGCCTCCAGTCCATGTCTCGTGTCCATCAGAATCAGAAACTATAGCCCATGTCGTACGTTCACCAGAGCCTCCAGTCTATGTCCCACGTCCACCAGTGCCGCGAGGGAGCACAAACAGAGAGGACTTTTTGCAACGTGAGTCCATGGTGATCAGTTCACTGCTTTTACACAAACCCTTCATACACTGACATTGTTTGGATACCAGTACACCAGTGGTTCTCAAAGTGAGGTCCGGGGACAGGTCCTTGGGTCCCATTTAAACATTTTAACCACTCACTTTAAATCTTGTACAGGGAATCATAATGCCAAACATATACACAATGATAATAATGTTAATGGGATTCTAGTCAACATTAAGCCTACATTTAACAAAATATTATATATATATATTTAGCATTTTCCCACCTCTATCAGCCACTACATAATGATGCTGGGGTGTTTTCCTGCATTGAAACACAGTCATCTTTCTGAAATCCGTATTTTCCCTACTATTTATTTTTTGACATCCGGGTATCCGGGACGTGAATGAAACGCACGCATGTGCGCGTCTGTGTGAACTGGTCGAGTGAAACCGGATGGAACCGAGTGCAGCTGACAAAAAATGTTTTCTGTGGGCAGTTTTTACTTTTTACTTTCGGTTTTAAAACACTCTCAAACTTATTTTTTGAGGCAGGGAATTTACTTTAAGATATCGTTTGGATAGAATTTAGTTGTTTAACTTCATATATGTGGTCTATTTATCATGACAGAGCCTATTAAAAAATAAAAAAAATCAGAAAACCGGCAGGGGCGGGCAGTGACACGTATGTATCTGAATAAAGCAACCTATTTTCGGCATGGCCCCTTCTAAAGTCCCCCTGCGTCATATTGGCTGGAGATGGGGAGAAGGAGCTGCTCATTGGCTGAAGGGAATTGAACTGCTGATTGGCTGAAGGGGTTGTCAGTCAACGGTACTAAGTGTTTGACAACCGTTTTTTTTCTTTATTTGATCTCTGAACTTGACTAGAATCCCTTTAATAATGCTAATGTTCAGCATTAATAACATGGCCAACACAGTGACACCAGGTGTAAAGTGTTTAATTAGTTGTGATATTTTGTCACACAGATTCCTGTCAACCTTCAATGGACGAAAACACGATGAACTACGACCTCATCCTGTCAGAGAAGAACATGAAGGCGATGAATACAGGAAAAAACCAAAGTTATCGTGAAAATCCTCACAGATTTACCACGAACTCTCAGGTGTTGAGTAAAGAGAGTCTGTCTGAACGTTGTTACTTTGAAGTAAAATGGAGTGGATGGCTTGGTGTAGCAGTCAGTTATATAGACATCAACAGACAGCAGAAGGGTCTTTCAGCGTTTGGTATGAATGACAAGTCCTGGATGTTACGTTGGTACCCTGGCTCAGACAACTACAAGTTCAGACACAACAGCATTGAGACTGAACTGTCAGGACCTCGTCCCTCCACAATTTTCGGTTTCATGGGTAATGGGGTAGTGGGGGTGGACGTAGATCACAGAGCAGGTACTGTGTCATTTTACCATGTTAATGGAAACACAATGGCCTACATCCATACAGTAAATACCACCTTCACACAACCTCTCTATGCAGGGATATATGTAGGTAATTTATCTACAGCAGAGGTGTGTAAGATCTGGTAGTTAGAGAGCAGCTAAACACAGACAAATAAAGGTTCCAACTAGAACCTAAACTGGTTCTGCACAGTGATGTCATAGCAGAACCATTTTGTTGGTCCAAAAAATAACCTTTCAGTCCAAAGGTTCTTTAAAGAACCATTTATTTTAACCCATTAAAACCAGGAAAGCATCATTTGTCATTTTAGATTTTCCACGAGCTTGTACATGTATGCTATTTTTGAAAACTTTTTTTTTTACACAAATCTTCTCTTCTGAGGTCTTTGTGTGATGGAACTTTGTATTTACTTTTTTATAATGAACCACTTGAACCCCATTATCCCAATTCTGGGGGGCGAACATTCATCGACAAATAGCCGATCTACAAGCTCACAATGCGTCACGCTGTGATACGTGAGCTTGTAGATCGGCTATTTTTGGTGAAGAGGTTTGGTGTAGTGTTTGTGTGTGTGGGGGGGGGGGGGGGGGGGGGCCGGGCCAAGGTCAAAGGTCAAATGCATTAAGTATTGATGGTTTAAGAAGTTAAATGTCTGAAAATACACATTAAAATGAAAGATAAACTCGGCTGCAACCCGTTGTGAGCGTGTAGATCGGCTATTTTCGTCTGACGATCATGTTGTTTCATCAATATAAAATATTGCAACATAAATATTGTTTGCATTGTAGTGTAGAATAGTTAGACTACAGCTTTAGATAAACTGTATATAAAACCATATCTTTATTATGATGATTACTGTCCATCTTCACTCAGGGTGCATTTCTCCTTTCCGACATGTCGCCTTTCCGACGTTGACAAACCCTATACCTAACCCTAACCTTAACCGCACGCGGAAGCCACTAGTCGGAGTGGTGAGATGTCGGAATGGAAGGTGCACCCCCTTCACTCATTATCTTATTATTCATGTGTCTATGTATGTTTTTATTCATTTTTATAACAGTTTATCATAATTATGGGATATCATGTTGTCATACAGTATCAACCGTATACTTTATCACACGACAAATAGCAGATCTACAAGCTCACAACACGTCGCATCACGCCGTGTTGTGAGCTTGTAGATCTGCTATTTTTGGCTGTGGAAAAAAAATATATAACTTCTGAAAGATTTTGAGAAATCTTGGAATATGAAAATGTGGGGAAATGTTTTGGGGAAAATCGACGGGACGGCCGAGTTAATGTGGATACATACAAATATCGATTAATACGTTTGATGTCATGTTAAGTTTCAGTTTTATCATCTGTATTGAAATAAAAATATTGAATCATGAGTTTGAAGTCATTAAGTTTCATTTGTATTATCTTTGTATTATCGGATCCAGTCAGGGTTTTCTTCCCAATAAAAATGCCTGAATCTATTTAAAAGACAAACAGTACTGGGTTTGGTGATGTTCCATCGTGTCAGAATCAACTTTTTGCGTTAGTTTATGTGCTAAAAGAGTGACTTTGAGAGCTGTTTCACTGTACAATGTAAGTCAAATGAGGAGCATATTTAGAATTATCCATTTCTAATCAATGGATTCATTAGTTTTTTTGTTCTTGCCCACCTTTGGAGTTCTATCCATGGCAAGGTAACTACACAACCCAAACCTCTACCAAAGTGGTTTTGCCCTTCAAGGGTCACAGACAAAATGATGGTTATGAGGCACTGAAGAGGCGTATATGGTGAGCGGAGAGCAAAATGAACGGAACACAATAGAAAAGAAGCATCATCCTTTAATGGGACATAGCATTCATTTTGTCTCACAGTGTTCATTGGTGTCAACAGTTGCAGACATGTAACACCTTCCTTCATAACTGTGCCATTATTGTCGTTATTACATTGCGTCAGTCCCCCAAACCTGCAGTACACACACCAGAACAGCCACTCTCAGACCTAGTGAACCATTTCAGAAGTCTTATCGTCATCGATGTAAATGCCCTCTCTGTTATATACAACAAAACACAGGCCTGCTATTAGAGCAGTGATTCTCAAACTTTAAAGGTTTCATGACATTTTACGACACATTAAAAGTCTTCATCAATATGAAAAATGAAAATGAATGTCATAAGGACCCCCAGGTTGGTATGCTTGATTTTGCCACGCCCCCCCCCCCTCTCCTAACTACGAGTGTACAAATGGAACCAATTTGATTTTGGATTTGGTTCCATTTGTACACTCTCATTGTTACAGATCTGTAAAAGGTCCATTTTGGTTTCCTACAGTGCTCTACCAACAATTCAGCCGGGGAACCCCTCAGGCACCCCTTGGGGGGTCCTCGGAACCCCACTTTTGAGAACCACTTTCACTAAGACATGTCATCCGTCCTAACCAATCAGAGAGCAGTATGCTGAGGAAGAAAACAATAAACAACACGTTCTAAAGAAGAAGCACACAAGTTCAGGCGACAGGCACACAAATGTTAACATCGTGGAGACTTTGCTGTCTGAGCAACAGTAATATATTAATATTACATATTACTTTTTAGTTACTAAAAAAAGCTAAAATTGAACAATTAAAGATTTTGTATTATTATTATTAGCCCACAAATTATTTTTGGAAATTGGGACACAGAGATGGCAGATGGGCAGGCATTTAAATTATAAGATATGATTATAAATGACATTAATGAATCAATTTACTTACTTAAATTAATCAATTCATAAATAGTATATCTTCTATAATGTAGCCTATAATGACATGACAAGACAAGCCTCTTTCTATACTTTTTTTTAATTAAAGTCCACAGAACAAGGACAAGGCATGAGCAGCATAGAATGCAAATGAAGTTTAAAGTGCTTTCTTCAATATCCTTGAAAAAGAAGTCAATTTCGGTCATATGCATGGAGTTCGGTCATATGGAAAGTAGAAAGACCTAGACATTTGCTATAGGACATGCTAAATAAGTAATGAACAAACACATCATGCAGTATGTTCTGTAATAATAATCCAAATCTACAAATTAACTTGTAAAACTAAAGTGTTCTAATAATTGTAGTGGAGTAAAAGTATAATATTTGCGTCTGAGATGTAGTGGAGTAGAAGTAAAAGTACTGACATTTGGAAATACTCCAATAAAGTATTAAACATACCTAAACATTATACTTAAGTACAGTACTTGAGTAAAAGTACTTAGTTACTTTCCAGTTTCCACCATGATCCACGTCTTGCATGCAAATGAGCCATGTGCTTCTATGAGAACGTATACACGCACCAGGTCGTCTGTTACGACCGTCATGGATGAACTTCAACCTGGTGTTTGCACTTGCTCACTTTTTGCTCCATAAATCAACATAAACGTTCAGATTTCAAATATAAAGTGCTGACCCCATGGCCACGGATGTTACAATTATGTACGGGCCCTCAGAAGTACTCGTATCTTCCGTATTGTTCAATAAAAAGCATTTTAATCAGATTGGTGGCCATTTTCTCAAAGAGTTATAATGTATCAGAGTGCAATACAGCTCCCAACCGATAGGGTCACGTAGTTGAAAGCATATGGAGAAAATACGGGGGAAATGGCCACCAATCGGATTAAAATGCTGTTTATTTAACAATTCAGAATATTCGGGTACTTCTGAGGGAACGTACATAATTGTAACATCCGTGGCCATGAGGTCAGCACTTTATATGTGAAATATGAATGTTTATGTAGATGTACGTGTAGCCCCTAGAGGGTAGCAGTGAGTACAGAGTGACGTCTTGAGTGAGACTCCCATTTAAGAGGATTCTGAACAGGCAGTTAGCAGGTCAGTAAACTGTGGGTCCTCAACACTGCTGGTAGTGTGTTGAGAGGAGGAGGTTTGCATGCTGACCTGCTAACTCGGTAAGCCTGTTTGTTTGTTTGTTTTTGTTTTGTATCCTCGCTTTTATTGTTGTTTTATTTCATGTCTACAATGAAGAAATGTTTTTATGTTGTCAGGTCTGTTCCACTGCACCGGTCCATTTGTTTGGGGTGTGGCTGCTTTTAGATATATATACTGTATGGGCATTTAAGAGAAGAAATGTGAGTATATGTATGTGCAAAGGTGAACAAGGATGTATATATGTGGGGTACTTTGTTTCTGTATAACACTGTTTAAACTTTCATGTATGTCATTGCTCAACAGATACAGGTGGAGACGGGGCCTGTTCTGTGTTTGTTGTATAACCTGAGAGGGAGGTTTTTGCCTGTGTGACACCACTCTGAGCTATATGGTAAGGTATTCCGTTTATTGGATTGCCTATGGTAATATACCTATGATATTTTGTGGAGGGCATTAGTGCATTTTAATATATTGTGTTGATGTGTTTTGATATCATGCCATGTGTATTTTGTATACTGACCAATGTGCTTTTTGTCTTATGAACAAGCGGCAGTTGTTGGACCGCTGTTCCTTTCCCTTTTGATTTATGTTTTCTTTACTTTAGTTTTGTACCAGTCTTTTCCCAGTATATTTGTTCCAACACCCTTTTTAACCATTTCTATTGATGCAAATAAATTAAAGTACCAATTTGTAACTTTTCTATAATAAAATACTTGCTATTTTTATAACCTACACTTGGTCTGCCTTACATTTATTTAGCGGGGTAACATTTTGGCGTAGTCTCGGCAGGACTTGGTACATAGAGTGTTTGAAGAGCAATATAGTGTGGGAGACTGTTTTAGTTTTTTGTTTTGTGAAGGGGAAAGGGACAGCGGTCGAAGAGGACCACGCCTTGCTGAGGACAAGTTTGCCTGCTTGAACTGCCTCCAAACCATCATGTCACAGGAAGAGGAAATGGCGAGGCTCAGGGAGGAGCTAGAACAACTCAAAGTGGAAAATCAAAGACTCAAAGAACCATCTGGCCGAGGTAATGGGGCTCAGGCTGAGGGTAGCCAACGGAGGGAAGTAGTGTATATCCCTCGTGAACGCAAATGCCCATATTTTTCTGGTAGACCTGGCCCTGGGTCGTTGTCCATTGAAGACTGGTTGGAGGAGGTACAGTGCTGCACAAGGAGTCGACATATGTCTGAAATCGACAAAGCACTTTTCATGTATGAACATTTGGAGGGGGAGGCAAGGTCAGAGATAAAGTTTAGGCCACATGGGGAACGAGAAGATCCTAGTGTAATTTCTGATGTGCTGACAGAACTGTATTCATGCTCAAATTCATATGTTTCATTGCAATTCTTTGACCGTAGACAAAAAGAAAGTGAGTCATTACTAGAGTTTTCACTGGCACTATTATCGATCATGGACAAAATAAAAAAATCTAATTCTGCTGCTTTGCCCAATTTTGATAAGGTGTTACGGGACCAGTTTGGTGAAGGTGTACGCGACCATACACTCCGCAGGGAGCTGAAAAGGCTTGTGCGCCAGACCCCCGGGATGTCACTCCTTGACCTGAGGAAGGAGGCCATTCGTTGGGTTGAGGAGGGACAGCCTCAAAGGGAAAGGTACACTCGCCCAACACCTCACTCCCACGAAACACAGGCAATTGTTACCAGCGAGGCAGCTAATGCTAGTCAATCCGAGTATTCAGAACTTAAAGATATTGTAATGAAACAGCAGGAGCAGCTCGATATGCTGGTTAAAACTCTGGGGACACAGGGTGGGTACAACAGGGGGCTGCAGAGGCCTAGACAGGCCAACCGGTACCAATGGTCTCAAGAGGGGCAGCCAATCTGTTTTCGGTGCAACCAAGCAGGACATATATCTCGCTATTGTAAGGGAAATAGCCAGGACAGGCAGGCTACAGTTGTTTCTGACACCAGGCTAGGCAGAGAGGAGACAGAGCATCAAAAAAACTAGAACCCCCCAGCGTGAAGAGCCACATGTTGGAGGTGGGGGAAATGGGCGTAAAGGACTCAGACCATTCTATGGTATTTAATCAGTTAGTTGGTTCTTGTCCTGTTGTATCAATGAAAATGTGTGATGTTGAAGTTCCTTGCTTACTTGATACAGGGTCAATGGTTTCCACTGTCACAGAAAGTTTTTTCAATGAGCACTTTTCTGCTTTTGGTGAGCAGAGTATTGGGGACTGCCATTGGCTTGGCCTTAAAGCAGCCAATGGTCTTGACATTCCTTATATTGGTTATTTGACGCTAACTGTAAATGTCTATGGAACACAGGTTCCAAACTGTGGAGTCCTAGTCATAAAAGATCCCCCCACTACCAGTGGCCAAGAGCAGAAAAGAGACATACCTGGAATTTTAGGTATGAATATTGTGAGAGATTTTTATTATACATTGTTTCATCAACATGGTTTGGCACTGTTTAAGACACCCCAGGTTGAGTCAGCCCACCCAGCATGGAAACTGGCCCTACGTTATTGTGAAAAAACAGAAGCAGTGGTAAATTCTACAGAGGCTTATAAAGTAAGAGTTCAGGGTAGGACACCAGTGTATGTAGCAGCAGGCACACTAACTATGGTCCCTGTCACTTGCCCACAGCTCCCATCTTCCAATAAGGTTGAGTTCTTATTGGAGCCCCTTGGCCCAGAGGAAGGTACCCTCCCTGAAGGTCTGTTAGTTTCACCAGCTTTAGTTCAGGCAGAGAGAGGTCTTCTTTATGCTCCAGTTACTAATGTGGGTACTAGAGATGTGTGGATTACACCACGTAGACTAATTGGGTCCGTACAGGTAGCAAAAGCAACTCTTGGACATTCATGTCCTAAGGTGGAACTGTCCTTTGATGAATCCTCACATGAGTATATTGCCCAGATTTCCTCACAGGAGGTTTATGATGTGATAGACCCTAGTGTTGATTTTCCCATGCCTAGTTTCACAAACCTGTCAGCAGGGGATGAAATCCAAGCCAAACAGCTACTATGTAGATATCAGTCAATTTTTTCTAAGGGGGAGGGTGACGTGGGGTGTACTAAACTCATTACACATGAAATCCCATTATTAGACTCGGCCCCAGTCCGCCAGCCATATCGTAGGATCCCTCCAGCACAGTATGAAGCTGTGCGAGCCCACATTCAGCAGTTGGTGGATAGTCAGGTTGCTAGGGAAAGTAGCAGCCCCTACTCATCACCGATAGTGGTGGTGCAGAAGAAGGATGGGAACATCCGATTGTGTGTTGACTATCGCCAACTCAATGCCAAAACCCATAAAGATGCGTACCCACTACCCAGAATTGATGAGTCCCTGGATGCTCTCGCAGGAGCCCAATGGTTCTCCACCTTGGACCTTGCCAGTGGCTATAATCAGGTTGAAATGGCCGAACAGGACCGAAAAAAAACTGCATTCTGTACTCCTTTTGGCCTGTTTGAATTTAATAGAATGCCCTTTGGACTATGCAATGCGCCAGCAACCTTTCAAAGGCTGATGGAGCGACTGTTCGGAGATCAGCGCCACCAGTCTGTTCTATTATATTTGGATGATGTGATTGTCTTTTCCTCGACAGTTCAGCAGCACATGGAAAGACTTGAGATGGTCTTCCAACGCCTCCATCAGCAAAATTTAAAAGTCAAACTGTCTAAATGTCATTTCTTTCAGAAACAGGTGCTATATTTGGGGCACATTGTGTCCAATCAGGGGGTTGCCACGGACCCAGAGAAGGTGGCTGCTGTGCGGAACTGGAGGCGGCCTACACACCTGAGTGATTTGCGTTCATTCCTAGGTTTCACATCTTACTACAGAAAATTCGTGGAGGGCTACTCCAAACTGGCTGCTCCACTCCACTATTTGGTTGGCCAACTGTGTCCTCGAAAGGGTAAGACCCCAAACATCCCCCTGCTGTCTCGATGGGATGAGAAGTGCGAACAGGCATTCCAGTCACTACGTGAGAAGCTCTGTACAACACCGGTATTGGCATTTGCGGACTTTGCAAAAACCTTCATCCTTGAGGTGGATGCCAGCCACCTAGGACTGGGAGCCGTCTTGTCACAGGAGCATGAGGGTAAGCGCAGACCTGTTGCCTACGCAAGTCGCAGCTTGAAGAGAACGGAACGGAACATGGAAAATTACAGCTCCATGAAATTGGAGTTTTTAGCTCTCAAGTGGGCAGTCTGTGAGAAGTTCAGGGAGTACCTTTTAGGAAATGCTTTTATAGTGTACACAGATAATAATCCCCTCTGTCATTTACAGACTGCTAAGCTGGGAGCGATTGAGCAACGTTGGGCATCAGAGCTGGCTTCCTTTAACTTCACGCTCAAATACCGCCCCGGGCACTCCAACTCCAATGCAGATGCTTTGTCTCGACTACCTCTGGAGGAGGCTTCTCCTGGTATGGCGGTCCCCAGGCAGCTAGTGGCCAGTATTGGTGGACCAAAGGAGTTGGTGAAGGCCACGTGCAGTGAGATGACCACCCTTCCCTGCTGTACCCGACCAGACCTCGCCTCGTTACAGGCCTTAGACCCGGTTGTGGGCCCTGTCCTGAAGCTCTGGCGTAGAGGCCACCCGCCTGATGCAAGGGAGAAGGAGGGGATAAGCAAAGACAGCAGGGAGCTGATCCGGAAGTGGGATCGGTTGTTGGAGAAGGAGGGATGTCTGTACCGCCTCACCTATTCATCAGATGGGAACAAGGAAGTCCACCAGCTACTGCTGCCACAGAGTCTGCAGAAAGAGGTTTTCACCAGCCTCCATGATGCCCATGGCCACCAGGGGGTTGACCGTACCACTGACCTGGTGAGGAGTCGCTGTTTCTGGCCAGGTATGCTGAGAGATGTGGACAGATGGTGCAAAGAATGTCAGCGGTGCGTTTTGGCCAAAGCAGTGAGGCCAAAAGTGAAAACCTACATGGGCACGCTCCAAGCCTCCAGCCCTAATGAGATCCTGGCCATCGACTTCACAATGCTGGAGCCCGCAAGCGACGGGAGGGAGAATGTCCTGGTCCTGACTGATGTCTTCACCAAGTACACATTGGCCATCCCGACAAGAGATCAGCGTGCTAGCACTGTGGCTGATGTGCTGGTCCGAAATTGGTTCCATCTGCTGGGGGTGCCGAAACGTCTACATTCGGACCAGGGTAGAAATTTTGAAAGTAACGTCATCCAACAGTTATGTAAGCTCTATGATATCAAGAAAAGTCGCACCACTGCCTATCATCCACAGGGAAATGGCCAATGTGAGCGTTTCAATAGGACATTGCACGATCTGCTGCGCACGCTGCCCCCAGATAAGAAGAAGCGTTGGCCCCAATACCTCTCCCAGTTGACATATGCCTATAACACCACAGTACATCAGTCTACCGGGGTGAGTCCATACTTATTGATGTTTGGTCGTCAACCACAGTTACCTGTTGATTTCTTGCTTGGCAGCAGTAGTGCAGAATCCAGTGGAGGCTCAGTGGAGGACTGGATCCAAGAGCATCAGCACAGCCTGAAGGAGGCATACAGGCAAGTGAGAGAGTGTCTGCAGGAGCGGCTGGTGCGCAGAAACCTCAAACATGATGTAGGCATCCAGGACGTGGGGTTTCAGGAGGGTGAGCTAGTGTACCTAAAAAACCATCAGGTCAGAGGGCGAAATAAAATTCAGGATGCCTGGAACCCGTGTATGTACAGAGTTGTGAGATGTCCAGGGGGCCAGGGGACCGTTTATTCTGTTGTGCCTATTGACCAGAACAGCCCCGCTAAACAGGTACATCGGTCAGAGATGAGGGCTGTTGGTGCAGGAGCATTACCGGAGACCGTGGCCAGGATGTCAGATGCAGAAGAGGAAGACGATTTGTGTGAGTCTGTCAATTCAGAGTCAGAAAATGAAGAGTCCCTATGTGTCATACTGGAAGACTATGATCATGATATCTATGACTCTGATCATGATGAGGACTATGATTATGATAATAATGACTCCCCCGCTTCAAGCTGGCTGTTTTCACCAGGTCTGGAGGAGCCGAGTTTCACCCTAGAGAGGGGCGAGCCTTACTGTAGGCGTACCACCCGTGCGACAGCAGGACAGCACCCAAATCTCCATCATCTTCCCCAGTCCGCATGGCCGGAGCAGGCATCACAGACTGGGTAGAGTGGGGTGGCTGCTACTGTCCCTAGCAATTTGTTTAATCCCTGTCTTGTAGTGAATCGTCGGGGCGACGATTCATTCATGGGGGGGGGGGGTAGAATGTAGCCCCTAGAGGGTAGCAGTGAGTACAGAGTGACGTCTTGAGTGAGACTCCCATTTAAGAGGATTCTGAACAGGCAGTTAGCAGGTCAGTAAACTGTGGGTCCTCAACACTGCTGGTAGTGTGTTGAGAGGAGGAGGTTTGCATGCTGACCTGCTAACTCGGTAAGCCTGTTTGTTTGTTTGTTTTTGTTTTGTATCCTCGCTTTTATTGTTGTTTTATTTCATGTCTACAATGAAGAAATGTTTTTATGTTGTCAGGTCTGTTCCACTGCACCGGTCCATTTGTTTGGGGTGTGGCTGCTTTTAGATATATATACTGTATGGGCATTTAAGAGAAGAAATGTGAGTATATGTATGTGCAAAGGTGAACAAGGATGTATATAAGTGGGGTAGTTTGTTTCTGTATAACACTGTTTAAAGGCATTGTAGGGAGTTCAGACATAATCAAAGAAAAAAACTGTTGTCAAACACCGCCCCTCCAGCAGTTCTTTTCCCCGACCACCAGGGGGTGACGCAGGGGGGACTTTTTAAATGAGTCATGCCCAAAATAGGTTGCCTTATGCGGATACAATTCGCGGAAATGCCCGACCCTACGGTTCTCTGAATTTATATTTTTAAATAGGCTCTTTCATGATAAATTGACCACATATATGAAGCTAAACAACTAAATTCTATCCAAACGATTTTTTAAAAGTAAATTATGTGCCTCAAAAAAGAAGTTTGAGAGCGTTTTAAAACCGAAAGTAAAAAGTTGATACGGGCACGGACGTGCACGGACACGCACATGCGTGCGTTAATTTACGACCCGGACATAAACAACATGAACATAAACAGAAGGGAAAATACGGATTTCAGACAGAGGACTGTGTTTCAATGAAGGAAAACACCCCAGCATCATTATATAGTGGCTGATAGAGGGGAGAAAATGCAAAAAATATATATATACATATTTTTTAAATTTAGGCTTAATGTTCCCTACAATGCCTTTAAACTTTCATGTATGTCATTGCTCAACAGATACAGGTGGAGACGGGGCCTGTTCTGTGTTTGTTGTATAACCTGAGAGGGAGGTTTTTGCCTGTGTGACACCACTCTGAGCTATATGGTAAGGTATTCCGTTTATTGGATTGCCTATGGTAATATACCCATGATATTTTGTGGAGGGCTTTAGTGCATTTTAATATATTGTGTTGATGTGTTTTGATATCATGCCATGTGTATTTTGTATACTGACCAATGTGCTTTTTGTCATTATTGTAGATCTGCCTTATGAACAAGCGGCAGTTGTTGGACCGCTGTTCCTTTCCCTTTTGATTTATGTTTTCTTTACTTTAGTTTTGTACCAGTCTTTTCCCAGTATATTTGTTCCAACACCCTTTTTAACCATTTCTATTGATGCAAATAAATTAAAGTACCAATTTGTAACTTTTCTATAATAAAATACTTGCTATTTTTATAACCTACACTTGGTCTGCCTTACATTTATTTAGCAGGGTAACATACGGACAAAAAGAGAGAAGGTTTAAATACCAGGTTTAAGTTCATCCATGACGGTCACGATATGACAGTCATGTTTCAGGGCTAGCGACTCCACTGTTGACAGAGGCTTCATGTCTTCCACAACGCAGAAAACGAAACGCCCGGGTCCCCAGACTCCCCAAGCGGCTCATTTACCTCAATCTCCTCCTCATTGTCCTCAACCAATATCTCATTCTCAGACTCTGCCATTCTACCTGGTGTCAATGTTGTTGTTGTTGTTTGTTGTGGTGTGCTGGACTGGTAGCCTGGGATCCAGCCTGCTTCGCTACGCTCGGCGGACTTTGAAGAGAGAAATAAAAGTCCGCCGAACGTAGCGAAGCAGGCTGGATCCCAGGCTACTGGACTGGTGCATCACATTCACAATCGCAAAGCGCGCCGACAGGAAATAATAATGGATCGAACGGGTCAGTGGGTTTTGTAGTTTTCCGGGAATGTAGGCTGCGGCTTTGTGGGTGGATACAAAAAACACCTTCACTGGCGGGTAACGCACTAAGTAACGTAGTAACGTAGTGTCATCTTACTACTATATTACAGCTTCTCCTTGTAGTAATGCGTCATATTACCCGTTACCGCATTTCGGTAATATATAGACGGGTTTCATGTTTGTAAACATTGAGAGGATATGACCGCGCAGAGGAGGGGTAAGCCTATAGAGGGCGCCATTACCCGCAGCAGCTCTGGTCAAATGTCCATTCATAAAAGAAATGATCTTCACCGGGTTTAATGAAAGTAGATTAAATTATGCAGTTTGTAATACCTTGTTTACTCAATAAAAATGATTTGTCGAAAGTTGGATCTGTTTGTATATAATAGCAGCATTATGCCTATTATGCCTATAATAGCAGAATTATGGCCATCTAACTCCCGAACACAACAACAGAGTGAACGGCGCTCGTTTTCGTTTCCCCCGAGCATGCGCAGATTGCGCATTCTGCTCTGTGATGTCGCGCGGAAATCCGTCTATTACGTAACGACGTTACGTTACTAACGCACGTTACCCAACACTGTTTGTTTATTGTTAATTTAAGATCCAGATTCATTAGTGACTGTTCTTCCTGGGGTCAAATAGTACAATTAAAATGAATTAAAAGAAAGCAAAAATAGAGCATGTGCTACTTCATGAAAACAAAAGAAATCTAAGCAATACATTATAAACAAAAAAAAGAGTTTGTGAAAATAGATTTACAAGCTTGTTGTGAGCTTGCAAATCTATTATTTTCACTAGTTTGGGTCCAGAGCTAAAAGGTTTGGGAACCTCTGCAGTGGCTCAATGCCTGGTAGCAGTTAAATAGAGCTTACACATTTTGATTGACATCAGTTATGACTGTAATGTTTAGAATGCAACAAACAGTTATGACAGAAGTAATACAGTCTACAGTGACTGAACTGCCTCTTACACAGTGTCACAGTGGCTGCTAGCTGATGCCTATGAATTCAATTCAAAGTTTACAATTTAAATGGTGCATTTACAGATGTGCCACTTCAAAACTTCACACGTTACTGTTCTTTCCCTGATAGTGCCCTGAAAATGCATTGTTTTCCTCCCTTTTCTGCCCTTAAAATGCACTGTTTTGCCCCTGAAAATAAGTTGTCACTACACCCCCCCGTTTTTCCCTTCAACAGACATCCATATACATGAGAACAAAAGAATGTGTGTTGAACAAGGTGTCAGACTCATTATGAGGCGAAAGGTGATTTGACCAGTTGCTCAAATTAATTAGCATCATAAAAGCAGTGATTATCAAAATAATTCAGCATTTTAAATGCCCTTCTTTGTCCCTCTTATTGCCCTGGGAATCCCCTGAAAATTTACTGTCTTGGCGATGGCAGGACATGTGAAGTTTTGAAGTGGCACATCTGTATCTATAGTACCTTTAACCAAAGCACTTTGTAATGTGCATTACATTCGCCAACCTACTCACCAGGGGGAGAGATAGAGAGTTGAGAGGGATAGAGAGACAGAGAGAGAGAGATAGAGAGACTCGTATAATTTACATCATTTGTGGATGATTGACATAAATTATACGAGGCGCATATGACGCAATGGCAGCAGCATTCTTTGCTTCATGTTCTCTGCATCAGTCTCAGTCCAGCATCAGTCCATTTTCTTCATTATTCTCCTGCCAAATGACGAGCATTGTACGCAAATAACGTGAAACGAAGTCCACATCACATACTGGTCATATGGTTGTATGTATCGTTTAAATTATATTATTATATTATCATTATGTGATGTGGATTGACGTGATGAAGCTTTACTCGCAAATGACGGCACAAATAACGAGTAACTATACGTGATGCACATGCCGACATCCGTCACACACCTTCACATCACATACTGGTCATATGTGATGTGGATTGGCGTGATTAAGCTTTAACGCAAATGACGCAATGCAACATCAATTGTGCCAATATTTGTCAGCAATACAGCAACAGCATGAATGACATTAGTAAACAACATATAACACTATGAACAACATTAATGCACAACATACAACACAAGAAACAGGAATAACCAAAGTCATTAAATGCATATGATATGAATGATGGCCCTACATCTCTTCCTGTTCTGACCTACTGTAAACAACGGCGTGTACCTCGCCTAAAAGAAAAAATTGCCGACCGATGTGAATGATGAGCTATCCGCAAATGTTGTGAAATAATCACAAAATCACATAAATACACATCACATTATGACCAGTAATGTGATGTGGCCTGACGTGATGAAGCTTTACTCGCAAATAACCTGAAACGGTACAACGCGAATCAAATTACGTGAAACGACACACGACGTAAAGGACGACATGCATCACATACCTCCACATAAGTTCATATGTGACGTGGACTAACGTGATGATGTTTTACCCGCATATGTTGTGAAATGACACAACACAAGACATACATCACATCAATGCACATCACATACCACCGTACAGGGGGGCCCCCTGTACGGTCATATGTGATGTGGGCTGACGTGATGAAGACTTACCTGCATATGACGGAAGCAACGTGAAATCAAATGTAATTTTTACCCGCATGTGTTGTGAAATGACAACACATACATCACATCAATCCACATCACATACTACACTACACTACACCATGGACTTATGTGATGTGGGCTGACGTGATGAAGACTTACCTGCACGGTGACGTGAAATCCTGAGACGCGACGCAAATCAAATTACTTATATACCAAATGATGCGAAATGCTACGAGACATAAATCACACAAACGCTGGCCGTGACCCAATAATAAAAAACACTGGTCCAGTCCCTTCTTAGTTATTCTTCACGAATGACGGGCATTAAACGCAAATGACGCAAACCGCTGGCCCGCCACCCGTTAAATGACGCAACGCAAGCGGCGCTAGGCGAACGACGCTGATAGTGCAAATTTTACGGTTAAAGCAAAAAAAAATGTAGTTGATACTATGACAGGGCTAAAAAAGCTATATTTTTAACTTTATCAAAAATAAATAAAGCACAAATAGGTTTAACTATGTGAGTTTGCTATGTGACCAAGAGCCACATATACTATACCCTGTCACTATATTATACATGTAACTGTACCCTGTCATTACATAAACAGCCTGGTATACGTATACTGTCAGTACTACAATTGGAACCAAATGGACCAGTGACTGGTCCATTTGGTTCCATTTGTACACACAAAAACCACTAGTGAAGAACTAGTGCAATAGACAGGCATAAGAAATAACAGACTTTATAAAGACTGTTATTCTGAGTAATCAAAGACACACTAGAAAACAAAAAAGTAATAACTTTATTAAAGCAAATAATGAAGAGAAAAGAGGGGAAGTTAAAGTATGGAGGTCAGGCAGAAACCTTATGTCCAAAATTGTTACTTTTTAAAATGGACACATAAAAGAACCTGTGTTCCAATGGATCCAATGTAATTATCATGATCTTTGCATTGTGAGCTTGTAGATCGGCTGTTTGTACTGCTTTAGTGTGTGACACTGTAGTATGACCAAGTAAAGAAATGTATTTACGATATATATATATATATATATATATATATATATATATATATATATATATATATATATATATATATATATATATATATATATATATATATGAAGATACAAGGTTTCTGCCCGACAACCAATGATAGACCGTGTCACTACTATCACTTACCTTGAACAGTAGCCACGACTCAGACAACAGCAAATGAAATAATAAAAATAACAGCAAATGAAATAATAAAAATAGTTTGCACAGACCTACAGCATAGATGACGGTAAACACAGTGTTAATGGGGCTACATGCTACCATAATGATACCAGACATAAATCACATAGCTCCACATCACATACATTTGTACACACAAACCACTAGTGAAGAACTAGTGCAATAGACAGGCAAGAAGAAAGAAATAAGAAAGTGTTTTTCTAAAACAAAAAAATCGATCAAATAACTCAGACACAAAAGTCAATAAAAACAAATCATTTTGTTATTGCTTTATTAAAGCAAAGAATAGAGAAAAAGAGGAGAAGTTACGACCACATATGGTCGTATGTGATGTGGACCGATGTGACCAAAGCTTTGGGCGCAAATTACGTGAAACAAATAAAATCACATAAATCCACATCACGGAAAGGCACATGGTCCTATGTGATGTGGACCGACGTGATGAAGCTTTACCCACAAATGACGCGATGCAAAATGACGTGAAACGATAGACAACGCAAATGACCACATACATGGAATGGTAGCATGTAGCATGTAGCCCCCTTAACAAGCAGCAGCTGCAATCAAAAGGTTCCTACCTTCCTGCCATCTTCACTGCAGTGACACAGAAGACATCTTCTTGTCATCTTCGTGTTCTGTAAAGACACAAAAAAGAAAACAAAAACGTTGAGTTGAGCAGGCCTTACAGGGTGACATTTTGGAAGCCATGATGATCTGTAGAGACATAAGCTGGTCACTGACAGGGCTGTGTCACCATTATGACATTTTACTTGAGTAATTGTCACAAATAATTGCGATTAACGATGTAATTGTATTGTACATGAACATTGAACATGTTTGAAAATAAATGAACATTTTTGTAACCAGAAGAGTGGGCACCGGGAAAAGTGGGCACTTAAATGTGTAATTGGCCATTTCTATTCCTCAAAGTAAGTAATTAAGTAACTTAAAGGAGTAGTTCACCCACAAAATGACTTATTTTCTATCAATTGCACACGCCATGAAGCCTTGAATTCATGGATTTGTTTTTGTCGCATTCCTATGCCAATAATTAGATTCCCGTCTCCTACCGGCTAATGTATCCGGTAGGAGACACAAAGTAAATTATTTGTGTCTCCTACGGGAAATACACCCGGTCATCAAATTATTGGCTTAATAATGGGACAAGAACTAAAACAAAATCATGAATTCAAGGCTTCATGGGGTGTGCAATTTATAGAAAATATGTAATTCTTTGGGTGAACTACTCCTTTAAGTACATGATTTGAAGATGCTTGACTGGCCTACAGCCACTATGGGCATAAAACAATACGTTTTAGGTCTGATAATGATGTACCCACCCCTACATGAAGTGATAGTTCACCCAAAAACATACTTTTTTTCTATCCATTAGTCACCCCATGGAGCCTTGAATTATGGACCGGTAGGCAGCGGTTCCGGTAGGAGACACAAAGGAGACTCTTTGTGTCTCCTACCGGAACCGCTGCCGGTCATCAAATTATTGGTTTAGGAATGAGACAAAAACATATCCATGAATTCAAGTCTCCATGGGGTGACTAATCCATAGGAAAAAGTGTTTTAAACTATCCCTTTAAGACAGGGGTCTTCAACGTTTACAGGCCAAGGACCCCCTAGCTGAGAGAGAGATGAAGCAGGGACCCCCTCTATATTGTATAAAATTATGTTCAAGATAAACTTTTGCTGCTCTTTTTTCCCTCTACACCTATAACTCTTTGCTATAAATAGCCGATCTACAAGCTCACTACGCCTTGCAGCGCGAGGCGTTGTGAGCTTGTAGATCTGCTATTTTTGGAATAAGTTCTCCTCAGCAAAGGGATGCTATAGGGTTCAAGTGGTTAATGTAAAAAAAAATCATATCACACAAAGATTTGGCAGACCCCGTGTAGTAACTCTGAGGACCCCCTAGGGGTCCCGGGCCCCCAGTTGAAGACCCCTGCTTTAAGAACATTTTGCAAATTCTTCATTTGTTTTACATTTTGGGAGAAAAATTGCCAATTTAACAAAGAGGTGCCGTCTGTTCCTGTATCAAACACCATGTTCAAGTAAAGCCTACAATGCTTATCATTTCATCAAGTTCCAGAAACAACTAAAGACGGTGGCTCTCAAAAGTTTCATATCAAGGACCCACAAATGAATTCATTTGGCCAAGGATTGGGCCTCTTCCTTATTTCCTTCACATGTGTTACCAATGATACAAATGAAGGCTCTGTTCTATTTAGTGTAGCACAGTGGTTCTCAAAGGACACCCATAACTCTGAGAGTGTACAAATGGAACCAAATGGACTATAATTTGTTTCCATCTGTACACTCAGTTACACACCCCGTAAGGGTCCGTTTGGAACAGAGCCTTCATTAGCATCATTGGTAACACCTGTGAAGGGAAGTGAGGAAGAGGCCCAATTTATTTCCAATATGGCCGCTGATTCCAAAACTCCAGTTTGTGCCTCCTACCTCCAGCATGGTGGTGTTGTGTTACAGTGAAATTGGTGACCTTCAGACAACACGCGACCATCTCGTGGACTTCACAAAAACATCACCATGTCCAAATGTAAATAACAACCGTTTGTTTATGAACAGAGCAACTCCGTTCATAAACTAACAGCGATTGACTTTGGATGTTTGACATGTGAAGTCCACAAGATGGACACATCTTTTGTCAGGTCACCAATTTCTCCATAACACTGGTGGAGGCAGAATGTTGAGGGTTGGGATTCGGCTTGAAAATAAAACCACAGACGTCTTGGTTCAGCTCTCAGCCGCTAGACCAGTGGCTCTCAAAGAGTGACTGTTACCAGTCATCAGTTACCATGAGTATAAACCCTAGGGTTTATACTAGACCGGTCACAATTATTACGTAATAGCCTAATTATTTATTTATTTATTATTTTAATTTGCAATTATGTTATGCATAATCGTCATAAACATTACCATGTTAAAAATGTTCCTATATTTTCAAACATTTTGTGGAAATAGCAGATCTACCAGCTCAAAACATGTTGCGATGCCACACATTTTGAGCTTGAAGATTGGCTATTTCCACTCTGCTAATTCCACTATGAATGTATTTTTTGTAATTAAATGATGTATATTATTTGTCATATCTACCTTGTGCAACTTTTGTTTACGAAGCCCTAAAAGCCTAAAATAAATTACATTTGTATTCATAATGTTCCAATGCTCAACGTCAAACACAATTAAATCTTTGATCGCAATCATTTATGTGACAATGAATCGTCAACTTATATTTAATAATAATAACATAATGGCTAACAGCTAAGTAGATAGCTGATATATTGCACTTTTACCTTAGCGCTGGGTATACTCTTGGTTGCTTGTTTTTACAGGAAATGCACTTAAGACCTCTGGTGATTAGTAGTTTCGTTCCCTACCTATGTTGAATGCACTTATTGTAAGTCGCTTTGGATAAAAGCGTCTGCTAAATGACTGTAATGTAATGTAATGTAATGGTGACACAGCCCTAGTTTATAATGGCCAGCAGTGGTGGAACAAATACTGATTTTGTTTTACTTAAGTAAAAGTATCAATACTGCAATGTAGAAATACTCTGTTACAAGTAAAAGTCTGGAATTCGAAAATTCACTTGAGTGAAAGTACAAAGGCACTAGTATCAAAATGTACTTAAAGTACCAAAAATAAAAGTACTCATTATGTAAAATATCCTGTTTCACAAATTTCAAAATATATTAAAATCTTTTGAAAATAGCAGTTCTACAAGCTCACAATGTGTTGCATCGCAACACATTGTGAGCTTGTAGATCGGCTATTTTCAAATGGCCGAAATGTATAAGGCTGAAGTGGTTAATAGATTTTTTGTAATTATAATTAAAATCTACAAAGTAACTGGTAACTAAAGTTTTCAAATAAATGTAGTGAAGTAAAAAGTACAATATTTGGATCCGAGATGTAGTGGAGTAAAAGTAAAAATATTGAAATTTGAAAATACTCAAGTAAAGTACACATCCCTTGAAATTGTACTTAATACAGTACTCAAGTAAATGCACCTAGATACTTTCCACCACCGCTGGCAGATACGTACCGTGTGGGGTCTCCCGCCGCGTGGTTGAAGATAGCTGGTATTAATAGAGCCGCGTAGGTTGTATGGCACCACGTCCCGAGCACCGTACGCCTTGTATCTCCAACGGAGAGCGTTCGTTGGCACCGTTATACGTTTCAGCTCTCAGGGCTCGTTGCTGCGTTGTCGAGGTTCCATCTTCCTGCCCCTTGTCCTGAGTTACAGACACTCTATTAACAGCTATCTCCTGATGACTCCATCCATCCTTTGAACCTTCCCTGAAGCATTCATACAGCGAGTCAAACGCTGAGTCATAGCTAGGAGCCATGACTCAGCGTTTTCAACTCACTGTATGAAGTAGATTTAGTCCACTCTGCAGAAGGTCACCGCATGATTAACCTGCAGGACACAGATATACACCAACATTACATTTAATATATTTTATAATACTAAAAACAATAATAGAAAATCGAGTTTTTAAGTAGGCTATATTGCAGGGGTGATGCAACTTTGATGATGTAGACTAGAGGGCCACTATATTTCCACACTCACTCCAGAGGGACACGTTGCATAATTATTGTTACTGTCGGACAGAAAAAAAATAGCTGATCTACAAGCTCAGAGCTTGTAGATCAGCTATTTTTGCTATTTCGGAATCCTTAATTATTTTTGGGTATTTTTTTATTGGAATCCTGAAACCTATATTTTTTAATTTAATTTCAAATACATTTAGTTATACTTAAGTTAACTTTATGAACTTAAATACAAATACATTGGACAGTCATTAAACTAATAATATCAGACTGAAGTAATTAAAGCGGGTCATGATTGCATGTTTGGAATTGGAACAGCTGAAATCAATAATATATCACTATTAACCTGCGGCCCCACTAAGTGTAGGTGAGGGCGGCATGTGGCCCCCGGGCCGCCAGTTGCCCATGTATGCTATAGTGTTAACCCTTTAAGACCGGGAACGCATCAGTGTAACCACTTTAACCATTATCTTACACTTTGGCTATTCAAAAATAGCAGATCTACAAGCTCATAGCGAGGCACCGAGTGCCGCGCTATGAGCTTGTAGATCTGCTATTTTTTGAAATCGTGAAAATATGCATATTTACTTTATTTAAATATTTGCTTCTGGGGGGTCCCTGGAACAACATTTTGAGATGGGGGTCCAGGGCCAAATACATATCATTTTGGGTGGTCCTTGTCCTTGACATGAAAAAGTCTGATTATAGCAACATAAATTCTTTTTAAAAAACTGTTATGATTTAGAAGACATTTGTAGAATCCCCCCAGAAGCAAATATTAGAGTTAAAAATGTTGACTTTAAAACATATTTTGAAAAATGTGCACAAATTTTCATGATTTTTCCAAAAATAGCAGATCTACAAGCTCATAGCGCGGCACCGAGTGCTGCGCTATGAGCTTGTAGATATGCTATTTTTTGAATAGCCCAAAGCATAAGATAATGGTTAAAGTGGTTCAACCTCTCGTCCTACTTGATCATACTACAGCGTCGCATAAAAGCATCAACAGTAGCAGATCTACAAGCTTGAAACTCACGAAGCAACACGTTTTGAGCTTGTAGATCTGCGACTTTTTCCATTTTTGAATCCTGAAAAGTAACAGTTTGGGACATTCTGAGGTTTCCTCCCGATGTGCTTCCTGAGTGCTTATGTTACAATTTATAGCTCTGTTATCTATCCTATCCTTAGGCTTTTACATTTGTTATGTTCTAGATATGTTATGACAAGTATGATATGTGAAAAGTGCTGTACAAATAAAACATTATTATTATCATCATCATCTCATCTATGACATTCATGAACTCTCCAAAATGGTGTTTGTAGTTAGTTCCATGCTCAATTCTAAATATAAAGTGTTTATCTTAAAGGCACAGATGTTATCCCACCATACGGACCCTTTATGTTCAGTAATATTCCGTATTATTCAATGAATAAATGTTTCAATCTGGTCTGTCTGAACATCACTGTATCATTCAATGGGTGTAAGTGGCACTGCAGCAGGTGAACGCCGGTATTACACCCCATGTAATCCAGGAAATACAATGACGTTCATCCACATACGGGATTAAAACACTTCTTTATTAAACTATAATGAATATTAACTGAACACTAACACCCCGTATGTAAGGATTACATCTGTGGCTTTAAGATACTCACTTTATATTTACAATGTATACATAAATGTAGACGCACGAGCCTTAAACACAGAACAACAAAATATTTGGTAAAGTGGCTTTGTTGCAGCAGGTGAACGCAGGTATTACACTCCATGTAAATGTGGAAATAGAACGGCGTTCAGACACACACGGGATTAAAACACGTCCTTATTCAACTTTACGTAACATTACGGAACACAACAGACCCGTATGGACGGGTAACGTGCGTGGCTTTGGGTTTAAACACTTTATGTGTTGGATTGGGTTCATTTATGGGGATTTATGAGCCGTTTAAAACTACAAACAATCAGACTCAATCACCATAAATAAAATCCCTGACTGTCTTGATCCAAAGTTTAAATAGATTATAAACGCACATTAATGTATATATGGCGGGTAGATCTTTTTAAAAAACTCAGTGAGTGTGGTTTAACTTTAGGTGACAATTTAGTTGTGATCATTTGGAACAAATATGTGTGTTTGATGATAGCCTTGAATCAAGACTATAACAGATGAATTTAATCGATTTAGACATTTGCATATTATGTCTATGAAGTAAAAGCCAAGACTCGATAAAAATGACTAGTTTGATGCATTTTCTCCCTCGGTTATAAAACAATATTTCACATATTTGTCCATGTTTGGTGTCATAATAAGAACACCTCGAATGCATAAATAATAATAGTGTTAAATATTAGTGGATAAAAACGTGTCATGTTGATATAAATCAAACATCAAGTTACCTTCAACAGACAGAGCACAGTGGCACGGTTCACATCAAACTTTTCGAATCAAGCAGGCGTGGGGCGCCTGCGTTCAATTTAAACCCGTATTCACATCCGGTCCAAAGCCCCGCCTACTGGATCCGGTGCGCTGAACACGACATGGACGCACAATTTCCGTTTCCGTTTTCTGACCGGATGTTGATCGCCAGACTGCTATCAGTCATCATCAACACTAAACCATCTACAGCTGTGTGGAGTCAGAAAGCTCCACATTTTATACTTTGGCTTTTCAAAAATAGCAGATCAAGCTCACAGCGTCACTCCGTGGCGCGCTGTAAGCTTGTAGATCTGCTATTTTTGAAATGTTTGGAAAAATCTCGAAAATGTTTGGAAAAGTTTGAATAATGTTGAATTTCTTAACATAAATCTTCTCTTCTAGGGGTCCCTGGCACAAAATATTTTCAGATGGGGGTCCGTGGCCAAATGCATACATTAATTTGGAGGTCCTTTCCTTGACATGAAGAAGTTTGAGAACTGATTTATAAATCCATGACCATAATAATCTCCAGACACATGTAGTGTCTGATGATGGACACTAGATGGCGTCCAAACAAAAGTTTTCCAGTCTGTCCATGACAAGTCAATTGTTCTAGTTTTCAACTATTAACGTGTTTTATAACTCTATTATTGTGTTTTGATAACTCTAATAATATGTTTTAAAACTATTAATGTGTTTTATAACTCTTCATATGTTTTAAAACTATTCATGTGTTTTATAACACATAATTATATGGAGACACAGTTGAAGAGACTTGACTTAAATAAAGTACATCAATCAATCAAACTTGTCTCTCGGACGTAGCAATCACAACGTCACAAAAAAACAAAGACAGTGTGTGAGCGCCATCTACTGGACCGGCAGTGTTCCAATGTTTAACAGAGTGTTGCAATAGTCAACAAATCACAAGTGAAGTGTGAGAGAAAAGCACACAGTAGCAGCACAGACCAGTGGTGGAAAGTAACTAAGTACATGTACTCAATAACTGTGCCTAAGTACAATTTTGAGGTATTTTGACTCTACTGGAGTATTTCCAATTGTCTATACTTTTACTTTTACTCCACTACATCTCAGAGGCAAATATTGTACTTTTACTCCATAGCCGCGGGAAGACCTTTTACGCCCCCCATGCGCGCGAAATTTTTACGCGGTTCTGGGCGAGTTCGGTTCGTTTTTTCCCCAGTTTTTGGTGTCTTTATTTCGGTTTTAGGGTTAGGATTAGGGTTAGGTTAGAGTTATGTTATTTAATTCATATTTTTGCCTGATTTTACCGATTTATTATCAAAACAAATAAATATTTTTTTTGATGGGGGGGGCGGGTACCTGCACCCCTACTTCCCGCGGTACTGTTTTACTCTACTAAAATTATTTGAAAACTTTAGTTACTGGTTACTTTGCAGATATAAATGATTAAATTACAAACCAAACCTGTCTCCGTCCTGTAATGAAAACATGGCCAACCATTTAGTGTCTTAACAGTGAAAATGGTCTGGTTTCCCTGCATAGGCCTCAATGACAAATACCTGGTATCTTTCACCAGATCTCCCCAGAACTTCTCTTCCACAGCACTGGTAAACAGAACAGACAGAGGGTCATTTTAAGCCACAGTGAAACGCACCTCCAGCTCAATCAGGACGCAGACTGTTGAAGTCACCTTCATGATGCAGAGAACCTCCTCTGCTTTGTGGAAGTCATCATCTGTGAGACTCTCTAGTCTGGGAAACAAAGACCATATGAAGATAAGAATACAAATATGATTATAACCGGGCACATCAATCAATATTTCAGTTTTCACATCTCTGTAAATTGACCAGAGTTAGCTAAGAGCTCTGGTGCCAGTCACCAGAAGCAGAGACGTGTGTTTTAATGAGTCTAACATTCATTGGAAGGACAATATCAGTCACCAGAAGCAGAGACGTGTGTTTTAATAGTCTAACATTCATTAGAAGGACAATATCAGTCACCAGAAGCAGAGACGTATGTTTTAATGAGTCTAACATTCATTAGAAGGACAATATCAGTCACCAGAAGCAGAGACGTGTGTTTTCAGTCTAAAATGGTTAGCATGGAGTTTGAAGGTGAATGTGTTATATTGGGTTTATTGGGGTATCCGATCAAATGAATATCAAATATCTAAATATTGAATCAAGCAACTTAAAAACTGTCTGGGGTGCGCGAGCGCGATTAGTCGTTAAATGACCCCAGAAATGTTTTAAAATGAAATACCACTTTATGCCCTATTTTCAAAAATAGTGAAAATAGCAGATCTCCATGGGCACATATTTTAGATTTTAACATTTACTTTAACTGTTTTTCTACCAACATGTTTAAAGAATGATGGTTTCTGTACATTATCTTTGTTTTGTAAAATCTTCCAGGAGAGTAGATTTCCTGAAACTGGTTGGAAATGAAAAGGAAGTAGAGAAATACTACAGAAACCCAGACCACCAGAACCTCATGGCAGGATTGGACCAGCGTGCTGAGAAGGGACTGTTTGATGCATGGAAAGACAAAATGAAAGACACGGTAACTAAAGCATCTTTTGAGGTGAAAACATGTGTCTTTATGTCTATTAAAAGAGTTCATTTATTATTTAAGTTGTGTGTTTTTCCAGTTGCCACCCAAGGTGTTCCAGGAGATGGAGAAAAGGAGAGGGAAGACAGGATACTCTGAGAATGGATTTGAATTGCTGCGTTTCATACGCAATCTCCATGCACACCAGTACGTTGAATTTGATTACAAAATGAGTAAACGACACAAAGTGTAGTCGCTCCGATTCATTTCTAAGTACAAAATATATATTTGTTCTAATGTGTGATCATTTCACTGGGTGTGTAGTCTAAAGTGGGTTAGGATGTTTTTAAGAACTTGGTCAAGGTCACAATCAAAGAACATTATTTTTTTCATTTTTATTTTCATAAAACGTGTTGGTAATGATCAGTAGGCTTTACATCTCATAAGGATGATCATTATATGGATATAATGTGATGGGAACTGGTAACTTGCTTCACACCGCCACAGCACAAAGACAAAACACACATTGTGTTTTATAATTAGTTTTAATGTTTCATCTTCTCTGTCTCGTATTGAAGCTTGTCAATGATTAGGAGCCATGAAGCTGAATTCAATAATGTGATGTGTTCAGTACTTTATAAAGCAGCAGATAGATAGATGTCAGTGTGTTCATCATAACATTTAGTGTTCAGTGATCACTGCTTTGTGTGTTTACAGTGCTGAGGCTGCTGCTGACATTGACCTGGTGGAGATGTTTCCTGATCTGTTTCACTGTGTCTACCTGTTTGCCCAAGACCAAGGCTGGAACACACGAGTCACCCTGAAGAAGATGTTACGGCCGACGTCCACACATCTTAAGGACAGTGGTGCTTCTAGCTCTGATGGCGCCCTGGGTGAACCCTTCTTTCAGCCCCTCGCCCCCAAAAAGTCCCAGAGCTTCTAGCTCTGATGGGGCCCTGATGGGGCCCCCCGCACCAAAAAGACCCAAGAAATCTGTATAATGTAGACGTCATTTAGCTGAACTCTGACAGTAGAGATATCCTACATTAATGACAGGAGAAATGGCTGTATTAACCACATGAACCCTAGCGTTCCTATTCTGTAAACATTCACCAAAGATATGTGGTGTAGAGTGAAAACATCAGGGGTCCTAGGAGAGCCCTGTGGGACTCCGCTCAACTACGTTTTTTCACCCTTTTTTTTCAGGGATTCAAACCCAGCTCCTCCACCCAAGTGCTGAAATTATGTTTAAACTGAGCTAATAGAGCCGGTGAACTTTGACCTTCAGACCATAGGATCTAAAGGTCTCAATACAAGAGCAGGAAGACCAAATACAACCACTGCAGTTGTGTTTACATATGCTTTGTAAATGAACTACATACAAGAAGAGACTATATTTTGCACCCTGTGTGTGTGTGTGTGTGTGTGTGTGTGTGTGTGTGTGTGTGTGTGTGTGTGTGTGTGTGTGTGTGTGTGTGTGTGTGTGTGTGTGTGTGTGTGTGTGTACGTCTGTCTGTGAACAGCTAATCTCCGGCACCGTTGGACCGATCGCAGGAAAACTCTGTACACACACTCCCTGGACGTCTACACGCGGCTAATCTGAGTTCCCAGAAGTTTTCGCCAGCTCTGGCGAGGAACTTCTGGGCCACAGCCCTGGTATTTGTGGGCGGGATGTACGTCACGCTCTGAATCTGAGCGGACACGCCTCTTACCGGTCTGAGAGCTGTGCAACTCGTCTAAAAAGTCCGACGAGAGGCAAACAGCAGTACACAACAATGGCGGCCGAAATTTCTCAAGGGGAAATTGCTTCCCGTCGATCCTATTTAGATGCATCACCCACTGCATGTGGATCCCGCCCCCTTTTCTTCATTGGCTGTTGATTTGAATCACAACGCAGTGGCCGCGCCCCTGCTGTCCAAGCTCCGACGCTAACCCTCCCAGACTAACACGCGGCCTACCTCCAGCATGGTGGTGTTGTGTTACAGTGAAATTGGTGACCTTCAGACAACATGCGACCATCTCGTGGACTTGTCATGTAAATAACAACCGTTTGTTTGTTTATGAACAGAGCAACTCCGTTCATAAACTAACAGCGATTGACTTTGGATGTTTGACATGTGAAGTCCACAAGATGGACACATCTTTTGTCAGGTCACCAATTTCTCCATAACACTGGTGGAGGCAGAATGTTGAGGGTTGGGATTCGGATTGAAAATAAAACCAAAGACGTCTTGGTTCAGCTCTCAGCCGCTAGACCAGTGGCTCTCATACCAGTCATCAGTTACCATGAGTATAAACCCTAGGGTTTATACTCATGTAAACTTAACATGATATCTGTGGGCTATTTTGTTTATTTAATTATTTCTCTATCCGATTATACTACTGGTATCGACCACCACCTTCACACCTGATGGGTTGATGCATTGGTGACTGTACCCGTCCATTATGTGTCCACACCTCTAGTTGTTCACTTCCTGTATATTAACCTGTGTAATGTTGGCCGGCCATGGTGTCCCGGGCCGGCCCGTGACACCATGCACATTCATGAGAGATAGCCTGCCCTGGCCAGAATGCCACAATCGGAACGATTATGGAGTGATTAATGAATGCTTAAACATTAATGGATAATGGCTGGTGTTTGGTGGGAGTTACCTATCTCCATTCTCCCGCTGAACGTGAAGAAGAGCTCCTGCTGAGTTTTTTTCTTGAGTCCTGTTGAGAGACCACTCTCTCTCCATGAAAATATTCCAGCTAAATCCTTTAGATCTGATGACTGTTATGGCACTGGGTGAATGATTAAGCATCTAACTTATAACATTGTAAATATGTTAGATTGTTTTTAAATCGCTTGATTTGTATTGCTTGTAGGCCTAATTATGTCACTTGGAAATATTTGATAAATGAGCGCCTGGAGCGCAACATGTCCCACAACCCAGTAGCCTATTAATGGTTATTTCTTTATTATAAAAATACAGATTTGAACGCACATCACCTGTTGGGGTGCTTGGTTAAAAAGAGCATGAAAAGGTCCTTGTATGAAATTTACTGGAGCGATGAGTCTACACGTTTGATTTGACTCAATTTTGTTTATTCATAGGCCTATACAGAATAAGATTTGTTCCTATAGAACATAGCCTACTGCAAGTGTATGCAGTCAACATGCAATGACAGTGAGGAATATTAAATAAATAATGTAGGCTATATAGGCTAATTATTATATCATATTATATTATATTACAGTACTTTCACTGCGCATGCTTATAATGTGAAAAACTCTGTTTATGACGTCCACACGGCGACGCATAAACGCTGTTTTTAAAAATCTACACTGTGGCAGGAGTTTTCAAAAAGATGCGTTTGCATGGACCAAAAACGCGTTTGCGTGTGGGTAAACCCCCTAAAACGCATTTAAAAATCTGCGTTTATGAAAATACCCGTGTAAATGTGGACAAAGCCTGAGTGAAGGGCCATACAAACTTGAAACACAAAATGCTGAATTATTTTAAAACTGCATGAATTTGGTAGACATGCCAGACTACTTTAGAATAAGGTCCTTGCTTTCACATCAAGAATTTTCTGTTACAAAATGTTGATTTTTCTTTTTGTATCACTCTGATGTACTCTGTACGAGGTTACAATGAAAAGATTACACAAAACAATCCACGTCAATGCCGTATCTTATCTGATATGCACCTCTCCATAGGTCACTGATAAAACACATTGCATCATGATATATATGGACTCACGGCAGACTATTTCACTGTTACATTATAAACATAAAACATTTGAGTAAATACAGATGGAGGAATGCAGGTGTGTAATCAAATGGTAAATATGAATTACTATTAATTGGAGTTAAATTAATTTGTCTCAAAACCATTAACATATGGCAGCCTTTTAAAATGCATTTTTTATGTTTTTTACTTGACGGACCAGATTGAGATGGTCAAAGGGCCGGGTCCGGCCCCGGGCCGTATATTGCCCAGAACAGTCACCTAAGGAGAGTTTGAAAACATGATTATTGACAAAATACTGTCATATCTGCTAGGTGAAGCGCAACAATGTGCAAACACAGCAGCAAGATGTTTGAGATCTGTTGTGACAGGAGAAGGATTCATGGAATACATTGTGTATTTCTGCCCTGTCTGCACCAAGTGATCTCGGGGGCACTAAGGCACTTAGTTTGACTCGGTCCCACAGATAAATGCGAGGAGTTGTAAGCTTAGATCGGCCATTTTCACAGTTGTTTCCTCTTTCTTACACTATTTGACAATTTGGCCAATGTTTGACCAGTTTTTATAGCATAGTTTGTTGATTACTTTTAATGCAGTAATGGTCTTTTTCTTTTCCTTCAATCTTTATGTTTGAGGTATTAAAAAGGTCTTAAAAGTCCTTAAATTGCCACTTCACTGTCATCTGGGGACCCCCCAAAAAAATCTTGTGGGGACCCCCCTGGGGGTCCTGACCCACAGGTTGAGAACCACTGATTTACATTATAAAAACTTTTCTGCCATTCGTGCCAAAGTTTTTATTCAAAGTGAAGTGAACGCAAAACTTACATAAACAAATATTAATGGCATTTGTTTCAAATTCTTCCCATGCTAACCTTTCCTACTTGGATGTAAAACAAAAATTCTGGGGGTTGGGATTCGGCTTGAAAATAAAACCACAGACGTCTTGGTTCAGCTCTCAGCCGCTAGACCAGTGGCTCTCATACCAGCCATCAGTTACCATGAGTATAAACCCTAGGGTTTATACTCATGTAAACTTAACATGATATCTGTGGGCTATTTTGTTTATTTAATTATTTTTCTATCCGATTATACCCTGGTATCGACCACCACCTTCACACCTGATGGGTTGATGCATTGGTGACTGTACCCGTCCATTATGTGTCCACACCTCTAGTTGTTCACTTCCTGTATATTAACCTGTGTAATGTTGGCCGGCCATGGTGTCCCGGGCCGGCCCGTGACACCATGCACATTCATGAGAGATAGCCTGCCCTGGCCAGAATGCCACAATCTGAACGTTTATGGAGTGATTAATGAATGCTTAAACATTAATGGATAATGGCTGGTGTTTGGTGGGAGTTACCTATATCCATTCTCCCGCTAAAGTCCTGTGATCAAAAACACACAACGTGAAGAGGAGCTCCTGCTGAGTTTTTTTCTTGAGTCCTGTTGAGAGACCACTCTCTCTCCATGAAAATATTCCAGCTAAATCCTTTAGATCTGATGACTGTTATGGCACTGGGTGAATGATTAAGCATAGAACTTATAACATTGTAAATATGTTAGATTGTTTTTAAATCGCTTGATTTGTATTGCTTGTAGGCCTAATTATGTCACTTGGAAATATTTGAAAAATGAGCGCCTGGAGCGCAACATGTCCCACAACCCAGTAGCCTATTAATGGTGATTTCTTTATTATAAAAATACAGATTTGAACGCACATCACCTGTTGGGGTGCTTGGTTAAAAAGAGCATGAAAAGGTCCTTGTATGAAATTTACTGGAGCGATGAGTCTACACGTTTGATTTGACTCAATTTTGTTTATTCATAGGCCTATACAGAATAAGATTTGTTCCTATAGAACATAGCCTACTGCAAGTGTATGCAGTCAACATACAATGACAGTGAGGAATATTAAATAAATAATGTAGGCTATATAGGCTAATTATTATATCATATTATATTATATTACAGTACTTTCACTGCGCATGCTTATAATGTGAAAAACTCTGTTTATGCCGTCCACACGGCGACGCATAAACGCTGTTTTTAAAAATCTACACTGTGGCAGGAGTTTTCAAAAAGATGCGTTTGCATGGACCAAAAACGCGTTTGCGTGTGGGTAAACCCCCTAAAACGCATATAAAAATCTGCGTTTATGAAAATACCCGTGTAAATGTGGACAAAGCCTGAGTGAAGGGCCACACATTATACAAACTTGAAACACAAAATGCTGAATTATTTTAAAACTGCATGAATTTGGTAGACATGCCAGACTACTTTAGAATAAGGTCCTTGCTTTCACATCAAGAATTTTCTGTTACAAAATGTTGATTTTTCTTTTTGTATCACTCTGATGTACTCTGTACGAGGTTACAATGAAAAGATTACACAAAACAATCCACGTCAATGCCGTATCTTATCTGATATGCACCTCTCCATAGGTCACTGATAAAACACATTGCATCATGATATATATGGACTCACGGCAGACTATTTCACTGTTACATTATAAACATAAAACATTTGAGTAAATACAGATGGAGGAATGCAGGTGTGTAATCAAATGGTAAATATTAATTACTATTAATTGGAGTTAAATTAATTTGTCTCAAAACCATTAACATATGGCAGCCTTTTAAAATGCATTTTTTATTTTTTTACTTGACGGACCAGATTGAGATGGTCAAAGGGCCGGGTCCGGCCCCGGGCCGTATATTGCCCAGAACAGTCACCTAAGGAGAGTTTGAAAACATGATTATTGACAAAATACTGTCATATCTGCTAGGTGAAGCGCAACAATGTGCAAACACAGCAGCAAGATGTTTGAGATCTGTTGTGACAGGAGAAGGATTCATGGAATACATTGTGTATTTCTGCCCTGTCTGCACCAAGTGATCTCGGGGGCACTAAGGCACTTAGTTTGACTCGGTCCCACAGATAAATGCGAGGAGTTGTAAGCTTGTAGATCGGCCATTTTCACAGTTGTTTCCTCTTTCTTACACTATTTGACAATTTGGCCAATGTTTGACCAGTTTTTACAGCATAGTTTGTTGATTACTTTTAATGCAGTAATGGTCTTTTTTTTTTCCTTCAATCTTTATATTTGAGGTATTAAAAAGGTCTTAAAAGTCCTTAAATTGCCACTTCACTGTCATCTGGGGACCCCCCAAAAAAATCTTGTGGGGACCCCCCTGGGGGTCCTGACCCACAGGTTGAGAACCACTGATTTACATTATAAAAACTTTTCTGCTATTTGTGCCAAAGTTTTTATTCAAAGTGAAGTGAACGCAAAACTTACATAAACAAATATTAATGGCATTTGTTTCAAATTCTTCCCAAGCTAACCTTTCCTACTTGGATGTAAAACAAAAATTCTGGGGGTTGGGATTCGGCTTGAAAATAAAACCACAGACGTCTTGGTTCAGCTCTCAGCCGCTAGACCAGTGGCTCTCATACCAGCCATCAGTTACCATGAGTATAAACCCTAGGGTTTATACTCATGTAAACTTAACATGATATCTGTGGGCTATTTTGTTTATTTAATTATTTTTCTATCCGATTATACCCTGGTATCGACCACCACCTTCACACCTGATGGGTTGATGCATTGGTGACTGTACCCGTCCATTATGTGTCCACAGCTCTAGTTGTTCACTTCCTGTATATTAACCTGTGTAATGTTGGCCGGCCATGGTGTCCCGGGCCGGCCCGTGACACCATGCACATTCATGAGAGATAGCCTGCCCTGGCCAGAATGCCACAATCTGAACGTTTATGGAGTGATTAATGAATGCTTAAACATTAATGGATAATGGCTGGTGTTTGGTGGGAGTTACCTATATCCATTCTCCCGCTGAAGTCCTGTGATCAAAAACACACTACGTGAAGAGGAGCTCCTGCTGAGTTTTTTTCTTGAGTCCTGTTGAGAGACCACTCTCTCTCCATGAAAATATTCCAGCTAAATCCTTTAGATCTGATGACTGTTATGGCACTGGGTGAATGATTAAGCATAGAACTTATAACATTGTAAATATGTTAGATTGTTTTTAAATCGCTTGATTTGTATTGCTTGTAGGCCTAATTATGTCACTTGGAAATATTTGAAAAATGAGCGCCTGGAGCGCAACATGTCCCACAACCCAGTAGCCTATTAATGGTGATTTCTTTATTATAAAAATACAGATTTGAACGCACATCACCTGTTGGGGTGCTTGGTTAAGAAGAGCATGAAAAGGTCCTTGTATGAAATTTACTGGAGCGATGAGTCTACACGTTTGATTTGACTCAATTTTGTTTATTCATAGGCCTATACAGAATAAGATTTGTTCCTATAGAACATAGCCTACTACAAGTGTATGCAGTCAACATGCAATGACAGTGAGGAATATTAAATAAATAATGTAGGCTATATAGGCTAATTATTATATCATATTATATTATATTACAGTACTTTCACTGCGCATGCTTATAATGTGAAAAACTCTGTTTATGCTGTCCACACGGCGACGCATAAACGCTGTTTTTAAAAATCTACACCGTGGAAGGAGTTTTCAAAAAGATGCGTTTGCATGGACCAAAAACGCGTTTGCGTGTGGGTAAACCCCCTAAAACGCATATAAAAATCTGCGTTTATGAAAATACCTGTGTAAATGTGGACAAAGCCTGAGTGAAGGGCCACACATTATACAAACTTGAAACACATAGTGCTGAATTATGTTAAAACTGCATGAATTTGGTAGACATGCCAGACTACTTTAGAATAAGGTCCTTGCTTTCACATCAAGAATTTTCTGTTACAAAATGTTGATTTTTTTTTTGTATCACTCTGATGTACTCTACGAGGTTACAATGAAAAGATTACACAAAACAATCCACGTCAATGCCGTATCTTATCTGATATGCACCTCTCCATAGGTCACTGATAAAACACATTGCATCATGTTATATATGGACTCATGGCAGACTATTTCACTGTTACATTATAAACATATAAAACATTTGAGTAAATACGGCTGGAGGAATGCAGGTGTGTACTCAAATGGTAATTTGTCTCAAAACCATTAACATATGGCAGCCTTTTAAAGTGCATTTTTTATTTTTTTACTTGGCGGACCGGATTGAGATGGTCAAAGGGCCGGGTCCGGCCCCGGGCCGTATATTGCCCAGAACAGTCACCTAAGGAGAGTTTGAAAACATGATTATTGACAAAACACTGTCATATCTGCTGGGTGAAGCGCAACAATGTGCAAACACAGCAGCAAGATGTTTGAGATCTGTTGTGACAGGAGAAGGATTCATGGAATACATTGTGTATTTCTTTCCTGTCTGCACCAAGTGATCTCAGTATATAGAAATACTGTAAATACAAACTACCGTTATAGTGGTTCTCAACCTCTTTAGGTTGTGACCCCCCAAAAGGATCATACTTGAACCCCCCCCCCCCCCCCCCCCCCCCTATATATATAGCATAGTTTGTTGATTACTTTTAATGCAGTAATGGTCTTTTTCTTTTCCTGCTTTCTTTATGTTTGAGGTATTAAAAAGGTCTTAAAAGTCCTTAAATTGCCACTTCCCTGTCATCTGGGGACCCCCCCCAAAAAATCTTGTGGGGACCCCCCTGGGGGTCCTGACCCACAGGTTGAGAACCACTGATTTACATTATAAAAACCTTTCTGCTATTTTTCCCAAAGGTTTTATACAAAGTGAAGTGAACGCAAAACTTACATAAACAAATATTAATGGCATTTGTTTCAAATTATTCCCAAGCTAACTTTTCCTACTTGGATGTAAAACAAAAATTCTGACAGCAAATACTGTCACAATTTGTATGGTTTTGTAAGATGGCTTGAGAACTCTTTGATCAAGCTGATTGTCAGTGAACGGTAAATGATTGAATCAAAGATAAAGAGATAGAGAGAGAGAGAGAGAGAGAGAGAGAGAGAGAGAGAGAGAGAGAG
>NC_139956.1:42398173-42450673 GCF_963454915.1 Gymnoscopelus microlampas | reverse complement strand
ATCACTTGGTTCTCAATGTGCAAAGCAGATCATTCTATTGAGGCATCTAAACAGCGGCAGGTATCGTTTCAGTCTCGGTGATATTGTGAGACTTGGTTGCCAGACAGGAAATGGTGGACAGTCCCGCGATACTTTGGCCGTTCAGAAACATACTTTGTGCCCTTTAGATACCGCTACAAAATTATACAGTGTAAACATCGAAAAGCAACACAGCAGAAAACAATGTGTGATATGCCTTCTTTTAGATTCCTGAACCGATTATATGACAAAGGTCGCAGTCGTTCAGACATAATGTTTGTCAATAATTCAATGTACCCAGTGTCCTGCAGTAGGAGATCTATACAACACTCTATAACATAATAATATCAACTCCAAGGACCACATTATAGCACCACAATACAGGAGCACAATTGAAACATGTCCCTAAGACTCTTTTGTGTTATCCTTTTAGCCTTAATGTCTTTCTGTACCACGTGCTGTTTACATTTCTGACTAATTAATTAATCAATCAATCAATAAAAATAAAAACTCTCACAGTGTAATCTCTGATGAGCTTACTGATGATCCAGGTTCAAAGAGAATGTTTTAAATATGGTTTGCTCTTGTTGAGATTGGTCTCTTTTTAACTTCAACTATTGGATTATTGGCTTTTAGGAATGCATCAAACAAACAATAAAATCTCCATGAATTCAAGGCTTCATGGGGTGAGTAATTAGAATAGTTTTAATAGGCAAACCTTTTCTGAAAACAGCGGGTCTTGTTGCAGCTTATTCATTAATTTAATTAAGTGTGCCTGCCATGTAATGGCAAGGCAACACTTGTTGTATTCCGCCATACTTATTAAGTGTGCCTGCCATGTAATGGCAAGGCAGCACTTGTTGTATTCCACCATACTTATTAATATTATTTAATGTCGCCACAAAAGTTCGGTCGTCCGTAACAGCCGCACGGTTTACACTACCGGCGCAATATTTAAAAAAAAAAAAATCGATTTTTTTTCAAACATTGTTTTAGATGCTCATTTTTACCTTGAATTTTTCGTTTTTTTAATTTTCCTTTTCTGACTTTCGGTTTATTTTTAATATTTTATTTTTTATCATTATTTTGCTGCTTTTATCCTTAACTTTTTTGGCTGCCCGAGGGGACCAAAATGCTACTCCTCCCACACGGTTGACACGGCCCCGCCAATGTATACATCAAAACGTGCGCAACGACCGGGCCAACCAGGCTATTATACCACGGCAGAGTTATAGGCAAAGCCCCTCAGCCAACGCAGGCACACTTACATTTTCGTAGGAAATTTGTTTCTAGTTTAATTTAATTCAATTCAATTCAATTCAATTTGATTTAATTTAATTTAAATTAATTTAATTTAAACCCCCCCTTTCTTCAGTGAACAATGGCGCAGCCCAGCTCCCCTGCAGATCTAGCAGTGATTGGTGCAGAGAGTTTGGACAGCTGGACGTTGATTGGTGGAGGAGGTTTTGGTCAAGTCTTCAAGGCCAGAAATAAGCAGTGGGGATGGGATGTGGCCATTAAAATATTATCTCACGATGAGGATGATAGTAAGAAGTAAGTGGAAAAGTTACTGAGTGCTGTTTATAGCGATTTATTGGATACACATTTGTATTAAAATATGATGTCTTAATGACGGTTAGGTGGAAAAGTTATTAGGTGCTGATGAGGATTTAAAGGATACATGTTGACATTTAAATATCACTGCATTTGTTCTATTTGTTCTGGGACACTTCTTGCACACACACAAACATTTTGCCTCCTGTGACATAAGGCATGATAATCTATTTAAACCAATAAGCAAATGTATCATCTTCAGAGCAGAAGAGGATTTGCTTCGTGAGATTGAACTGATGCGACGTGGAGCGTGCCCCTATGTCATGACGGTCCTGGGGATCTACAGGGGCCCTGTAAACCAGACCCGCTTCGTATCCATGGGTCTGGTCATGGAGCTGATGGAGAGAGGATCCCTCGAATCCTTGCTTCAGGTCAGCTCTTTTACTCTTTACCGATTCAATGATTTATATAATATTACACTCACAATAAAGGCACAGCATCTCTGTACGTACGTCTGTCTGTAATAGGCTCTATGCACAGCAGCCATATTGGAAATAAATTGGGCCTCTTCTTACTTCCTTCACAGGTGTTACCAATGATACTAATGAAGGCTCTGTTCCATTCTGGTCAGGGTGCTGATAATGTGCATATTGGCTCACTAGAAACACCATTTTGGTTCCCAAATGGACCCTTATGGTGGGTGTGTAACTCTGAGAGTGTACAAATGGAACCAAAAGGACCCGTAAGGGTCCATTTGGTTCCATTTGTACACTCTCAGAGTTATGGGGGTCCTTGAAAATAAGACAACCACTATGCCACACTAAATGGAACTGAACCTTAATTTGTATTATTGGTAACACCTGTGAAGGAAGTAAGGAAGGGGCTCAATTCATTCCCAATATGGCCGCTGTGCATAGAGTCTATTCACATGTCTCCAGAACTGTTCCACCGTCCAGCTTCACATTCGACACGCGTAGACGCACGTGTCAGATGGGTGTTTGTCCAGCGGTTGTCCAGAACCGCCAGAAAAGGCTCTGGCCGTGGCCTAAATGAGACAATTGATCGCCACGGCAACCGCAGCCTAAGCTGATTTGGCAAATTCCACACACCTGCCATTTGATTCGTTAGTCAGTCTGCACTCTGCAGACATTCTCAACACACGTTTACCACTGCACAAGGACTTTTCCATATATGGGCACAAAAGGGACCATGATAGACATAGAGATGGTTGCAGCGACTTGCACTATTCCCAAGTAATAATAATTAATTATATTATACTAGACTGGTGTACAGATATTCTGTGCATTTATTGTAAGATGAAGATGAGGCTTAACATGGGTTAAGTGCTCTATTGAAGGATTATAGCCATTATGAGCCTTTATAGGTATCAGAGAAAATAATAATAATGATAATAATACCTGGGCACTTCAGAAGAGATTACCCAAATAAAATATACTGGAGCACTCAACCCTGTTTTATTGTTTTGCAGCCCCGTCACCCCAGGTGCGTTTTATTTATATATATTTTCTGGGGTGGGGGGAGTCCAGGAGGTTGGCATCACCTGACATAAGGGAGCGGGAGGGGGTGTGGCATTTGAGGAGGTGTTTTGGTAATCTGGTTGACATGGGATTGGAAGGGATTGTTTAATTGTCTAAGTAATCCTGGGCGCTACACTCCCCCTGCCATCCTAAGGAGCCCAGAGCCGAGCTCATGCCTCCTTCAATGCATGAGAGCCAACTACGTTTCTTATCAACTGACAGGGGGGAGTTTCCCCGGTACGACGTAGCACCTGGAAGGAACGCGTTATTCCAACCAGTTCCTTTCCCCTCCATCATCCGCCCCAGCGATCAAGGGGGAGGCAGTATAGAGACCAGGATTACTACATGTTTTGTTGAGGGTACCTACCCTAGGAGACACGGGGAGAACATGCAAACTCCACACAGAAATGCATCCAGGTTTTAATGTCAGTCAGGCAGGTGGTGAGGGTGGAGAGGGTGGCAGCAGTAATGGTTTTGGAGGGGAGGTAAAGCTGTGGGGCTGTCTTCCTCAGAGTCAAACAGAACAAAGGAAAGAAAGGAGGGTATAGATTAGTGATGTCAGTGGCAGCCATTTTGCAGAGTAAAAACGTAGGCAAAATAATATACAATATAAAATAGAGATATATCCACCACCATAGACAACAACTTGTATAAATACATGAATATACAATCTTATATATATAATTTGAATCCTGCGCCATGTCGGTTGTCTGTAACGTTGTATATAGCCAGTGTGACGTAATCTGACATCACGCCAGTGTGACGTAATCTCACGACAGCATGACATCACGCATGACATCACATCCTACCTATAAATTCTAGGATGCCGTCAGATCGCACCAGTTCGACGGCTTCCATAGTGGGTTTTGGTCATTGGAGAGGTGATGCACGTCACCTCTTTCTGAAGTGGGTACTTTCAAAGCCTGCCGTGGATTTAGGAGAGCACAAAACTCTCTCTCACACTGTGAGGTGCCTGTAAGGTGGCACTGCAACGCGGCCCGAACTTCTAGTATATATACATTAGCATTCAGTGTTTTCCCTTTTTAGGGCAGGTCATTTTTAGGGTTAAAATGGTTCAATTTTAACCACCTGATAAACACAGTAAGCTAAAAGCCAAAACCAATCAATATGAGTATTGACAAATAAAAAATAAACCTTGTTCTGGATATTATTTCACCGAAAGATCCCAAAAGAACCAGGATATGAGCCTTTATTAGCATTTGTGTGATTGTGAATTAAATGTTTCTGTTTTACCCCCCCCCCCCCCCCACCCTCACCAGAAAAAACTAAAGCACCTGCTACCCTGGTCCCTGGTATTTCGTCTGGCTCACCAAGTGGCTCTGGGCATGAACTACCTTCACAGTCTCACTCTCATCCACAAGGACCTGAAGCCTGACAACATACTGCTGGACTCATTCCTAAATGTCAAGGTGAGTCCCATGCAGGGTGATGGCGAGGCAGTATGTGACATTTGTGTTGAAAATATATCTCCTGCGTAAGCTTGGCGTATAATGTGCTGCATATTTGTGACGCCAGCCTACCGTCCAACTATAAGCCAATTGTAATATACAAGTCATATATTTCACTGATCACGGCAATGGTCACTGAGTTATGGCCATTTTAAGTGTTAAACACTTCTGTACCACTACTGTAGTATCCCGTGTTTGTGCAATTTAGGTTTTTTGCAGTGGCTATTCTCATGGCACACCATTGAACAGTGGTTGTGCCTTGAGAATGTGTGGCCCCTTGGGGCCCTGCCAAAGTAAGCTTGGTTGTACAACATGTATCACGTACCGTTTCGACGAAAACATTTGGAACAGTCCCATCACTCAGTCAGAATCATTAGCATGCTGTTCGTCCACCAAGCGAAATCAATGAACTGCCTCTTGTCCCATAGACTAGTATATCAATGCATCAGCTGTCTCCTGTTCGAGCATCAATAACAACCGGAACCCGGGAAAATGCTGTTATGAATCCGGCCAGTCTTCTGGCTAGGCACAGAGAAACTGCTCCGATGTCAAAAACTTAAACATTCTGGACTATAGAGCCTGAAAATGTGATGTCCCAATAAGTGTCACTTCTGACAGGTATATCTGCATGAAGAAAGTAACGCACGGGAAGACTAGACTGACATAAAAGACAAGTATTCCGGCGTGACAGGCCAGACTGGCGGCAGGCAGTGTTCAGGCCTTGTTCAGGTGGTAGCCGGGTAGAAACTCTTCAAAAGCCGGGTGTTCAGGCACTTAATACTGTGGTAGAGTTTGCCTGGCCGTTGTCACAGTAGTGTTACATTATCATTCACTCTTGCTCTTGCTCTCTCTCTCTCTCTCTCTCTCTCTCTCTCTCTCTCTCTCTCTCTCTCTCTCTCTCTCTCTCTCTCTCTCTGTTCTTTTAAAAAAAATCTCTGTTCTCCTCTCTTATTCATCTAGATCACTGACTTTGGCATCGCCAGGTTTGCCAACAGTAACACAGTTACTGCGGGGGCGAAAACGATCTTCTTTGCACCTCCAGAGTCCTTTAATTATACGTACACAACCACCTGTGCCTTTGATGTCTACAGGTATGTTATCATTCCCTGTGCCATTTTCTGTGTGACTGGAATGCAACATGTCAGCTGTGTGTCCCATGTGTGATATGTGGATATCTAGGCTAACTGCTGATCAATGTCTCTTTTTATTTTAGTTACGCCATACTGGTGTGGACCATGTTAAGTGAGTAATTATTTATTTATTTTGTCTTGCTTTCTCCTTCGTTGTCTTCAGTTTCTGTTTTCTCTCCATCAATCTCTGTGTCTACCAAGACGTTTTTTTTCTTCCCCCGTCTTAAAATGCCAATGTCCTTGCCTAAAACAACTCCGAGTTGATAACATTATCTGAGCAAAATAAATGCTCAGCGACTCATCAGGCTGCGGGGGCGCTCCCATTGTAAACACTTAAAAACATACAGGTGAATAAAATAAAAATACCTTGGTGGACACAGCACCCCTCCCCCCTCAATAACAATAATTACAAACACATTTGTTGATAAGTACCCGTTCTCCTATGTATTACAATTCCTATCCCCTACAATCATCTATCTTCCCCTCCACTCTCTCAGATCCTGGCCACAAATACGTACGGTTTGATGTCTGCGGGGGAAAAAGGCCGTCCCTGGCGGAGGTTGAAAGATTGAAGGCCCCAGGGCTGGAGGAGCTGGTAAAACTCATGGTGAGGTGCTGGGACCAAATTCCAGACAAAAGACCCTGTTTTAAAGGTGAGGAGACTGCCCTGCAACAACTATCTCTTGTTAGTTTTATACCTCACACCTGTAGAGACACTGGTAAACTGATCACCAATGGGAGTACAATGAAATGGTGCTGAACATAACAGAATGTAAGAGAAAACTAGAAACAACGTTCCTTAGAAACGTAAGTGTGCCTGCAGCTCGCTAAGTCTGCGCAACCTTGTGTTTGAGAGGCAGGGTCTCAAACACAAGTACTGCACTTTGCAACCAATGATGGAACCTCTGGAAATCCCTCAAGGACCCCTGGGGGTCCCCAGACCACACTTTGGGAACATGAATACATGCTATTGTGAAGGTAACAGTCAACGTGCGGAGAGCAGTGCTGCCATATTTTGCGAGAGAAATAAGCAGCCAGGTCTATGAAAACAAGCCCAAATCTATTGGCCTAGTCATGTGGCGACTATAGGTCACATGACCTACATACAGTTGTGATCAAAAGTTTACATTTGTAAAGGACATGTATGTCATGACAGTTTA
Organism: Gymnoscopelus microlampas; assembly: GCF_963454915.1. Classification (NCBI taxonomy): domain Eukaryota; kingdom Metazoa; phylum Chordata; class Actinopteri; order Myctophiformes; family Myctophidae; genus Gymnoscopelus; species Gymnoscopelus microlampas. Next base: position 42,443,804 of record NC_139956.1, on the reverse strand, counting down.
CACCTTTCCAATATATATTTTTTTAAATCTATTTTTTGGTGATAGGTTGAATGGATAAAATACTTATTAAGAAATCATGAATTCATTTGTATTTGTATTAAAGGGATATTTCACTTTCAAAAAAGCTTTGGGTCATGATATCGCCTACTCAGGCTCTTGTGAGCCTTTTTAAGTTTTTAAGTTGCTTGATTCAGTATTTACATATTTGACATTCATTTTATCAGACACGCCCCCTTCCTATACAAACCCATTATAACTTCAAACTCCATTTTTAACATGTTAGATTCATCAAAATATATATAAAAAATAAATGAAAAAAGTTATCGAACACCTATTGAAAATAGACACTTCACAGATTATAGAGAACTTTAAATTATAACAATCGGTTTAGAATTGACAGAGTAGTGCTTAGTTAAACTGCCGGCGTCTTTACAACCTCACATTTATTTTTGCACTTAAGACGTGGTCTAACCATCTTAGCGGTAAGCGGTGAGTCTTTTTAAGTCAAGGTGCAACATAGCAGATACCGCATTGCGCCCTTAATTAACATATGTACACTCTCCAATGCGTAAAATATGCTGGCGAGTCTTATTCCTTAAGTGTTTGCGTTCAGCGCAACTTGCATAATAGGGATAGAGCATAAGATGGTGGCGTTATCACTACCGCCTGAGATGTGGATTTAACACATCTTTAATAGGAGCTTAGACATAAGGTATGTCTGTCCACATAGCAGCACATACTGTATGTACATGAGATTAGACAAAAGAATAGTATAAATAGTATAAAGTGTAGCCATGGCTATAGGAACTGACTGCCATCTTTCTGTGTTGTTCCCAGAATGTATTGCTGTGACAGGAGGCCTGTATGAGGAGTACAAGGATGAGATTAGTGAAGCCATCCACCAGGTGCAAAAGGAGCTGGTAAAGAATACAGTACATGATGCATTCTAAACTCATTCACTCACTTTAAAACAATAGAATACACAATGCATTCTAAAATAATTCACTCATTTTAGAACAATATAATACATGATGCATTCTAAACTCATTCACTCACATTAAAACAATAGAATACATGATGCATTCTAAATTCATTCACTCACATAAAAACAATGATCTTACCCTTTCCTACGTGTGTGTGTATGTGTCTGTCTGTCTGTCTGTCTAAATGTTTTTTTCATTGCATTCTTTGTCTTATCTCCTCCCTCTTCCAAGACATAATATTGTTCAATAGATTTCATACTGTACAATACCATATTGTACATGTTGTTGAAATGAAATAACATGACTGTGTTCAACAGGATGGTCCTGGCCCCCCGAAGAACCCAAGAGGTGAGCTTTTATTGTCCTTATTATTATTATTATTATTATTATTATTGTTGTTGTTGTTGTTGTTATTAGGGGGCCAAGCATGTAGTGCATAGGACCCCTATTGTTTTTGTTTGTTTCCTTATTCTTCCGTTGTTTTTTATTAAACTCAGCAATATGGTAGACTAGAGGGTCATGGAAAACGGCCAAGATACGAAACTCACAACCATTGGCCAAAGGGTGGCGCTATAGCACTCAATTGAAAAAGACAAACTTGACATGATCCGTTTGACCGACAGCCATGAAACCTCATAACACACTGCCGGCTCTATTATGTGCCAATCTAAAGCCGCCCCCGTTGCCCATTACCCATGAATGTTTGCCCATTACCCGTGAAATACGGATAAGGGAGCTGGCACTGTCCCATACAAAAATATAGGCAAATATGTAGGTGATACGTATGTCTTATCAAATGTGGTTTTATTGAAAGGCAGTCAAAGGCCAGAGCTTAGAAACCAAACGTCGGGTGTATGTTTCCATGTAAAATCCCCACATGCGGCTGGAGCTGTGTTGCCAGAATTTGCGAAAGAAATAAGCAACCAGGTCTATGAAAACAAGCCCAAAAGAAGCGACTATAATAGGCCAGATGAGCACTTCAAACCTATATAGTCGTCCATTAAACAATGTGCATATTTATATATGTTGGCTATTTGAATATAGCCGTATCTACATGCTTACAACCGTTCTACCATTATTTACAGGCAACTTCAGAAAAACAAGCCCAATGTGGCTTATAATAATCAGACCAGGCAACACTGCAGACAGGGAGATAGGAGAGCGTAATGGATTGGGGATAATGGCTAGCGCAGTCTTCTCTTAACCCTAGCATTGTGTTAGAAACCTGCATCCACTTGTGGTGTTAGCGGGTCAAATTTGACCCGTGATTTAACTCAGCCCAAAATACTCAAAAAAAAATATATTTTTTTCTCCCACCTCATAGCTGACTTGTAATGCATTCATATCCATGAAAACACTTTAAAATATTATGTTGGGTTAGGGTTAGGGGTTCATCTTTCAATATATGTTGTTTTCAATTGTAAACATGTTTAAATTCACTCATTACATTTCCTATAATGAAGACAATGGATAATGATGTTATCTAGATATAATAGACTAACATTAGAACACACTTCCAAAAAAATACTTGTTTTAGTTTTTTAACTTTAAAAAATGTTTATATTATTGAAAATAGTGACACCTGTGGTGTTAATTTGACCTCTGTGCTGTTTACATTTCTGACTAATAAAGTATTCAATCAATCAATCAAATGCACTGACCCACCATGCTTCAGAGCAGGGTGGGTCAGTGTGCCCACTCAGTACACTGGATGCACCGACTGCACCGATCAGACCATTTACCAATGAGAGCACCCAGCACACCCAGTGTGTATTTCCAAACGCACTCATTGATTTGTGCATACTTTGTAGATTAAAATGTAGCCTCAGTTCAGGTCATTCTTCAGTCACGATGTTTAATGACTTCTATTTACAGGGCCTCCACTCCATGTCCCACGTTCACCAGTGATGTTTAATGACTTCTATTTACAGGGCCTCCACTCCATGTCCCACGTTCACCAGTGATGTTTAATGACTTATTCTATTTACAGAGCCTCCAGTCCATGTCTCTACTCCACCAGAGCCTCCAGTCCATGTCTCTAGTCTACCAGAGCCTCCAGTCCATGTCTCGTGTCCATCAGAATCAGAAACTATAGTCCATGTCGTACGTTCACCAGAGCCTCCAGTCTATGTCCCACGTCCACCAGTGCCTCGAGGGAGCACAAACAGAGAGGACTTTTTGCAACGTGAGTCCATGGTGATCAGTTCACTGCTTTTACACAAACCCTTCATACACTGACATTGTTTGGATACCAGTACACCAGTGGTTCTCAAAGTGAGGTCCGGGGACAGGTCCTTGGGTCCCATTGAAACATTTTAACCACTCACTTTAAATCTTGTACAGGGGATCATAATGCCAAACATATACACAATGATAATAATGTTAATGGGATTCTAGTCAACATTAAGCCTACATTTAACAAAATATTATTAGGGCCGGGACTTTATCGCGTTAATTTCGATCAATTAATTACAAAAAAATTATCGCGTTAAAAAAATTAACGCATTTTAATCGCGCCTATTTTTTCACCGCGGAACGTTTCTCACTGGACGAGTTTCACACGGACCTATTATCCAGCGCACCAGGTTGGTGCGCTGGTATTATCGGTCCGCCTGAGAAGCTGTCTGAGAAGTGAGAACGACGTGGTTCTCACAACAACAGAGCAGCCACTGAATGAAGACGTGCCGCATAGCCTGCTTGATAATGTTGGCTGGGCAAATCAGAATCTGTAATGGATGCCACCCCCCACGCGCGTTTGTCCCGTTTGGGGGGGGGGGCGGCGGTGCGCTGGGGGGAAGGGGGGGGGGGGGGGGGCACGATGCGGTGCGGGTCACATGCGCGCGATTTTTTAAAATAATTAATTAAACGACTATAAAACAACTAACAACAACACACTCTACCAGCCTCCAATGGTGGAAAATAGCAGATCTACAAGCTCACAATGCCTTGTGCTTGTAGATCTGCTATTTTCACATGGTTACTGTATGTTTTATAATATTAATCGAAATCTACAAAGTAACTTGTAACTAAAGTTTTAAAATAAGTTTAAAAGTAAAATATTTGCCTCTGAGATATAGTGGAGTTACTGGAGTAGAAGTAAAAGTATTAAAAAATTGGAAATAGGCGTATTCGAGAGTCAAGTGCAAATACCTCAAAATTGTACTTAAGTACAGTTCTTGAGTACATGTACTTAAAGACGTTTACCAAAATCCATTTGAAAACAATTTTTTTCATTGATCTCAGGTCAAATATTGATGTGCGATTAAAATGCGATTAATTTAGATTAATTAATTACAAAGCCTCTAATTAATTAGATTTTTTTTTTTAATCGAGTCCCAGCCCTAAATATTATATATATATATTTAGCATTTTCCCACCTCTATCAGCCACTACATAATGATGCTGGGGTGTTTTCCTGCATTGAAACACAGTCCTCTTTCTGAAATCCGTATTTTCCCTACTATTTATGTTTTGACATCCGGGTATCCGGGACGTGAATGAAACGCACGCATGTGCGCGTCTGTGTGAACTGGTCGAGTGAAACCGGATGGAACCGAGTGCAGCTGACAAAAAATGTTTTCTGTGGGCAGTTTTTACTTTTTACTTTCGGTTTTAAAACACTCTCAAACTTATTTTTTGAGGCAGGGAATTTACTTTAAGATATCGTTTGGATAGAATTTAGTTGTTTAACTTCATATATGTGGTCTATTTATCATGACAGAGCCTATTAAAAAATAAAAAAAATCAGAAAACCGGCAGGGGCGGGCAGTGACACGTATGTATCTGAATAAAGCAACCTATTTTCGGCATGGCCCCTTCTAAAGTCCCCCTGCGTCATATTGGCTGGAGATGGGGAGAAGGAGCTGCTCATTGGCTGAAGGGAATTGAACTGCTGATTGGCTGAAGGGGTTGTCAGTCAACGGTACTAAGTGTTTGACAACCGTTTTTTTTCTTTATTTGATCTCTGAACTTGACTAGAATCCCTTTAATAATGCTAATGTTCAGCATTAATAACATGGCCAACACAGTGACACCAGGTGTAAAGTGTTTAATTAGTTGTGATATTTTGTCACACAGATTCCTGTCAACCTTCAATGGACGAAAACACGATGAACTACGACCTCATCCTGTCAGAGGAGAACATGAAGGCGAGGAATACAGGAAAAAACCAAAGTTATCGTGAAAATCCTCACAGATTTACCACGAACTCTCAGGTGTTGAGTAAAGAGAGTCTGTCTGAACGTTGTTACTTTGAAGTAAAATGGAGTGGATGGCTTGGTGTAGCAGTCAGTTATATAGACATCAACAGACAGCAGAAGGGTCTTTCAGCGTTTGGTATGAATGACAAGTCCTGGATGTTACGTTGGTACCCTGGCTCAGACAACTACAAGTTCAGACACAACAGCATTGAGACTGAACTGTCAGGACCTCGTCCCTCCACAATTTTCGGTATCATGGGTGATGGGGTAGTGGGGGTGGACGTAGATCACAGAGCAGGTACTGTGTCATTTTACCATGTTAATGGAAACACAATGGCCTACATCCATACAGTAAATACCACCTTCACACAACCTCTCTATGCAGGGATATATGTAGGTAATTTATCTACAGCAGAGGTGTGTAAGATCTGGTAGTTAGAGAACAGCTAAACACAGACAAATAAAGGTTCCAACTAAAACCTAAACTGGTTCTGCACAGTGATGTCATAGCAGAACCATTTTGTTGGTCCAAAAAATAACCTTTCAGTCCAAAGGTTCTTTAAAGAACCATTTATTTTAACCCATTAAAACCAGGAAAGCATCATTTGTCATTTTAGATTTTCCACAAGCTTGTACATGTATGCTATTTTTGAAAACTTTTTTTTTTACACAAATCTTCTCTTCTGAGGTCTTTGTGTGATGGAACTTTGTATTTACTTTTTTATAATGAACCACTTGAACCCCATTATCCCAATTCTGAGGGGCGAACATTCACCGACAAATAGCCGATCTACAAGCTCACAATGCGTCACGCTGTGATACGTGAGCTTGTAGATCGGCTATTTTTGGTGAAGAGGTTTGGTGTAGTGTTTGTGTGTGTGTGGGGGGGGGGGGACCGGGCAAAGGTCAAAGGTCAAATGCATTAAGTATTGATGGTTTAAGAAGTTAAATGTCTGAAAATACACATTAAAATGAAAGATAAACTCGGCTGCAACCCGTTGTGATCGTGTAGATCGGCTATTTTCGTCTGACGATCATGTTGTTTCATCAATATAAAATATTGCAACATAAATGTTGTTTGCATTGTAGTGTAGAATAGTTAGACTACAGCTTTAGATAAACTGTATATAAAACCATATCTTTATTATGATGATTACTGTCCATCTTCACTCAGGGTGCATTTCTCCTTTCCGACATGTCGCCTTTCCGACGTTGACGAACCCTATACCTAACCCTAACCCTAACCTTAACCGCACGCGGAAGCCACTAGTCGGAGTGGTGAGATGTCGGAATGGAAGGTGCACCCCCTTCACTCATTATCTTATTATTCATGTGTCTATGTATGTTTTTATTCATTTTTATAACAGTTTATCATAATTATGGGATATCATGTTGTCATACAGTATCAACCGTATACTTTATCACACGACAAATAGCAGATCTACAAGCTCACAACGCGTCGCATCACGCCGTGTTGTGAGCTTGTAGATCTGCTATTTTTGGCTGTGGAAAAAAAATATATAACTTCTGAAAGATTTTGAGAAATCTTGGAATATGAAAATGTGGGGAAATGTTTTGGGGAAAATCGACGGGACGGCCGAGTTAATGTGGATACATACAAATATCGATTAATACGTTTGATGTCATGTTAAGTTTCAGTTTTATCATCTTTATTGAAATAAAAATATTGAATCATGAGTTTGAAGTCATTAAGTTTCATTTGTATTATCTTTGTATTATCGGATCCAGTCAGGGTTTTCTTCCCAATAAAAATGCCTGAATCTATTTAAAAGACAAACAGTACTGGGTTTGGTGATGTTCCATCGTGTCAGAATCAACTTTTTGCGTTAGTTTATGTGCTAAAAGAGTGACTTTGAGAGCTGTTTCAATGTACAATGTAAGTCAATGAGGAGCATATTTAGAATTATCCATTTCTAATCAATGGATTCATTAGTTTTTTTGTTCTTGCCCACCTTTGGAGTTCTATCCATGGCAAGGTAACTACACAACCCAAACCTCTACCAAAGTGGTTTTGCCCTTCAAGGGTCACAGACAAAATGATGGTTATGAGGCACTGAAGAGGCGTATATGGTGAGCGGAGAGCAAAATGAACGGAACACAATAGAAAATAAGCATCATCCTTTAATGGGACATAGCATTCATTTTGTCTCACAGTGTTCATTGGTGTCAACAGTTGCAGACATGTAACACCTTCCTTCATAACTGTGCCATTATTGTCGTTATTACATTGCGTCAGTCCCCCAAACCTGCAGTACACACACCAGAACAGCCACTCTCAGACCTAGTGAACCATTTCAGAAGTCTTATCGTCATCGATGTAAATGCCCTCTCTGTTATATACAACAAAACACAGGCCTGCTATTAGAGCAGTGATTCTCAAACTTTAAAGGTTTCATGACATTTTACGACACATTAAAAGTCTTCATCAATATGAAAAATGAAAATGAATGTCATAAGGACCCCCAGGTTGGTATGCTTGATTTTGCCACGCCCCCCCCCTCTCCTAACTACGAGTGTACAAATGGAACCAATTTGATTTTGGATTTGGTTCCATTTGTACACTCTCATTGTTACAGATCTGTAAAAGGTCCATTTTGGTTTCCTACAGTGCTCTACCAACAATTCAGCCGGGGAACCCCTCAGGCACCCCTTGGGGGGTCCTCGGAACCCCACTTTTGACAACCACTTTCACTAAGACATGTCATCCGTCCTAACCAATCAGAGAGCAGTATGCTGAGGAAGAAAACAATAAACAACACGTTCTAAAGAAGAAGCACACAAGTTCAGGCGACAGGCACACAAATGTTAACATCGTGGAGACTTTGCTGTCTGAGCAACAGTAATATATTAATATTACATATTACTTTTTAGTTACTAAAAAAAGCTAAAATTGAACAATTAAAGATTTTGTATTATTATTATTAGCCCACAAATTATTTTTGGAAATTGGGACACAGAGATGGCAGATGGGCAGGCATTTAAATTATAAGATATGATTATAAATGACATTAATGAATCAATTTACTTACTTAAATTAATCAATTCATAAATAGTATATCTTCTATAATGTAGCCTATAATGACATGACAAGACAAGCCTCTTTCTATACTTTTTTTTAATTAAAGTCCACAGAACAAGGACAAGGCATGAGCAGCATAGAATGCAAATGAAGTTTAAAGTGCTTTCTTCAATATCCTTGAAAAAGAAGTCAATTTCGGTCATATGCATGGAGTTCGGTCATATGGAAAGTAGAAAGACCTAGACATTTGCTATAGGACATGCTAAATAAGTAATGAACAAACACATCATGCAGTATGTTCTGTAATAATAATCCAAATCTACAAATTAACTTGTAAAACTAAAGTGTTCTAATAATTGTAGTGGAGTAAAAGTATAATATTTGCGTCTGAGATGTAGTGGAGTAGAAGTAAAAGTACTGACATTTGGAAATACTCCAATAAAGTATTAAACATACCTAAACATTATACTTAAGAACAGTACTTGAGTAAAAGTACTTAGTTACTTTCCAGTTTCCACCATGATCCACGTCTTGCATGCAAATGAGCCATGTGCTTCTATGAGAACGTATACACGCACCAGGTCGTCTGTTACGACCGTCATGGATGAACTTCAACCTGGTGTTTGCACTTGCTCACTTTTTGCTCCATAAATCAACATAAACGTTCAGATTTCAAATATAAAGTGCTGACCCCATGGCCACGGATGTTACAATTATGTACGGGCCCTCAGAAGTACTCGTATCTTCCGTATTGTTCAATAAAAAGCATTTTAATCAGATTGGTGGCCATTTTCTCAAAGAGTTATAATGTATCAGAGTGCAATACAGCTCCCAACCGATAGGGTCACGTAGTTGAAAGCATATGGAGAAAATACGGGGGAAATGGCCACCAATTGGATTAAAATGCTGTTTATTTAACAATTCAGAATATTCGGGTACTTCTGAGGGAACGTACATAATTGTAACATCCGTGGCCATGAGGTCAGCACTTTATATGTGAAATATGAATGTTTATGTAGATGTACGTGTAGCCCCTAGAGGGTAGCAGTGAGTACAGAGTGACGTCTTGAGTGAGACTCCCATTTAAGAGGATTCTGAACAGGCAGTTAGCAGGTCAGTAAACTGTGGGTCCTCAACACTGCTGGTAGTGTGTTGAGAGGAGGAGGTTTGCATGCTGACCTGCTAACTCGGTAAGCCTGTTTGTTTGTTTGTTTTTGTTTTGTATCCTCGCTTTTATTGTTGTTTTATTTCATGTCTACAATGAAGAAATGTTTTTATGTTGTCAGGTCTGTTCCACTGCACCGGTCCATTTGTTTGGGGTGTGGCTGCTTTTAGATATATATACTGTATGGGCATTTAAGAGAAGAAATGTGAGTATATGTATGTGCAAAGGTGAACAAGGATGTATATATGTGGGGTAGTTTGTTTCTGTATAACACTGTTTAAACTTTCATGTATGCCATTGCTCAACAGATACAGGTGGAGACGGGGCCTGTTCTGTGTTTGTTGTATAACCTGAGAGGGAGGTTTTTGCCTGTGTGACACCACTCTGAGCTATATGGTAAGGTATTCCGTTTATTGGATTGCCTATGGTAATATACCTATGATATTTTGTGGAGGGCATTAGTGCATTTTAATATATTGTGTTGATGTGTTTTGATATCATGCCATGTGTATTTTGTATACTGACCAATGTGCTTTTTGTCTTATGAACAAGCGGCAGTTGTTGGACCGCTGTTCCTTTCCCTTTTGATTTATGTTTTCTTTACTTTAGTTTTGTACCAGTCTTTTCCCAGTATATTTGTTCCAACACCCTTTTTAACCATTTCTATTGATGCAAATAAATTAAAGTACCAATTTGTAACTTTTCTATAATAAAATACTTGCTATTTTTATAACCTACACTTGGTCTGCCTTACATTTATTTAGCGGGGTAACATTTTGGCGTAGTCTCGGCAGGACTTGGTACATAGAGTGTTTGAAGAGCAATATAGTGTGGGAGACTGTTTTAGTTTTTTGTTTTGTGAAGGGGAAAGGGACAGCGGTCGAAGAGGACCACGCCTTGCTGAGGACAAGTTTGCCTGCTTGAACTGCCTCCAAACCATCATGTCACAGGAAGAGGAAATGGCGAGGCTCAGGGAGGAGCTAGAACAACTCAAAGTGGAAAATCAAAGACTCAAAGAACCATCTGGCCGAGGTAATGGGGCTCAGGCTGAGGGTAGCCAACGGAGGGAAGTAGTGTATATCCCTCGTGAACGCAAATGCCCATATTTTTCTGGTAGACCTGGCCCTGGGTCGTTGTCCATTGAAGACTGGTTGGAGGAGGTACAGTGCTGCACAAGGAGTCGACATATGTCTGAAATCGACAAAGCACTTTTCATGTATGAACATTTGGAGGGGGAGGCAAGGTCAGAGATAAAGTTTAGGCCACATGGGGAACGAGAAGATCCTAGTGTCATTTCTGATGTGCTGACAGAACTGTATTCATGCTCAAATTCATATGTTTCATTGCAATTCTTTGACCGTAGACAAAAAGAAAGTGAGTCATTACTAGAGTTTTCACTGGCACTATTATCGATCATGGACAAAATAAAAAAATCTAATTCTGCTGCTTTGCCCAATTTTGATAAGGTGTTACGGGACCAGTTTGGTGAAGGTGTACGCGACCATACACTCCGCAGGGAGCTGAAAAGGCTTGTGCGCCAGACCCCCGGGATGTCACTCCTTGACCTGAGGAAGGAGGCCATTCGTTGGGTTGAGGAGGGACAGCCTCAAAGGGAAAGGTACACTCGCCCAACACCTCACTCCCACGAAACACAGGCAATTGTTACCAGCGAGGCAGCTAATGCTAGTCAATCCGAGTATTCAGAACTTAAAGATATTGTAATGAAACAGCAGGAGCAGCTCGATATGCTGGTTAAAACTCTGGGGACACAGGGTGGGTACAACAGGGGGCTGCAGAGGCCTAGACAGGCCAACCGGTACCAATGGTCTCAAGAGGGGCAGCCAATCTGTTTTCGGTGCAACCAAGCAGGACATATATCTCGCTATTGTAAGGGAAATAGCCAGGACAGGCAGGCTACAGTTGTTTCTGACACCAGGCTAGGCAGAGAGGAGACAGAGCATCAAAAAAACTAGAACCCCCCAGCGTGAAGAGCCACATGTTGGAGGTGGGGGAAATGGGCGTAAAGGACTCAGACCATTCTATGGTATTTAATCAGTTAGTTGGTTCTTGTCCTGTTGTATCAATGAAAATGTGTGATGTTGAAGTTCCTTGCTTACTTGATACAGGGTCAATGGTTTCCACTGTCACAGAAAGTTTTTTCAATGAGCACTTTTCTGCTTTTGGTGAGCAGAGTATTGGGGACTGCCATTGGCTTGGCCTTAAAGCAGCCAATGGTCTTGACATTCCTTATATTGGTTATTTGACGCTAACTGTAAATGTCTATGGAACACAGGTTCCAAACTGTGGAGTCCTAGTCATAAAAGATCCCCCCACTACCAGTGGCCAAGAGCAGAAAAGAGACATACCTGGAATTTTAGGTATGAATATTGTGAGAGATTTTTATTATACATTGTTTCATCAACATGGTTTGGCACTGTTTAAGACACCCCAGGTTGAGTCAGCCCACCCAGCATGGAAACTGGCCCTACGTTATTGTGAAAAAACAGAAGCAGTGGTAAATTCTACAGAGGCTTATAAAGTAAGAGTTCAGGGTAGGACACCAGTGTATGTAGCAGCAGGCACACTAACTATGGTCCCTGTCACTTGCCCACAGCTCCCATCTTCCAATAAGGTTGAGTTCTTATTGGAGCCCCTTGGCCCAGAGGAAGGTACCCTCCCTGAAGGTCTGTTAGTTTCACCAGCTTTAGTTCAGGCAGAGAGAGGTCTTCTTTATGCTCCAGTTACTAATGTGGGTACTAGAGATGTGTGGATTACACCACGTAGACTAATTGGGTCCGTACAGGTAGCAAAAGCAACTCTTGGACATTCATGTCCTAAGGTGGAACTGTCCTTTGATGAATCCTCACATGAGTATATTGCCCAGATTTCCTCACAGGAGGTTTATGATGTGATAGACCCTAGTGTTGATTTTCCCATGCCTAGTTTCACAAACCTGTCAGCAGGGGATGAAATCCAAGCCAAACAGCTACTATGTAGATATCAGTCAATTTTTTCTAAGGGGGAGGGTGACGTGGGGTGTACTAAACTCATTACACATGAAATCCCATTATTAGACTCGGCCCCAGTCCGCCAGCCATATCGTAGGATCCCTCCAGCACAGTATGAAGCTGTGCGAGCCCACATTCAGCAGTTGGTGGATAGTCAGGTTGCTAGGGAAAGTAGCAGCCCCTACTCATCACCGATAGTGGTGGTGCAGAAGAAGGATGGGAACATCCGATTGTGTGTTGACTATCGCCAACTCAATGCCAAAACCCATAAAGATGCGTACCCACTACCCAGAATTGATGAGTCCCTGGATGCTCTCGCAGGAGCCCAATGGTTCTCCACCTTGGACCTTGCCAGTGGCTATAATCAGGTTGAAATGGCCGAACAGGACCGAAAAAAAACTGCATTCTGTACTCCTTTTGGCCTGTTTGAATTTAATAGAATGCCCTTTGGACTATGCAATGCGCCAGCAACCTTTCAAAGGCTGATGGAGCGACTGTTCGGAGATCAGCGCCACCAGTCTGTTCTATTATATTTGGATGATGTGATTGTCTTTTCCTCGACAGTTCAGCAGCACATGGAAAGACTTGAGATGGTCTTCCAACGCCTCCATCAGCAAAATTTAAAAGTCAAACTGTCTAAATGTCATTTCTTTCAGAAACAGGTGCTATATTTGGGGCACATTGTGTCCAATCAGGGGGTTGCCACGGACCCAGAGAAGGTGGCTGCTGTGCGGAACTGGAGGCGGCCTACACACCTGAGTGATTTGCGTTCATTCCTAGGTTTCACATCTTACTACAGAAAATTTGTGGAGGGCTACTCCAAACTGGCTGCTCCACTCCACTATTTGGTTGGCCAACTGTGTCCTCGAAAGGGTAAGACCCCAAACATCCCCCTGCTGTCTCGATGGGATGAGAAGTGCGAACAGGCATTCCAGTCACTACGTGAGAAGCTCTGTACAACACCGGTATTGGCATTTGCGGACTTTGCAAAAACCTTCATCCTTGAGGTGGATGCCAGCCACCTAGGACTGGGAGCCGTCTTGTCACAGGAGCATGAGGGTAAGCGCAGACCTGTTGCCTACGCAAGTCGCAGCTTGAAGAGAACGGAACGGAACATGGAAAATTACAGCTCCATGAAATTGGAGTTTTTAGCTCTCAAGTGGGCAGTCTGTGAGAAGTTCAGGGAGTACCTTTTAGGAAATGCTTTTATAGTGTACACAGATAATAATCCCCTCTGTCATTTACAGACTGCTAAGCTGGGAGCGATTGAGCAACGTTGGGCATCAGAGCTGGCTTCCTTTAACTTCACGCTCAAATACCGCCCCGGGCACTCCAACTCCAATGCAGATGCTTTGTCTCGACTACCTCTGGAGGAGGCTTCTCCTGGTATGGCGGTCCCCAGGCAGCTAGTGGCCAGTATTGGTGGACCAAAGGAGTTGGTGAAGGCCACGTGCAGTGAGATGACCACCCTTCCCTGCTGTACCCGACCAGACCTCGCCTCGTTACAGGCCTTAGACCCGGTTGTGGGCCCTGTCCTGAAGCTCTGGCGTAGAGGCCACCCGCCTGATGCAAGGGAGAAGGAGGGGATAAGCAAAGACAGCAGGGAGCTGATCCGGAAGTGGGATCGGTTGTTGGAGAAGGAGGGATGTCTGTACCGCCTCACCTATTCATCAGATGGGAACAAGGAAGTCCACCAGCTACTGCTGCCACAGAGTCTGCAGAAAGAGGTTTTCACCAGCCTCCATGATGCCCATGGCCACCAGGGGGTTGACCGTACCACTGACCTGGTGAGGAGTCGCTGTTTCTGGCCAGGTATGCTGAGAGATGTGGACAGATGGTGCAAAGAATGTCAGCGGTGCGTTTTGGCCAAAGCAGTGAGGCCAAAAGTGAAAACCTACATGGGCACGCTCCAAGCCTCCAGCCCTAATGAGATCCTGGCCATCGACTTCACAATGCTGGAGCCCGCAAGCGACGGGAGGGAGAATGTCCTGGTCCTGACTGATGTCTTCACCAAGTACACATTGGCCATCCCGACAAGAGATCAGCGTGCTAGCACTGTGGCTGATGTGCTGGTCCGAAATTGGTTCCATCTGCTGGGGGTGCCGAAACGTCTACATTCGGACCAGGGTAGAAATTTTGAAAGTAACGTCATCCAACAGTTATGTAAGCTCTATGATATCAAGAAAAGTCGCACCACTGCCTATCATCCACAGGGAAATGGCCAATGTGAGCGTTTCAATAGGACATTGCACGATCTGCTGCGCACGCTGCCCCCAGATAAGAAGAAGCGTTGGCCCCAATACCTCTCCCAGTTGACATATGCCTATAACACCACAGTACATCAGTCTACCGGGGTGAGTCCATACTTATTGATGTTTGGTCGTCAACCACAGTTACCTGTTGATTTCTTGCTTGGCAGCAGTAGTGCAGAATCCAGTGGAGGCTCAGTGGAGGACTGGATCCAAGAGCATCAGCACAGCCTGAAGGAGGCATACGGGCAAGTGAGAGAGTGTCTGCAGGAGCGGCTGGTGCGCAGAAACCTCAAACATGATGTAGGCATCCAGGACGTGGGGTTTCAGGAGGGTGAGCTAGTGTACCTAAAAAAACATCAGGTCAGAGGGCGAAATAAAATTCAGGATGCCTGGAACCCGTGTATGTACAGAGTTGTGAGATGTCCAGGGGGCCAGGGGACCGTTTATTCTGTTGTGCCTATTGACCAGAACAGCCCCGCTAAACAGGTACATCGGTCAGAGATGAGGGCTGTTGGTGCAGGAGCATTACCGGAGACCGTGGCCAGGATGTCAGATGCAGAAGAGGAAGACGATTTGTGTGAGTCTGTCAATTCAGAGTCAGAAAATGAAGAGTCCCTATGTGTCATACTGGAAGACTATGATCATGATATCTATGACTCTGATCATGATGAGGACTATGATTATGATAATAATGACTCCCCCGCTTCAAGCTGGCTGTTTTCACCAGGTCTGGAGGAGCCGAGTTTCACCCTAGAGAGGGGCGAGCCTTACTGTAGGCGTACCACCCGTGCGACAGCAGGACAGCACCCAAATCTCCATCATCTTCCCCAGTCCGCATGGCCGGAGCAGGCATCACAGACTGGGTAGAGTGGGGTGGCTGCTACTGTCCCTAGCAATTTGTTTAATCCCTGTCTTGTAGTGAATCGTCGGGGCGACGATTCATTCATGGGGGGGGGTAGAATGTAGCCCCTAGAGGGTAGCAGTGAGTACAGAGTGACGTCTTGAGTGAGACTCCCATTTAAGAGGATTCTGAACAGGCAGTTAGCAGGTCAGTAAACTGTGGGTCCTCAACACTGCTGGTAGTGTGTTGAGAGGAGGAGGTTTGCATGCTGACCTGCTAACTCGGTAAGCCTGTTTGTTTGTTTGTTTTTGTTTTGTATCCTCGCTTTTATTGTTGTTTTATTTCATGTCTACAATGAAGAAATGTTTTTATGTTGTCAGGTCTGTTCCACTGCACCGGTCCATTTGTTTGGGGTGTGGCTGCTTTTAGATATATATACTGTATGGGCATTTAAGAGAAGAAATGTGAGTATATGTATGTGCAAAGGTGAACAAGGATGTATATATGTGGGGTAGTTTGTTTCTGTATAACACTGTTTAAACTTTCATGTATGTCATTGCTCAACAGATACAGGTGGAGACGGGGCCTGTTCTGTGTTTGTTGTATAACCTGAGAGGGAGGTTTTTGCCTGTGTGACACCACTCTGAGCTATATGGTAAGGTATTCCGTTTATTGGATTGCCTATGGTAATATACCCATGATATTTTGTGGAGGGCATTAGTGCATTTTAATATATTGTGTTGATGTGTTTTGATATCATGCCATGTGTATTTTGTATACTGACCAATGTGCTTTTTGTCATTATTGTAGATCTGCCTTATGAACAAGCGGCAGTTGTTGGACCGCTGTTCCTTTCCCTTTTGATTTATGTTTTCTTTACTTTAGTTTTGTACCAGTCTTTTCCCAGTATATTTGTTCCAACACCCTTTTTAACCATTTCTATTGATGCAAATAAATTAAAGTACCAATTTGTAACTTTTCTACAATAAAATACTTGCTATTTTTATAACCTACACTTGGTCTGCCTTACATTTATTTAGCGGGGTAACATACGGACAAAAAGAGAGAAGGTTTAAATACCAGGTTTAAGTTCATCCATGACGGTCACGATATGACAGTCATGTTTCAGGGCTAGTGTTACGTTCCACGTAGTTTGGTTTGGTTGTCTGGGATTCCTGTGTGTTCCACCTGGACCACCTTACTGCAGTGTAAACTAACTGGTAAAGCACAACATGTAATGGCCTCCTTGCCTCTGGCCGATAGCCTCGATTATGAACTATGTAAGGCTGCCGTTCTCCGTGCATACGAACTGGTGCCTGAGGCATACAGGCAAAAGTTTAGAAGCGTTAGGAAAAGTTCCACTGACACTTTTGTAGAGTTTGCCAGGGAGAAGGGAGTCCTGTTCGATAAATGGTGTTCTGCTTGTAATTGCGACCGTAGGTCGCACTTACTACAGAAAGCTGCTCCAGGTGTACGTCCGTCACTCCGTCACTCCGTCACACACGTCACACTTTTGCCCTGCTCATATCTCCGCACCCATTGCCCCGATCCATGCCACATTTTGCACACACACTCCTTACCTGCCAAACTACACCCTCCAAGGACCCCCGGAGCTCCAGGGACCCCCAGCTGCCTCGGGGACCCCCAAGTGTAAAAAATGAGCACATGTGGAAAAATTACCAAATGACCACCCCAACGGGGCTGCTCACGGGGCATTCCCGGGGACCACCCACTCCTGGTGCTCCAGAACGGATGCAAAAGTGGTGGCGCCCCCAGTGGAGGACCCCCTGCCACTGCAGCTCACATAAAATGCCGTAAGCCCTCTTCTGTATACATGTGACCTACGGTCGCTTATCTCCCGATTAGGGAGTCTTACTGGTGTTAATGATTTTGCAACAATCAGAGAGCTAGTCCTGCTAGAGGAGTTCAAAAAGTGTGTTCCGGAACGTTGTGTGGTCCATCTTAACGAAAAGAAGGTCTCTTTGGTTACTGAAGCAGCAGTCTTTGCTGATGAGTATATGTTAGCCCATAAGGAGGTATTTGTGACACCCCGTGATCAAGTTTCTTCGTCTGGTGTGTGCCCAGTTGACACCACCTCACCTGGAGGCTCTAAAGAGAGAAAGGAGTGTCATTACTGCCATAAAAGAGGTCATGTCATGGCTGACTGTTTTGTACTAAAAAGAAAGCCGCAGCTGGCCCCTGACTCGTCCCAGGTCGATCTAGGTGACATCTGAGGACATGGGTAAAATGTTTTTTTGTTTTTGTATTTGAAGACTTTAGGCCAACAGTCTAGTGAGTATTGGTTGCTCTTTTTGTAGTCAGAACAAAGTAGGAGTCAAGTAGGCCTATTGGCTGTTGTGATTTGTTTTGTTCTTTATGTAGATGTTGAGCCTGTTTTTCTTTGTTTGTTCAGTGTTGCAAGGTTGTTTTTTTTGTTGAGAGCTTGTTAACAAACCTTAGGGTAAGTTTGTTCTTTTTGGTGGGCGTGTTACGTTCCACGTAGTTTGGTTTGGTTGTCTGGGATTCCTGTGTGTTCTTCCCCCTGTCTCTCCTTCCCTCTATCACTCACTACAGGTCTCATCAGCTGTCAGTCATCCTGTTACCTGGCCCCACCCTCATCCAATCACCACCATCTGCTGCCTATAAAAGGCTGGGTTCCACCTCAGCTCATTCTCTCCCCAACCTTCCACCTGAATGCACCTACATTCTCAGAGCTAACTTAACAGCTTATAAAGTGTTCTACAGTTAACCTGCTATGTGTATGCTGCTGCCTTGGGACAGGAAAGACTATACATAGACATCACGTAGGTAGAACATTGTTAAGCACACTAGGTAAGGGGTGTTTGCCACCTATGTATTTTTGACGCTAGTCACTGGTAGAGTAGTTAGGTAGGCAGGCTTTTGTTTTACTATACTAATGATGTAGTTAGGTAGTTAAGCTGTCTTTTGTTCCCTAGCTGTTTTGTTTGTTATTTTGGCAACACCCGAGTCCCCTGGTAGTGGCTTACTTTTGTTTTGGTTAAGACCTCATGCCCTGTGCATTGTTATGTAAGTATTGTAAATATTAACACTATTTGAAGAGTAAAAGCACATCGCACCTTTTGCTCAAACCATCTGTTTCGTCTCCATTATTTGCACATCTTTGTTCAACAACCTGTTTACCATCCTTGTTACAAACCCAAACCTAGACCCTAAAGGGTTTTCGTAACAGCTAGAGACTCCACTGTTGACAGAGGCTTCATGTCTTCCACAACGCAGAAAACGAAACGCCCGGGTCCCCAGACTCCCCAAGCGGCTCATTTTCCTCAATCTCCTCCTCATTGTCCTCAACCAATATCTCATTCTCAGACTCTGCCATTCTACCTGGTGTCAATGTTGTTGTTGTTGTTTGTTGTGGTGTGCTGGACTGGTAGCCTGGGATCCAGCCTGCTTCGCTACGCTCGGCGGACTTTGAAGAGAGAAATAAAAGTCCGCCGAACGTAGCGAAGCAGGCTGGATCCCAGGCTACTGGACTGGTGCATCACATTCACAATCGCAAAGCGCACCGACAGGAAATAATAATGGATCGAACGGGTCAGTGGGTTTTGTAGTTTTCCGGGAATGTAGGCTGCGGCTTTGTGGGTGGATACAAAAAACACCTTCACTGGCGGGTAACGCACTAAGTAACGTAGTGTCATCTTACTCCTATATTACAGCTTCTCCTTGTAGTAATGCGTCATATTACCCGTTACCGCATTTCGGTAATATATAGACGGGTTTCATGTTTGTAAACATTGAGAGGATATGACCGCGCAGAGGAGGGGGAAGCCTATAGAGGGCGCCATTACCCGCAGCAGCTCTGGTCAAATGTCCATTCATAAAAGAAATGATCTTCACCGGGTTTAATGAAAGTAGATTAAATTATGCAGTTTGTAATACCTTGTTTACTCAATAAAAATGATTTGTCGAAAGTTGGATCTGTTTGTATATAATAGCAGCATTATGCCTATTATGCCTATAATAGCAGAATTATGGCTATCTAACTCCCGAACACAACAACAGAGTGAATGGCGCTCGTTTTCGTTTCCCCCGAGCATGCGCAGATTGCGCATTCTGCTCTGTGATGACGTTGCGCGGAAATCCGTCTATTACGTAACGACGTTACGTTACTAACGCACGTTACCCAACACTGTTTGTTTATTGTTAATTTAAGATCCAGATTCATTAGTGACTGTTCTTCCTGGGGTCAAATAGTACAATTAAAATGAATTAAAAGAAAGCAAAAATAGAACATGTGCTATTTCATGAAAACAAAAGAAATCTAAGCAATACATTATAAACAAAAAAAAGAGTTTGTGAAAATAGATTTACAAGCTTGTTGTGAGCTTGCAAATCTATTATTTTCACTAGTTTGGGTCCAGAGCTAAAAGGTTTGGGAACCTCTGCAGTGGCTCAATGCCTGGTAGCAGTTAAATAGAGCTTACACATTTTGATTGACATCAGTTATGACTGTAATGTTTAGAATGCAACAAACAGTTATGACAGAAGTAATACAGTCTACAGTGACTGAACTGCCTCTTACACAGTGTCACAGTGGCTGCTAGCTGATGCCTATGAATTCAATTCAAAGTTTACAATTTAAATGGTGCATTTATCTATAGTACCTTTAACTAAAGCACTTTGTAATGTGCATTACATTCGCCAACCTACTCACCAGGGGGAGAGATAGAGAGTTGAGAGGGATAGAGAGACAGAGAGAGAGAGATAGAGAGACTCGTATAATTTACATCATTTGTGGATGATTGACATAAATTATACGAGGCGCATATGACGCAATGGCAGCAGCATTCTTTGCTTCATGTTCTCTGCATCAGTCTCAGTCCAGCATCAGTCCATTTTCTTCATTATTCTCCTGCCAAATGACGAGCATTGTACGCAAATAACGTGAAACGAAGTCCACATCACATACTGGTCATATGGTTGTATGTATCGTTTAAATTATATTATTATATTATTATTATGTGATGTGGATTGACGTGATGAAGCTTTACTCGCAAATGACGGCACAAATAACGAGTAACTATACGTGATGCACATGCCGACATCCGTCACACACCTTCACATCACATTCTGGTCATATGTGATGTGGATTGGCGTGATTAAGCTTTAACGCAAATGACGCAATGCAACATCAATTGTGCCAATATTTGTCAGCAATACAGCAACAGCATGAATGACATTAGTAAACAACATATAACACTATGAACAACATTAATGCACAACATACAACACAAGAAACAGGAATAACCAAAGTCATTAACCCTTTAAGACCTGAAGCCGATTCTACATGTCTCCTAAATCCCAACAGTTTGGGACAAGGACCCCCAAAATGATATGTATTTGGCCGCAGACCCCCATCAAAATATTTTGTTCCAGGGACCCCCCCAGAAGCAAAGATTTGAGTTAAAAATATTCACTTAAAAAATATATATATTCAAAGATTTGCACACATTTTCACACATTTTCAAAAATAACAGATCTACAAGCGACAGATCTCGGTGCTGCGCTATGAGCTTGTATATCTGCTATTTTTGAATAGCCAAAGTGTAAAATAAAGCTTTTTAGCACAAATCTAAAAATGACACAGTTCCAGGTCTTAATGGGTTAAATGCATATGATATGAATGATGGCCCTACATCTCTTCCTGTTCTGACCTACTGTAAACAACGGCGTGTACCTCGCCTAAAAGAAAAAATTGCCGACCGATGTGAATGATGAGCTATCCGCAAATGTTGTGAAATAATCACAAAATCACATAAATACACATCACATTATGACCAGTAATGTGATGTGGCCTGACGTGATGAAGCTTTACTCGCAAATAACCTGAAACGGTACAACGCGAATCAAATTACGTGAAACGACACACGACGTAAAGGACGACATGCATCACATACCTCCACATATGTTCATACTGTATGTGACGTGGACTAACGTGATGATGTTTTACCCGCATATGTTGTGAAATGACACAACACAAGACATACAGTACATCACATCAATGCACATCACATACCACCGTACAGGGGGGCCCCCTGTACGGTCATATGTGATGTGGGCTGACGTGATGAAGACTTACCTGCATATGACGGAAGCGACGTGAAATCAAATGTAATTTTTACCCGCATGTGTTGTGAAATGACAACACATACATCACATCAATCCACATCACATACTACACTACACCATGGACTTATGTGATGTGGGCTGACGTGATGAAGACTTACCTGCACGGTGACGTGAAATCCTGAGACGCGACGCAAATCAAATTACTTATATACCAAATGATGCGAAATGCTACGAGCCATAAATCACACAAACGCTGGCCGTGACCCAATAATAAAAAACACTGGTCCAGTCCCTTCTTAGTTATTCTTCACGAATGACGGGCATTAAACGCAAATGACGCAAACCGCTGGCCCGCCACCCGTTAAATGACGCAACGCAAGCGGCGCTAGGCGAACGACGCTGATAGTGCAAATTTTACGGTTAAAGCAAAAAAAAATGTAGTTGATACTATGACAGGGCAAAAAAAGCTATATTTTTAACTTTATCAAAAATAAATAAAGCACAAATAGGTTTAACTATGTGAGTTTGCTATGTGACCAAGAGCCACATATACTATACCCTGTCACTATATTATACAGCTTAGCGTAGGCCTACATGTAACTGTACCCTGTCATTACATAAACAGCCTGGTATACGTATACTGTCAGTACTACAATTGGAACCAAATGGACCAGTGACTGGTCCATTTGGTTCCATTTGTACACACAAAAACCACTAGTGAAGAACTAGTGCAATAGACAGGCATAAGAAATAACAGACTTTATAAAGACTGTTATTCTGAGTAATCAAAGACACACTAGAAAACAAAAAAGTAATAACTTTATTAAAGCAAATAATGAAGAGAAAAGAGGGGAAGTTAAAGTATGGAGGTCAGGCAGAAACCTTATGTCCAAAATTGTTACTTTTTAAAATGGACACATAAAAGAACCTGTGTTCCAATGGATCCAATGTAATTATCATGATCTTTGCATTGTGAGCTTGTAGATCGGCTGTTTGTACTGCTTTAGTGTGTGACACTGTAGTATGACCAAGTAAAGAAATGTATTTACGATATATATATATATATATATATATATATATATATATAGATATATATGAAGATACAAGGTTTCTGCCCGACAACCAATGATAGACCGTGTCACTACTATCACTTACCTTGAACAGCAGCCACGACTCAGACAACAGCAAATGAAATAATAAAAATAACAGCAAATGAAATAATAAAAATAGTTTGCACAGACCTACGATGACGGTAAACACAGTGTTAATGGGGCTACATGCTACCATAATGATACCAGACATAAATCACATAGCTCCACATCACATACATTTGTACACACAAACCACTAGTGAAGAACTAGTGCAATAGACAGGCAAGAAGAAAGAAATAAGAAAGTGTTTTTCTAAAACAAAAAAAAATCGATCAAATAACTCAGACACAAAAGTCAATAAAAACAAATAATTTTGTTATTGCTTTATTAAAGCAAAGAATAGAGAAAAAGAGGAGAAGTTACGACCACATATGGTCGTATGTGATGTGGACCGATGTGACCAAAGCTTTGGGCGCAAATTACGTGAAACAAATAAAATCACATAAATCCACATCACGGAAAGGCACATGGTCCTATGTGATGTGGACCGACGTGATGAAGCTTTACCCACAAATGACACGATGCAAAATGACGTGAAACGATAGACAACGCAAATGACCACATACATGGAATGGTAGCATGTAGCATGTAGCCCCCTTAACAAGCAGCAGCTGCAATCAAAAGGTTCCTACCTTCCTGCCATCTTCACTGCAGTGACACAGAAGACATCTTCTTGTCATCTTCGTGTTCTGTAAAGACACAAAAAAGAAAACAAAAACGTTGAGTTGAGCAGGCCTTACAGGGTGACATTTTGGAAGCCATGATGATCTGTAGAGACATAAGCTGGTCACTGACAGGGCTGTGTCACCATTATGACATTTTACTTGAGTAATTGTCACAAATAATTGCGATTAACGATGTATTTGTATTGTACATGAACATTGAACATGTTTGAAAATAAATGAACATTTTTGTAACCAGAAGAGTGGGCACCGGGAAAAGTGGGCACTTAAATGTGTAATTGGCCATTTCTATTCCTCAAAGTAAGTAATTAAGTAACTTAAAGGAGTAGTTCACCCACAAAATGACTTATTTTCTATCAATTGCACACGCCATGAAGCCTTGAATTCATGGATTTGTTTTTGTCGCATTCCTATGCCAATAATTAGATTCCCGTCTCCTACCGGCTAATGTATCCGGTAGGAGACACAAAGTAAATTATTTGTGTCTCCTACGGGAAATACACCCGGTCATCAAATGATTGGCTTAATAATGGGACAAGAACTAAAACAAAATCATGAATTCAAGGCTTCATGGGGTGTGCAATTTATAGAAAATATGTAATTCTTTGGGTGAACTACTCCTTTAAGTACATGATTTGAAGATGCTTGACTGGCCTACAGCCACTATGGGCATAAAACAATACGTTTTAGGTCTGATAATGATGTACCCACCCCTACATGAAGTGATAGTTCACCCAAAAACATACTTTTTTTCTATCCATTAGTCACCCCATGGAGCCTTGAATTATGGACCGGTAGGCAGCGGTTCCGGTAGGAGACACAAAGGAGACTCTTTGTGTCTCCTACCGGAACCGCTGCCGGTCATCAAATTATTGGTTTAGGAATGAGACAAAAACATATCCATGAATTCAAGTCTCCATGGGGTGACTAATCCATAGGAAAAAGTGTTTTAAACTATCCCTTTAAGACAGGGGTCTTCAACGTTTACAGGCCAAGGACCCCCTAGCTGAGAGAGAGATGAAGCAGGGACCCCCTCTATATTGTATAAAATGATGTTCGAGATAAATTTTTGCTGCTCTTTTTTCCCTCTACACCTATAACTCTTTGCTATAAATAGCCGATCTACAAGCTCACTACGCCTTGCAGCGCGAGGCGTTGTGAGCTTGTAGATCTGCTATTTTTGGAATAAGTTCTCCTCAGCAAAGGGATGCTATAGGGTTCAAGTGGTTAATGTAAAAAAAAATCATATCACACAAAGATTTGGCAGACCCCGTGTAGTAACTCTGAGGACCCCCTTGGGGTCCCGGGCCCCCAGTTGAAGACCCCTGCTTTAAGAACATTTTGCAAATTCTTCATTTGTTTTACATTTTGGGAGAAAAATTGCCAATTTAACAAAGAGGTGCCGTCTGTTCCTGTATCAAACACCATGTTCAAGTAAAGCCTACAATGCTTATCATTTCATCAAGTTCCAGAAACAACTAAAGACGGTGGCTCTCAAAAGTTTCATATCAAGGACCCACAAATGAATATTCATTTGGCCAAGGATTGGGCCTCTTCCTTATTTCCTTCACATGTGTTACCAATGATACAAATGAAGGCTCTGTTCTATTTAGTGTAGCACAGTGGTTCTCAAAGGACACCCATAACTCTGAGAGTGTACAAATGGAACCAAATGGACTATAATTTGTTTCCATCTGTACACTCAGTTACACACCCCGTAAGGGTCCGTTTGGAACAGAGCCTTCATTCGCATCATTGGTAACACCTGTGAAGGGAAGTGAGGAAGAGGCCCAATTTATTTCCAATATGGCCGCTGATTCCAAAACTCCAGTTTGTGCCTCCTACCTCCAGCATGGTGGTGTTGTGTTACAGTGAAATTGGTGACCTTCAGACAACACGCGACCATCTCGTGGACTTCACAAAAACATCACCATGTCCAAATGTAAATAACAACCGTTTGTTTATGAACAGAGCAACTCCGTTCATAAACTAACAGCGATTGACTTTGGATGTTTGACATGTGAAGTCCACAAGATGGACACATCTTTTGTCAGGTCACCAATTTCTCCATAACACTGGTGGAGGCAGAATGTTGAGGGTTGGGATTCGGCTTGAAAATAAAACCACAGACGTCTTGGTTCAGCTCTCAGCCGCTAGACCAGTGGCTCTCAAAGAGTGACTGTTACCAGTCATCAGTTACCATGAGTATAAACCCTAGGGTTTATACTAGACCGGTCACAATTATTACGTAATAGCCTAATTATTTATGTATTTATTATTTTAATTTGCAATTATGTTATGCATAATCGTCATAAACATTACCATGTTAAAAATGTTCATATATTTTCAAACATTTTGTGGAAATAGCAGATCTACCAGCTCAAAACATGTTGCGATGCCACACATTTTGAGCTTGTAGATTGGCTATTTCCACTCTGCTAATTCCACTATGAATGTATTTTTTGTAATTAAATGATGTATATTATTTGTCATATCTACCTTGTGCAACTTTTGTTTACGAAGCCCTAAAAGCCTAAAATAAATTACATTTGTATTCATAATGTTCCAATGCTCAACGTCAAACACAATTAAATCTTTGATCGCAATCATTTATGTGACAATGAATCGTCAACTTATATTTAATAATAATAACATAATGGCTAACAGCTAAGTAGATAGCTGATATATTGCACTTTTACCTTAGCGCTGGGTATACTCTTGGTTGCTTGTTTTTACAGGAAATGCACTTAAGACCTCTGGTGATTAGTAGTTTCGTTCCCTACCTATGTTGAATGCACTTATTGTAAGTCGCTTTGGATAAAAGCGTCTGCTAAATGACTGTAATGTAATGTAATGTAATGGTGACACAGCCCTAGTTTATAATGGCCAGCAGTGGTGGAACAAATACTGATCTTTTTTTTTACTTAAGTAAAAGTATCAATACTGCAATGTAGAAATACTCTGTTACAAGTAAAAGTCTGGAATTCGAAAATTCACTTGAGTGAAAGTACAAAGGCACTGGTATCAAAATGTACTTAAAGTACCAAAAATAAAAGTACTCATTATGTAAAATATCCTGTTTCACAAATTTCAAAATATATTAAAATCTTTTGAAAATAGCAGTTCTACAAGCTCACAATGTGTTGCATCGCAACACATTGTGAGCTTGTAGATCGGCTATTTTCAAATGGCCGAAATGTATATAAGGCTGAAGTGGTTAATAGTTTTTTTGTAATTATAATTAAAATCTACAAAGTAACTGGTAACTAAAGTTTTCAAATAAATGTAGTGAAGTAAAAAGTACAATATTTGGATCCGAGATGTAGTGGAGTAAAAGTAAAAATATTGAAATTTGAAAATACTCAAGTAAAGTACACATCCCTTGAAATTGTACTTAATACAGTACTCAAGTAAATGCACCTAGATACTTTCCACCACTGCTGGCTAGGTGCGATCCAGATACGTACCGTGTGGGGTCTCCCGCCGCGTGGTTGAAGATAGCTGGTATTAATAGAGCCGCGTAGGTTGTATGGCACCACGTCCCGAGCACCGTACGCCTTGTATCTCCAACGGAGAGCGTTCGTTGGCACCGTTATACGTTTCAGCTCTCAGGGCTCGTTGCTGCGTTGTCGAGGTTCCATCTTCCTGCCCCTTGTCCTGAGTTACAGACACTCTATTAACAGCTATCTCCTGATGACTCCATCCATCCTCTGAACCTTCCCTGAAGCATTCATACAGCGAGTCAAACGCTGAGTCATAGCTAGGAGCCATGACTCAGCGTTTTCAACTCACTGTATGAAGTAGATTTAGTCCACTCTGCAGAAGGTCACCGCATGATTAACCTGCAAGACACAGATATACACCAACATTACATTTAATATATTTTATAATACTAAAAACAATAATAGAAAATCGAGTTTTTAAGTAGGCTATATTGCAGGGGTGATGCAACTTTGATGATGTAGACTAGAGGGCCACTATATTTCCACACTCACTCCAGAGGGACACGTTGCATAATTATTGTTACTGTCGGACAGAAAAAAAATAGCTGATCTACAAGCTCAGAGCTTGTAGATCAGCTATTTTTGCTATTTCGGAATCCTTAATTATTTTTTGGTATTTTTTTATTGGAATCCTGAAACCTATATTTTTTAATTTAATTTCAAATACATTTAGTTATACTTAAGTTAACTTTATGAACTTAAATACAAATACATTGGACAGTCATTAAACTAATAATATCAGACTGAAGTAATTAAAGCGGGTCATGATTGCATGTTTGGAATTGGAACAGCTGAAATCAATAATATATCACTATTAACCTGCGGCCCCACTAAGTGTAGGTGAGGGCGGCATGTGGCCCCCGGGCCGCCAGTTGCCCATGTATGCTATAGTGTTAACCCTTTAAGACCGGGAACGCATCAGTGTAACCACTTTAACCATTATCTTACACTTTGGCTATTCAAAAATAGCAGATCTACAAGCTCATAGCGAGGCACCGAGTGCCGCGCTATGAGCTTGTAGATCTGCTATTTTTTGAAAAATCGTGAAAATATGCATATTTACTTTATTTAAATATTTGCTTCTGGGGGGTCCCTGGAACAACATTTTGAGATGGGGGTCCAGGGCCAAATACATATCATTTTGGGTGGTCCTTGTCCTTGACATGAAAAAGTCTGATTATAGCAACATAAATTCTTTTTAAAAAACTGTTATGATTTAGAAGACATTTGTAGAATCCCCCCAGAAGCAAATATTAGAGTTAAAAATGTTGACTTTAAAACATATTTTGAAAAATGTGCACAAATTTTCATGATTTTTCCAAAAATAGCAGATCTACAAGCTCATAGCGCGGCACCGAGTGCTGCGCTATGAGCTTGTAGATATGCTATTTTTTGAATAGCCCAAAGCATAAGATAATGGTTAAAGTGGTTCAACCTCTCGTCCTACTTGATCATACTACAGCGTCGCATAAAAGCATCAACAGTAGCAGATCTACAAGCTTGAAACTCACGAAGCAACACGTTTTGAGCTTGTAGATCTGCGACTTTTTCCATTTTTGAATCCTGAAAAGTAACAGTTTGGGACATTCTGAGGTTTCCTCCCGATGTGCTTCCTGAGTGCTTATGTTACAATTTATAGCTCTGTTATCTATCCTATCCTTAGGCTTTTACATTTGTTTTGTTCTAGATATGTTATGACAAGTATGATATGTGAAAAGTGCTGTACAAATAAAACATTATTATTATCATCATCATCTCATCTATGACATTCATGAACTCTCCAAAATGGTGTTTGTAGTTAGTTCCATGCTCAATTCTAAATATAAAGTGTTTATCTTAAAGGCACAGATGTTATCCCACCATACGGACCCTTTATGTTCAGTAATATTCCGTATTATTCAATGAATAAATGTTTCAATCTGGTCTGTCTGAACATCACTGTATCATTCAATGGGTGTAAGTGGCACTGCAGCAGGTGGACAGCGGTATTACACCCCATGTAATCCAGGAAATACAATGACGTTCATCCACATACGGGATTAAAACACTTCTTTATTAAACTATAATGAATATTAACTGAACACTAACACCCCGTATGTAAGGATTACATCTGTGGCTTTAAGATACTCACTTTATATTTACAATGTATACATAAATGTAGACGCACGAGCCTTAAACACAGAACAACAAAATATTTGGTAAAGTGGCTTTGTTGCAGCAGGTGAACGCAGGTATTACACTCCATGTAAATGTGGAAATAGAACGCCGTTCAGACACACACGGGATTAAAACACGTCCTTATTCAACTTTACGTAACATTACGGAACACAACAGACCCGTATGGACGGGTAACGTGCGTGGCTTTGGGTTTAAACACTTTATGTGTTGGATTGGGTTCATTTATGGGGATTTATGAGCCGTTTAAAACTACAAACAATCAGACTCAATCACCATAAATAAAATCCCTGACTGTCTTGATCCAAAGTTTAAATAGATTATAAACGCACATTAATGTATATATGGCGGGTAGATCTTTTTAAAAAACTCAGTGAGTGTGGTTTCACTTTAGGTGACAATTTAGTTGTGATCATTTGGAACAAATATGTGTGTTTGATGATAGCCTTGAATCAAGACTATAACAGATGAATTTAATCGATTTAGACATTTGCATATTATGTCTATGAAGTAAAAGCCAAGACTCGATAAAAATGACTAGTTTGATGCATTTTCTCCCTCGGTTATAAAACAATATTTCACATATTTGTCCATGTTTGGTGTCATAATAAGAACACCTCGAATGCATAAATAATAATAGTGTTAAATATTAGTGGATAAAAACGTGTCATGTTGATATAAATCAAACATCAAGTTACCTTCAACAGACAGAGCACAGTGGCACGGTTCACATCAAACTTTTCGAATCAAGCAGGCGTGGGGCGCCTGCGTTCAATTTAAACCCGTATTCACATCCGGTCCAAAGCCCCGCCTACTGGATCCGGTGTGCTGAACACGACATGGACGCACAATTTCCGTTTCCGTTTTCTGACCGGATGTTGATCGCCAGACTGCTATCAGTCATCATCAACACTAAACCATCTACAGCTGTGTGGAGTCAGAAAGCTCCACATTTTATACTTTGGCTTTTCAAAAATAGCAGATCAAGCTCACAGCGTCACTCCGTGGCGCGCTGTAAGCTTGTAGATCTGCTATTTTTGAAATGTTTGGAAAAATCTCGAAAATGTTTGGAAAAGTTTGAATAATGTTGAATTTCTTAACATAAATCTTCTCTTCTAGGGGTCCCTGGCACAAAATATTTTCAGATGGGGGTCCGTGGCCAAATGCATATATTAATTTGGAGGTCCTTTCCTTGACATGAAGAAGTTTGAGAACTGATTTATAAATCCATGACCATAATAATCTCCAGACACATGTAGTGTCTGATGATGGACACTAGATGGCGTCCAAACAAAAGTTTTCCAGTCTGTCCATGACAAGTCAATTGTTCTAGTTTTTAACTATTAACATGTTTTATAACTCTATTAGTGTGTTTTGATAACTCTAATAATATGTTTTAAAACTATTAATGTGTTTTATAACTCTTCATATGTTTTAAAACTATTCATGTGTTTTATAACACATAATTATATGGAGACACAGTTGAAGAGACTTGACTTAAATAAAGTACATCAATCAATCAAACTTGTCTCTCGGACGTAGCAATCACAACGTCACAAAAAAACAAAGACAGTGTGTGAGCGCCATCTACTGGACCGGCAGTGTTCCAATGTTTAACAGAGTGTTGCAATAGTCAACAAATCACAAGTGAAGTGTGAGAGAAAAGCACACAGTAGCAGCACAGACCAGTGGTGGAAAGTAACTAAGTACATGTACTCAATAACTGTGCCTAAGTACAATTTTGAGGTATTTTGACTCTACTGGAGTATTTCCAATTGTCTATACTTTTACTTTTACTCCACTACATCTCAGAGGCAAATATTGTACTTTTACTCCATAGCCGCGGGAAGACCTTTTACGCCCCCCATGCGCGCGAAATTTTTACGCGGTTCTGGGCGGGTTCGGTTCGTTTTTTCCCCAGTTTTTGGTGTCTTTATTTCGGTTTTAGGGTTAGGATTAGGGTTAGGTTAGAGTTATGTTATTTAATTCATATTTTTGCCTGATTTTACCGATTTATTATCAAAACAAATAAATATTTTTTTTGATGGGGGGGCGGGTACCTGGGGGGAGGGGGGGGCGGCCGCCCCCCCCCCCCCGCACCCCTACTTCCCGCGGTACTGTTTTACTCTACTAAAATTATTTGAAAACTTTAGTTACTGGTTACTTTGCAGATATAAATGATTAAATTACAAACCAAACCTGTCTCCGTCCTGTAATGAAAACATGGCCAACCATTTAGTGTCTTAACAGTGAAAATGGTCTGGTTTCCCTGCATAGGCCTCAATGACAAATACCTGGTATCTTTCACCAGATCTCCCCAGAACTTCTCTTCCACAGCACTGGTAAACAGAACAGACAGAGGGTCATTTTAAGCCACAGTGAAACGCACCTCCAGCTCAATCAGGACGCAGACTGTTGAAGTCACCTTCATGATGCAGAGAACCTCCTCTGCTTTGTGGAAGTCATCATCTGTGAGACTCTCTAGTCTGGGAAACAAAGACCATATGAAGATAAGAATACAAATATGATTATAACCGGGCACATCAATCAATATTTCAGTTTTCACATCTCTGTAAATTGACCAGAGTTAGCTAAGAGCTCTGGTGCCAGTCACCAGAAGCAGAGACGTGTGTTTTAATGAGTCTAACATTCATTGGAAGGACAATATCAGTCACCAGAAGCAGAGACGTGTGTTTTAATAGTCTAACATTCATTAGAAGGACAATATCAGTCACCAGAAGCAGAGACGTGTGTTTTAATGAGTCTAACATTCATTAGAAGGACAATATCAGTCACCAGAAGCAGAGACGTGTGTTTTCAGTCTAAAATGGTTAGCATGGAGTTTGAAGGTGAATGTGTTATATTGGGTTTATTGGGGTATCCGATCAAATGAATATCAAATATCTAAATATTGAATCAAGCAACTTAAAAACTGTCTGGGGTGCGCGAGCGCGATTAGTCGTTAAATGACCCCAGAAATGTTTTAAAATGAAATACCACTTTATGCCCTATTTTCAAAAATAGTGAAAATAGCAGATCTCCATGGGCACATATTTTAGATTTTAACATTTACTTTAAATGTTTTTCTACCAACATGTTTAAAGAATGATGGTTTCTGTACATTATCTTTGTTTTGTAAAATCTTCCAGGAGAGTAGATTTCCTGAAACTGGTTGGAAATGAAAAGGAAGTAGAGAAATACTACAGAAACCCAGACCACCAGAACCTCATGGCAGGATTGGACCAGCGTGCTGAGAAGGGACTGTTTGATGCATGGAAAGACAAAATGAAAGACACGGTAACTAAAGCATCTTTTGAGGTGAAAACATGTGTCTTTATGTCTATTAAAAGAGTTCATTTATTATTTAAGTTGTGTGTTTTTCCAGTTGCCACCCAAGGTGTTCCAGGAGATGGAGAAAAGGAGAGGGAAGACAGGATACTCTGAGAATGGATTTGAATTGCTGCGTTTCATACGCAATCTCCATGCACACCAGTACGTTGAATTTGATTACAAAATGAGTAAACGACACAAAGTGTAGTCGCTCCGATTCATTTCTAAGTACAAAATATATATTTGTTCTAATGTGTGATCATTTCACTGGGTGTGTAGTCTAAAGTGGGTTAGGATGTTTTTAAGAACTTGGTCAAGGTCACAATCAAAGAACATTATTTTTTTCATTTTTATTTTCATAAAACGTGTTGGTAATGATCAGTAGGCTTTACATCTCATAAGGATGATCATTATATGGATATAATGTGATGGGAACTGGTAACTTGCTTCACACCGCCACAGCACAAAGACAAAACACACATTGTGTTTTATAATTAGTTTTAATGTTTCATCTTCTCTGTCTCGTATTGAAGCTTGTCAATGATTAGGAGCCATGAAGCTGAATTCAATAATGTGATGTGTTCAGTACTTTATAAAGCAGCAGATAGATAGATGTCAGTGTGTTCATCATAACATTTAGTGTTCAGTGATCACTGCTTTGTGTGTTTACAGTGCTGAGGCTGCTGCTGACATTGACCTGGTGGAGATGTTTCCTGATCTGTTTCACTGTGTCTACCTGTTTGCCCAAGACCAAGGCTGGAACACACGAGTCACCCTGAAGAAGATGTTACGGCCGACGTCCACACATCTTAAGGACAGTGGTGCTTCTAGCTCTGATGGCGCCCTGGGTGAACCCTTCTTTCAGCCCCTCGCCCCCAAAAAGTCCCAGAGCTTCTAGCTCTGATGGGGCCCTGATGGGCCCCCCCGCACCAAAAAGACCCAAGAAATCTGTATAATGTAGACGTCATTTAGCTGAACTCTGACAGTAGAGATATCCTACATTAATGACAGGAGAAATGGCTGTATTAACCACATGAACCCTAGCGTTCCTATTCTGTAAACATTCACCAAAGATATGTGGTGTAGAGTGAAAACATCAGGGGTCCTAGGAGAGCCCTGTGGGACTCCGCTCAACTACGTTTTTTCACCCTTTTTTTTCAGGGATTCAAACCCAGCTCCTCCACCCAAGTGCTGAAATTATGTTTAAACTGAGCTAATAGAGCCGGTGAAATTTGACCTTCAGACCATAGGATCTAAAGGTCTCAATACAAGAGCAGGAAGACCAAATACAACCACTGCAGTTGTGTTTACATATGCTTTGTAAATGAACTACATACAAGAAGAGACTATATTTTGCACCCTGTGTGTGTGTGTGTGTGTGTGTGTGTGTGTGTGTGTGTGTGTGTGTGTGCGTGTGCGTGTGCGTGTGCGTGTGTGTACGTCTGTCTGAACAGCTAATCTCCGGCACCGTTGGACCGATCGCAGGAAAACTCTGTACACACACTCCCTGGACGTCTACACGCGGCCTACCTCCAGCATGGTGGTGTTGTGTTACAGTGAAATTGGTGACCTTCAGACAACATGCGACCATCTCGTGGACTTGTCATGTAAATAACAACCGTTTGTTTGTTTATGAACAGAGCAACTCCGTTCATAAACTAACAGCGATTGACTTTGGATGTTTGACATGTGAAGTCCACAAGATGGACACATCTTTTGTCAGGTCACCAATTTCTCCATAACACTGGTGGAGGCAGAATGTTGAGGGTTGGGATTCGGATTGAAAATAAAACCAAAGACGTCTTGGTTCAGCTCTCAGCCGCTAGACCAGTGGCTCTCATACCAGCCATCAGTTACCATGAGTATAAACCCTAGGGTTTATACTCATGTAAACTTAACATGATATCTGTGGGTGTCAAGACTTTTAGGTCACTAAGTTAAAAGTATTGGTGAAAGTATTGTAAAAGTATTAATGTGACTAAATAATTTGACTAAAAAATACATTTTATATATTTACATTATATTTACATTTCATGTATATTTCATATGTTTACATTTAATATGTTTACTTCTCATTGATATGGTATTTACATTCATACATTTTCTATGTCTTTAAAATAATTGTAACAGTAATGTTATGGTTACGTGAGTCTGGTAATTCTTGAGCATGCGCATGCGCAGATGCTACTAGTAGTCTTTACAATGGTGGAGACGTTCATTCCTATTCTACTGCGTCAGGATCACACAGCCAGTTGGTATGTTGTTAGCTGCTAGCGTGGCCTGCTACTTGTATTCTGTTAAACTGCTGGTTCATAATGCAACCTGATAATAATGTCTTAAGCATGTATGTGTATGTTTACATCCATTACTGAGTTGGCGTTAGTTGGGATAAATGATTATTAGACAAACCAACTTAATATGAGCCGTTAGCGTGATGCTAAGCTAACGGGCGTTTGGCGCTAGCATGCGGCTAACGTTAATGCTAACATCGTCACCGTGACTGAACCAATAATGTAAACGTCTCATCTACAAACTTTATGAACATTATTGTGGTTAATAGTATCAGTGCTGCCCAATTAGTACATTGAAGAGTGTTATGTTGGTGTATTTTGTGTATTGTGTAACTTGGACACTAACTTAATGGTAGAGGGGGACGCGTTGTACGTTCAGAATGCCTCATGGGTAATGTAGTCATTGTTCTAATTTCGGTCCTACTGTGTTAGACTGTGTTATGTTACTTGCTGTTTATTTGTGCATCATATATTCCATGAATATATGGTAATGCTGTTTATTTCTTTCTATATTCCCAGGTTTATGACCTGTGTGTCTAGTACTATGTACTGTGGATGTTAAAAATAAAACTACAAAAGACAAAACACGAGTTGTAACAAAGACGTGTGATTCCTGTCAGCCTATTCGGAGGGCTAAGAATTTGAAGATCCGAACAGTCATAAACCAAGGCCCGGCTTTCTGAAAGAAGAGGACGCCGGATGACCTTGAAGAAAGGACAAAAGTCTAAAGTCAATATAAATAATTAAAAGAGACTATTCTAACCCATCTGACTGAGCTAACAGCCCATCCATACTGCTGCTTGTTCATCTGCTAACCTGCTAACCGAA
Source organism: Gymnoscopelus microlampas (assembly GCF_963454915.1). NCBI lineage: Eukaryota > Metazoa > Chordata > Actinopteri > Myctophiformes > Myctophidae > Gymnoscopelus > Gymnoscopelus microlampas. Next base: position 42,408,247 of record NC_139956.1, on the reverse strand, counting down.
GATAAAAATAATTAAAGCCAAGAAGAGGAAACAAAGTCTGACAACAGGACTATTGAGCCCAGTTGGCATTACAGATTATATATTTTCGGTCAACGCAACATAAAAGCAAGATGACAACAACAGAGGAGGAGCTGGAGAAGCTAAAGCAGAGGCGTTCGGCAGCCCAGACCGCTTTCACCAAAAGAGCCAACCATCTCATCTCCAGGGCTAACGCGCTGGGAGAAAGCGAACTGAGAGTTGAGTGGAGGAACCTCAAAATGGAGCATACTAGAGTCAGAGATGCTGGGTTTGAATACGGCATGGCCCTACGAGAAGTGGACAATGAAGAGGCCACAAAGAAGGCGGAGCAAGTAGACGAGAAAACGTCGGAGTGCGACCGTAAGTTTGATGAAACCGAACACATCGTCCTAAAGAACTTCTGGGCCAGGTTTGCTGAAGAGGCAATTAACACCCTCGCCATAGAGGCTGAGTCAGCATTGGACCAAGCCGAGGCAACCGACCACCAGCAGTTGACTAAGAGGGAACGCGAACTGGTGAATAGAAACCTGGAACGAGACGTCGGCGAGCTCAACAAAGCAGTGCTTGACTGGATAGACGTGATTCCTAGACCCAAAGTAACGGAGTCAAGGGACCGTACCAGGAAGTTGAGGAAGCGACATGAGACACTGTGGGATAAATGGGCTTGGCGAGGCTGGCACCAGTCCGACGACGAAGAGGAGCTGCGAGAACAGGTGAAGCCTGGTGTTGCGGTAGAAGAAAACCTAAACAAAGAGCTAACCAGTGAGCTAGCAGCGATGCCTGCCACTCTCCCTGACCCGTTATTCCCCCAAGTCACTCAAACCCAAGTAGGTGGCGTCCAGCCTAGCATGCCCAGCGTGGCCCCCAATCGCAGCTTTGGTGTACCTCCAACCGCCGCAAGCACGCCACACGGCACCCACAGCACACTGCAAAGTGGTTCCGGCACGTACCCCGGTGCTTACAACTTCAAGCCCCAAATTACTCTAGAACGAGCACGCCTGCCCATGTTTTCCGGCAACATGAGAGACTATTATCGTTGGAAAGCTGAATGGGAGGACCTGCAGCAGCTGGGAAACCCACATGGGTTGGAAAATGTGAAAAAGTTCCATCTTCTAGGCAGCCTAGACGAGAAAGTCAAAAGGGACCTTGTGCTGTCCAGCTGCGGATCCGCTAACGACGTGTTCAGACTCCTGGATAACAAGTACGGTATCAAGCCGAAGATAGTGCTGCTTATCTCGAAAGAAGTGCACGGACTTCCCCCCGTTAAGGGAAACCAACCCAGAAAGACAATCGAACTGATTCAGGCCGTGGAGAGAGCTCTCCGTGATCTCCAAGTCCTGGGGGAGGAAGATGCCGTGAAAAATAGGGTTGTGGCCCAGTCAATTGAGAGTAAGCTGCCGGACTCCCTGAAAGAAAAGTGGCTAACTCACAAGAAAGACCCTTTAAGCGGCTTTTCACCACGCAACCACTTCGATTGCCTACTGCAGTACCTGAAAAGGCAAGAAGACATTCTTGAGGAGTTGGATCAGCTGCAGCCTAGCCCAGCAGACTATCCTGAGCGAACCAACGACAAGAATAAAGAAAAGAGGGCATTCACTAAAGCCACATCGGGAAACACCCAAAAGGGCTCTCAACCAAGCTCATGCATCGCGTGTGGGGACGAAGAGCATGCAGGGAAACTGTTTGCCTGCAAAGTCTTCAAGAAGCTCAACCTGTCAGGCAAGAAGGCTCAGCTGAAGAAATCAGGAGCATGCTTCAAGTGCTTGCGCCTTCATGGTGAAGACGGCAGTTGCACCCAAAAGTTCCTATGCTCAAAAGAAGACTGTCAGAAAGGAGGGTCCTCAGACCACAATTACCTGCTCTGCCCGATGCCACCAACTAAGAAAAAGGAAAAGAAGAGTGGTGAGCAGAAGACCGGAGAGCAGAGCAATGCAAAAGTGGATAAAAGGAGGATTGGACTGACTGACAAACAAGAGGAGCTCCTTGCCAAGCTCTCCCCTGAGTTGAAAGCTGAGTTCAAGGAAGCCTTCTCAAACAAAATCTCAACAACAGTGTGCACCAGCACCAGCCGTGAGCCTAAAGAGTACCCAGTTGTAATGATGCTACTAGAGGTAACGACAAACTCAGGCCAGCTAATCGGCACTCTGACTGACCTCGCTTCAGATACCAATTACATCTCGACGGAAGCCGCTGAGCGTCTCAAGCTCAGAGGCGAGAACATCAAGTTAATTGTCCAAGGAGTTGGAGGGATGGAGAAGACAGTTGCTACCAAAAGGTACACCCTAAGGCTAAGAGTACGAACTCCCAAAGGCACAGTGACAGAGCACAAACTCCTCTGTTATGGCTTGGAAAGCATCGCTAAGGTGAACCAGGCAGTCACGCCGCAGCAACTGCAAAAGTTCTTCCCAGACGTCGCAGCTGAGGACTTAGTCCGCCCTGAGAAGATCGACCTGCTGATCAGTCACAGGGAAGGTCGCCTGGTCCCACAGCCAACCAAAGTGGAAGGAGACCTCGTCCTCTGGGATGGACCCCTGGGGATGACAGTCGGTGGAACTCATCCTGACCTCTTTGAGGTAGTGGACCTAGCAGTACATAGGTCTGACACTCACTTCGCGAGGTCGATGAGAACAGCTTCGAAGGCGTACAGAGAGATCCTCGTGGGTCCTGCTAGACCTAGCGAAGCCCAGGAGGAAGACGGAGCACCAATACTTCGGAATACTGCGGCTACCAACAAAGAAGTCATCGAATGGTTCAAGTGGGACAGCGTCGGCGCAGCTTGTGATCCTCAATGTGGAGGCTGCAAGTGCGGTAGATGTCCGCCTGGAGGCAAAGAGATGACCCTAGGAGAGGAAAGAGATCTTGAAAAGATTAAAGAATGCCTCACCTACGTGCTAGCTGACAAACACAGCGAATCCCCTCACTGGGACGCGGCTTATCCATGGAGAGGAGACCCCGCGACGCTGCCAGACAACCGACGTGCAGTGGAGGCGACCTTCCGGAACACGGAGAAACGTCTCGAGAGGGAGCCGGTGTGGAAGGCTGCGTACAGAGAGCAAATCCACGATATGGTCTCAAGGGGAGCTGCCGCTAAACTCACTAAAGAGGAACTCGACAGCTGGAAGGGACCGAAGTGGTACATAAGTCATCTCGTCGCACCAAACCCTCACTCATCCTCTACCCCTGTGAGAATCGTTTGGAACAGTAGCCAAGAGTTCCAGGGGGTGAGTTTGAATGACCTCCTGCACAAGGGTCCAGATGTCCTCAATCTGATCAGAGGAGTCCTTCTGAGATTCAGGACTGGATTGTACGCCGCCCTAGGCGATGTTAAGAAGATGTATAACTCTGTTTGGCTAAAGGACGAAGAAGTACAACTCCATCGATTCCTCTGGAGAGACAACCCGGAGGATGAAATTGAAGTCTTCGTCGTCGTCAGGGTCAACATCGGAGATAAACCTGCAGGTTGTATCGCCCAGGTCGCCATGAGAGAAACAGCAAATCTGCCCCAGTTTGCGTCCATGGTGGAAGAGCGCCGGGTTCTAGTAGAGGACAGCTACGTAGATGATATCTTGACGTCCCACGACGACTTCAAGACTCTGGAGAAGATCACCAAAGGAGTCGAAGAGATCCTGAAGGCTGGAGGCTTCTCCCTTAAACCGTGGGTCTTGACAGGCCAAAGTGGGAGGTCTGAGACTGCGATTGACTCCAGTAACAGTACAACAACCGTTTCTGCGCCCAAGACCCTGGTGTTACCTAACCAGATGCTGGACGAAGAAAACAAAGCACTGGGAGTCGGCTACGAACCAGAGACTGACAAGCTTCGCGTGATGACGTCCATCAATTTCTCGAAGAAGCGAGGCAAGATGAGGACGGGACTTGATCTTCGCGAAGAGGAAGTCAGAAGTAACACTCCAAACCCTTTGACCCGTCGCTTACTGCTAAGTCAGGTCGCTGGGTTTTACGACCCCATTGGGCTTGCCACGCCCGTAAAGCAGAAAGGGGTAATGCTTGTGAGAGAGTCCTACCAAGAAGCAGGATTAGGAAATCCAACTAAAGATACTTGGGATGACCCTCTCTCGCCAAAACTCCGGGAGGCGTCCATAAGACTCTTCGAGGAGTATGTGAGACTCGGCCAGATCAGGTTCGAAAGAAGCCTCACACCTCCAGGAGCCATCGGCCGCCCAGTTGGAGTAACGTTCTCAGATGGGAGTGAGGCTTCCTACGGCGCTGTGCTCTACCTCCGTTGGGAGACGCAAGACGGGGTCGTCGTGAGGTTGGTTGAGTCGAAAGCCAAACTCACTCCTCTCGACCAGAAAGGGGACGTGATTAAGGCAGAGTTATGTGGCGCTGTCTTTGCAATCCGTCTGAAGAAGTACTTTGAGAAGCACTGCCGCATCGAAGTCGCACACTGGATCCACTTCGTGGATAGCCAAACAATTCTAGGAGCGATCCAGAAGGATAGTTACGGTTACCAAACCTTCTTTGCCAACCGCATCGGAGAGATACAAATGGCTGGACCAGTGGAAGATTGGATGTGGGTTGACGGCTACCTCAACATATCAGACATCCTCACAAGGGGAGCAACTCCCGAAGAGCTCGATGATGAGTCAGAGTGGCAACGAGGCCCAGAGTTCCTGAGGTTGCCTGAAGCTGAGTGGCCTGTGAAGATGGCCAGCGAAATTGTGACTACCGTCGCTGATGACGTCAAAAGGCTGCAGAGAAAGGCATTCTCAGCTGTGGTCACCAGAGCTCAGTCACAAAAGCTCTCAGGCCCCAACAATATTGTCATCGGTGCAGACTTGAGAGACTCAACGCTGCAGCCACCGCCGAAAGACCAAGGTCCAACTCCAACAGCAGAAAGGCCGAAGAGGAGACCCTGGGGCGTGGCTCTCGTGAGCCTTGTCGAGCCCGAACGGTTTAGTAGCTTGTCAAAACTATGTGGAACTGTCGCCTGGGTTCGACGAGCTGCGGACTCCTGGCTGAATGCAAAATATCAAGCCTCGGAGTCAGCAAAGTGGGAGGCAAGGGGCTCTAAGCTGTCTGCAGAAGAGAGAACTGTGGCCTTCCAAGACCTTGCCCTAGCGGCTCAAGACGGCGTGGACTTTCAGGACACAACCCTGAATCGTCTAGTTGTGACCAAAGATCACAACACAGGACTCTTGCTTTGCGGCGGTAGAGTCCAATCTTGGAACGAAGACGGAACAGCTGTACCGTTAATACCTTTCCAGTCATGGCTGGGAACCTTGCTAGCTAGAGAAGCTCACGAGGCAAATCATGAAGGCGTTGCGGCCACGCTGCTGCGCACAAGAAGAAAGGCCTGGGTGGTACAAGGTCGGAGGACTGTCAAGAAGGTGGTCAATGAGTGCGTCTCTTGCAAGAAGCAAAGAGCCAGACTATGCCGGCAAGTGATGAGCAATCTACCTCTGGAGCGTACCAGCAGAGCAAACCCATTTGAATATACAACACTAGACCTTTTCGGCCCCTTCGAGGTGAGGGACGCCGTGAAGAAAAGAACCAAGAAAAAGGTCTGGGGAGTCGTGTATTGCTGCATGGCTTCCAGGGCCGTCCACGCTGACCTCGTCGACGACCAGTCTTCCGAGAGCTTTCTTCAGGCCTACTCCCGATTCACTGCTTTAAGGGGGCATCCCAGGAAGTTATGGTCAGACAGAGGCACAAACTTCGTGGGCGCCAAGCCTGCTCTGAAAGAGCTGCACAGGCACCTGGCCTGTGTGCAGAAGGCATCAGTTGAGAACACTGCCGCTAGAAATGGCACTGAGTGGCAGTGGGACTTCCATCCTGCGGACTCGCCCCACAGGAACGGAGCAGCAGAGGCAGCTGTTAAACTCATCAAAAGAGCACTCAACAGCCTCGGCGGAACCACCGGCTGCTACACCTGGGGGGAGTTCCAGACCCTGCTCTACTCGGCAGCCAACTTGACCAACGAGCGACCCATCGACGCCAAGGCGCAGGAGCAAGAGGACTCAGTGGAGTACCTGACTCCTAACTCCCTTATCCTGGGGCGCACCGGACAAGGAGGAGACATGCACGGAATCGACGTGGAAACTCATCCTTGGCGCAGGCTGAGAGCTGTCCAGACTGGAGTGGACAAGTTCTGGTCGAAGTGGAGCGAGCTGGCGGGCCCGAACTTGTTCATCCGACACAAGTGGCACCGAGCAGAGAGAAGTGTCAAGGTTGGAGACGTGGTCTGGATCGCAGACCAGAACGCCCTTAGAGGACAGTTCCGGCTCGGCCGAATCGTCATCACGTATCCAGACGAGAAGGGGGTGGTCCGCGACGCGGACGTCACAACCTGCATCGGCCTTCCTGCCCCTCTTGTATCCAGAGCCCGGGGGAAGGACTCTACCCTGCCTACGACCATCGTCCTTCGCAGAGATGTGCGGCGGCTGGTCGTTCTGATTCCAGTTGAAGATCAACAGGAGGTGAGCAAAGTCCTCACCATGGGTACCCAAAAGACTCTGTGACTCTTAAGTGAACTTTGTTTAGTTAGCGGGTAACCCTGGGAGGCAACTGAGTGGTTTCAAGGGCACACCTACACTCAGTAGGAGGACTGGTGGTGGGACCTACCTCCTGAGTTAGTTTTGCACGCATGATGTTCCGCTTTAAAACTGTGAAAGAGACTTTCGTTTGAAAAGCACTTTATTTTTGTAATGCCTACAAAGGTTGGACTTTAAGTTTGAAATGCTCACTGAGTGACAGTTGTGTTTATGTAACCTCCTTGGAAATGATCAGTCGGTTAAGTGGGAGGTGTCAAGACTTTTAGGTCACTAAGTTAAAAGTATTGGTGAAAGTATTGTAAAAGTATTAATGTGTCTAAATAATTTGACTAAAAAATACATTTTATATATTTACATTATATTTACATTTCATGTATATTTCATATGTTTACATTTAATATGTTTACTTCTCATTGATATGGTATTTACATTCATACATTTTCTATGTCTTTAAAATAATTGTAACAGTAATGTTATGGTTACGTGAGTCTGGTAATTCTTGAGCATGCGCATGCGCAGATGCTACTAGTAGTCTTTACAATGGTGGAGACGTTCATTCCTATTCTACTGCGTCAGGATCACACAGCCAGTTGGTATGTTGTTAGCTGCTAGCGTGGCCTGCTACTTGTATTCTGTTAAACTGCTGGTTCATAATGCAACCTGATAATAATGTCTTAAGCATGTATGTGTATGTTTACATCCATTACTGAGTTGGCGTTAGTTGGGATAAATGATTATTAGACAAACCAACTTAATATGAGCCGTTAGCGTGATGCTAAGCTAACGGGCGTTTGGCGCTAGCATGCGGCTAACGTTAATGCTAACATCGTCACCGTGACTGAACCAATAATGTAAACGTCTCATCTACAAACTTTATGAACATTATTGTGGTTAATAGTATCAGTGCTGCCCAATTAGTACATTGAAGAGTGTTATGTTGGTGTATTTTGTGTATTGTGTAACTTGGACACTAACTTAATGGTAGAGGGGGACGCGTTGTACGTTCAGAATGCCTCATGGGTAATGTAGTCATTGTTCTAATTTCGGTCCTACTGTGTTAGACTGTGTTATGTTACTTGCTGTTTATTTGTGCATCATATATTCCATGAATATATGGTAATGCTGTTTATTTCTTTCTATATTCCCAGGTTTATGACCTGTGTGTCTAGTACTATGTACTGTGGATGTTAAAAATAAAACTACAAAAGACAAAACACGAGTTGTAACAAAGACGTGTGATTCCTGTCAGCCTATTCGGAGGGCTAAGAATTTGAAGATCCGAACAGTGGGCTATTTTGTTTATTTAATTATTTCTCTATCCGATTATACTACTGGTATCGACCACCACCTTCACACCTGATGGGTTGATGCATTGGTGACTGTACCCGTCCATTATGTGTCCACACCTCTAGTTGTTCACTTCCTGTATATTAACCTGTGTAATGTTGGCTGGCCATGGTGTCCCGGGCCGGCCCGTGACACCATGCACATTCATGAGAGATAGCCTGCCCTGGCCAGAATGCCACAATCTGAACGATTATGGAGTGATTAATGAATGCTTAAACATTAATGGATAATGGCTGGTGTTTGGTGGGAGTTACCTATATCCATTCTCCCGCTGAACGTGAAGAAGAGCTCCTGCTGAGTTTTTTTCTTGAGTCCTGTTGAGAGACCACTCTCTCTCCATAAAAATATTCCAGCTAAATCCTTTAGATCTGATGACTGTTATGGCACTGGGTGAATGATTAAGCATCTAACTTATGACATTGTAAATATGTTAGATTGTTTTTAAATCCCTTGATTTGTATTGCTTGTAGGCCTAATTATGTCACTTGGAAATATTTGATAAATGAGCGCCTGGAGCGCAACATGTCCCACAACCCAGTAGCCTATTAATGGTTATTTCTTTATTATAAAAATACAGATTTGAACGCACATCACCTGTTGGGGTGCTTGGTTAAAAAGAGCATGAAAAGGTCCTTGTATGAAATTTACTGGAGCGATGAGTCTACACGTTTGATTTGACTCAATTTTGTTTATTCATAGGCCTATACAGAATAAGATTTGTTCCTATAGAACATAGCCTACTGCAAGTGTATGCAGTCAACATGCAATGACAGTGAGGAATATTAAATAAATAATGTAGGCTATATAGGCTAATTATTATATCATATTATATTATATTACAGTACTTTCACTGCGCATGCTTATAATGTGAAAAACTCTGTTTATGCCGTCCACACGGCGACGCATAAACGCTGTTTTTAAAAATCTACACTGTGGCAGGAGTTTTCAAAAAGATGCGTTTGCATGGACCAAAAACGCGTTTGCGTGTGGGTAAACCCCCTAAAACGCATATAAAAATCTGCGTTTATGAAAATACCTGTGTAAATGTGGACAAAGCCTGAGTGAAGGGCCACACATTATACAAACTTGAAACACAAAATGCTGAATTATTTTAAAACTGCATGAATTTGGTAGACATGCCAGACTACTTTAGAATAAGGTCCTTGCTTTCACATCAAGAATTTTCTGTTACAAAATGTTGATTTTTTTTTTTGTATCACTCTGATGTACTCTACGAGGTTACAATGAAAAGATTACACAAAACAATCCACGTCAATGCCGTATCTTATCTGATATGCACCTCTCCATAGGTCACTGATAAAACACATTGCATCATGTTATATATGGACTCATGGCAGACTATTTCACTGTTACATTATAAACATATAAAACATTTGAGTAAATACGGCTGGAGGAATGCAGGTGTGTACTCAAATGGTAATTTGTCTCAAAACCATTAACATATGGCAGCCTTTTAAAGTGCATTTTTTATTTTTTTACTTGGCGGACCGGATTGAGATGGTCAAAGGGCCGGGTCCGGCCCCGGGCCGTATATTGCCCAGAACAGTCACCTAAGGAGAGTTTGAAAACATGATTATTGACAAAACACTGTCATATCTGCTGGGTGAAGCGCAACAATGTGCAAACACAGCAGCAAGATGTTTGAGATCTGTTGTGACAGGAGAAGGATTCATGGAATACATTGTGTATTTCTTTCCTGTCTGCACCAAGTGATCTCAGTATATAGAAATACTGTAAATACAAACTACCGTTATAGTGGTTCTCAACCTCTTTAGGTTGTGACCCCCCAAAATGATCATACTTGAACCCCCCCCCCCCCCCCCCCCTATATATATATAGCATAATTTGTTGATTACTTTTAATGCAGTAATGGTCTTTTTCTTTTCCTGCTTTCTTTATGTTTGAGGTATTAAAAAGGTCTTAAAAGTCCTTAAATTGCCACTTCCCTGTCATCTGGGGACCCCCCCAAAAAAATCTTGTGGGGACCCCCCTGGGGGTCCTGACCCACAGGTTGAGAACCACTGATTTACATTATAAAAACCTTTCTGCTATTTTTCCCAAAGGTTTTATACAAAGTGAAGTGAACGCAAAACTTACATAAACAAATATTAATGGCATTTGTTTCAAATTATTCCCAAGCTAACTTTTCCTACTTGGATGTAAAACAAAAATTCTG